>NC_136527.1:199726098-199771098 GCF_053919585.1 Euprymna scolopes | reverse complement strand
AGTAAATTTCAAAGTTTTTCTTTTTGTTTTTTATAAAAAATAAGTTATTTTAAAAAAATGTTTTTCGTTTGTTTGCAAAAAACAAAACAAAGAAAACGCAAACTTTTATTTAATCTGAAATGTTTAAAATGAAAAAAAATATATATATATATATTATTTTTATTCTGTAAAGTGTACATAATTTTAAAAAATCTTTTTAATAAAAAAGGTTTTGCGTATTATCCATTTCTGGTTGATTATTTGTCTTTGTTATAGATTTGAATATTTATTTAAATGTTTGTTTATTATTTAATTAAATATTTATTTATATATTCGAATCTCTTTTACAAGATATAAAAAATATACGTAACATATTTGAAGCAGCACCCCCACTAATCTCAGGCACGAGCCACCACTGAACATTTGTAATTTTATATTAGCAGAAAATAAATGATAAAGACTCAATCTCTTTAGTGCAAGGAATCGGCCAAGTTGTATCCTACAGCTACTGAAACTGTTTTCTTTTGATATAGATTGATGAACGAAAACGTCTAAAATCTCTAACATATTTTGTGTCTATTGGTTGAATCCCCCACTCATGACCCGTACAGTCTTTTATTATTTATGGAAGGGGGACATTATAGGCGGTTACCAGTGACATGACTCAATTCTCTCAACTTAATTGTGAAAAGATTGGTGCTGTCTGGCAAATAGACGATGTTTTATTAAAAAGAAGTTACATATTTATAAAGATGATTATTATATTTATAACTGTAATTAAAATATTCATAAGTATAATTATAATATTCATAAGTATAATTATATATATTTATAGCTATAATTATAATATTCATAACTATAATTATAATATATATTATTCATTAATTGGAATTCATTTTTGAGATTAGTATATTATATTATATATATATATATATATATATATATATATATATATATATTAATTCATTTTTATTTCGGACTATTATTCTCATCTTTATTAGTTGTTATTTTAATCTTTATTGGTTGTTGTTTTTCACGGCGTTTCGGTCAACTATTCCTCTGACCTTCGTTAGGTGGTAACTGCAACGGATATGAACTTCGAATCTCCTAACTGCATTTCAGCAATCATTGCCATCCGTAGTTGTTGTCGTGACGTCTCACCACGTTTTGGTCATGTATTTGCTTTCTGAACGAATGCGGACACATATCAATTCAATCTGGGATGTTCCAGATGTCCGTAAATGATGAATTGATTGATAATGAAAGTTCATTTATGTTCTTGATTTTTTAAATATATATATATATATATATATATATATATATATATATATATATATATATATATATATAACTATTTCATTTATTCACATAAATTTACTATACGAAAGTATAGATTTATGCGTAAACTTTCTGTATTTACTTCAAAAGTGCTCAATACGTAGGTAGAGCTAGTTAGTAATTTATAAAATATATATGGCGATTAAGCTACACTGAATATTCTGCGTTTCATCCAACTATAGGATTCGTCAGGCTTATGTGCGAATTCTGTCGTTGCTTCTTGTTTTTATACATGTTGAGGATTACTAGTTGGCCACTCAGCTTTCTAGTATCCACCGCGCCCCTTCCTACCAGCCAATGGGCATGCATTTTATCAAACAAAGGATCTGTTTTAGAGCTAGGTTAGTGGTTTTAGGTGGCCGTTCTGTTTCTTTTTTTTATATACATATAAATATACCTATGTGTACACAATAATGCACATATATATATATATATATATATACATATACGTGTGATCGTTTATGTATATTCATGTTTATTTAATTTATTTATTTGTTTGTTTTCTATTGTTATTGTTAGTTTTAAAGCTATTTTGTATCGCTATCCTAGAGTGAGTTTTATTTTGTGAACGCAGTTGTTTGCTATTTCCCGCCTACAGTTTAATAGATTTTGAGGTTCTTTAAAGTACAGGATAGAAAATTTTTCATGGTTAAAGTTTGCGCATAAATCTATACTTTCGTATAGTAAATTTATGTGAATAAATGAAATAGTTATACTTAGCTCCTAAAAGAGTCGAGCACTTTCAAAAGAATTTATTTCACCACATTAAAAATAGATATGGAAAGAGTCAATTTCGAAACATCGCTAAAACACATCCCCACACCCAGCAAGCATAGCTATATTATTAAATTAATCCAAAAAACAGATGAATTAATACGCCGAATGCGATGGCGAGCAAATTTCTTCCTTAAAAATGAAAACGTAAACAAAAAAGAATCCTATGGTTTTAAAACCCTTAAAAATGCGAAAACAGTAGACCTTTTGATAAACTTTGAAAATGACCTTTTAAACGTAATTAAAAACCTAGAATTCCACAATCAACCTAACAATTTCCAACGGAAACTACACAAAATCGTTAGAAACAAACAACTCTAATAAAATCTTTGTAAAAGCAGATAAAACAAGAAACTTTTATAAAATAGATAAGCAAGAATATAACAAACTAATCACAGAAAACATTACAAAAAACTACAAAAAACTAGACACAAACGAATGCGACTACATAGATATAATAAATACTGAAAGTAAACAAATTACCGATAAACTAAAAATTAGCGATAAAGTTGGCAAATTGAAACCTAGAGAGTCATACATTCTGCTTAAATACCACAAACGGGACTTTAATAATAATCCCAGCACCCGCCTGATAAACCCAACTAAACCAGAAATAGGTAGAATTAGCAAAACTATACTTTCTAGAGTAAACAAACAAATCAAACAGGACCTAGAACTAAACCAGTGGGCAAATACTACCGAAGCAATCACCTGGTTTAAAAATATAGAAAACAAAGATAAATGTACGTTCATACAGTTTGACATCATAGACTTTTATCCCTCGATATCCGAAGAACTTTTTAACATTGCCCTAGAATTTGCCGAGGTATACACTGATATATCCTCAGAAGAAATCAACATAATTAAAAAATGTAGAAAATCAGTTCTAATAAATAACAATAACCAATGGATAAAAAATAAAATGAAAAATTCATTCGATTTGGCGATGGGTGGCAGAGACTCTGCAGAGGCATCAGATCTTGTGGGATTATTCATTCTATATACCCTCACAAGCATATTCGATACTACGGATATCGGCCTATATAGAGATGACGGACTAGCTATAATAAAAAACTCCAACAAAGTCAAGGGAGAAAACTTTAAGAAAATCATACACAAAGAAATGAAAAAATTAGGCCTAAAAGCGGACATATCAGCTAACATAAAAATAACGAACTTCCTGGACGTCACGTTAAACTTAGATAAAAACACATATGAACCATACTTAAAAGATAACGCTACTCCAATTTACGTAAACCCTAAGTCCAACCACCCACCATCAATTATAAAACATATCCCTAACTCGATCGTAAGTAGACTCAGTAATAACTCAAGCGATGAAAATGCATTTAACAGGTCATCCAATATTTACGAAACAGCCCTAAAAAACAGTGGATACAAAATTATTATGTCTTCATAAATAAAAAATCATAAAAACTAACACAGAATATTTCGAAAATAAAACTCTTTATTTGAAATCAAATTTAGCTGAGGTGTCGTTTAATAAATGTTATATTACTGATTGAGTCCTGTCGTTGGCATTATGTTATATTTCATTTAAAGGAAACGCTAATGCAAATTGTTTTGTTCTTACTGTTTTAAAAAATATTAGATATGCAAATTCAGTTTCTTGTCACATAATTTTGCACGCGTTCCTTTTTCTGTAAAAGACTGAGTTCTTTCTCTCTTGCTTTAGTAGCTGTGAATTTTGTTCAATAAAACCGAGCCTTCTTTATTAGAGAGCGCGCATACCTAAAGGTAGATAACTCTTAGGGTTATTTCCCTTTACTTGTGGCCATCACACTTTAGTAGCTGTGAATTTTGTTCAATAAAACCGACCCTTCTTTATTAGAGAGCGCGCATACCTAAAGGTAGATAACTCTTAGGGTTATCTCCCTTTACTTGTGGACATCACACTTTAGTAGCTGTGAATTTTGTTCAATAAAACCGACCCTTCTTTATTAGAGAGCGCGCATACCTAAAGGTAGATAACTCTTAGGGTTATCTCCCTTTACTTGTGGACATCACACTTTAGTAGCTGTGAATTTTGTTCAATAAAACCGACCCTTCTTTATTAGAGAGCGCGCATATTTAAAGGTAGATAACTCTTAGGGTTATCTCCCTTATCACACTTTAGTAGCTGTGAATTTTGTTCAATAAAACCGACCCTTCTTTATTAGAGAGCGCGCATACCTAAAGGTAGATAACTCTTAGGGTTATCTCCCTTTACTTGTGGACATCACACTTTAGTAGCTGTGAATTTTATTCAATAAAGCATTAGAAAGAAATGTGTGTTTTACGTCTTCATTTATTTACAACACTACAATTTATTGAACAAAATTTATTTCCCTCATCGAAAAGACTGTTCGTCTGGACAAATTTGACGTATCCTCGACAGACCCTCAGGCTAGCAAGCTTTAGAGTTTGTGGTATCTTAACTTTAATTACTATTTATCAACCATTGCTTTGGTAAACCCAGATAAACTTGAAATTCTTTATTTAAACATGGAAAAAACGACACAACAAAGTCAGGCTCGCAACGTCTCTTCTGTGGGAGAGAGGTTGCAGGGAAGAGAAGAGAGCATCCCCCACTAAGCCCCGAAGTCTATTTTGCACTTTGTCAATGCAGGATAGGCTGTTTTTTGAAGCTCCAGCCTAGATGTGGCAGCTGTACTCCATCTTTGGACGTACTTGGCTTTCACAGAGATAGAGAAAGAGAATGTTCATGATATTATAAAAATAACGTAATTCGTCTTTATTTGCATTTTATAAGGTTTTATGATGTTTTCATTAATAAAATAAATCATTAAAGTTAACACACCGTTGCTGACGTTATCGAGGGTTGTTTGGAATTAAACACGTTATTGCATTACTGAAAGGTGTTTACAACAAGTCTTCAAACGTTATTCATGTTAGACATCTGATTTCTACGCGTCTGCAGCAAGAAAACATATCTGTCGACCAATATCTTCAGATCTTAAATCGACTTGCCGCTGACTGTTACATACAGGAATGAACATAACGACAGGACCCAATGCTCGGATACGACTAGGAGCCGGCGACGACGTTACCTTTTATTAGCCAACCAACATTCCCTTGAAGCGGAATTGAATATATATGGAATTTGCTTTATTAGATATATTTGTCAGATAGTTTTCGATTTTTTCTTTTTTAATTTACTTCAATAAGATTTTAAACATCAAGGAGTTTCTTTCTGGATCTAACATTTGAATTCATTTCGATTTGCATTTATTTCCAAGTTACTCTCACCGAAACGGGATACTCTTTACTTATTTCAGAGACCATGCCATTTAAAAAGCATTATTTAGATTCTAATATTTTATTTTGTTCCTATGCTACTTAGACCATATTAATTTGGAACGATATTTTTTATGTTGTTTATGAGCCTTAATATCTCACATTTCATGTTACGGTTTTGTTTTATGTTCCCTGATGTTTGACGATCTGTCAAGTTTCATCTCTCCACACATCATCCAATGTGTTTTAACACACAGTGCAAAGACCATACGCCACTAAAATTGAGCATTAAGATATTAGGTCCCTCGGGCGCTAAATCACTGTGAAACAGTTCTCTTGTGTTGTTATCAATTTCTATTTCTTTCGGTTTCTTCTTGCAATTTTTGTTGCTGATTCATCATATTTGCAGCATTTATCATTCATCAATAACACTCGAACACTTTCTACTGAGTGAATTTTTTATGAGTAAACCACATTTTCATATATGTTAAACTTTGGAAGTAATTCTCTTGATTACTATGGCCCCTTATCATGTCCATTTTCATATATGTTAAACTTGAAGTTCTTTCTCTTGCTTAATATGGTCTCTCATCATTTCCATCTATTCATCTTTATATTTATTACAATCTCATCATTTCATTTTTATATCTGTTAAACTTTTGAAATACTTACCCTTGATTACTAAGTTGGCCCGATATGGTTTATTCCAATGTGGCACAGACTTCCTTCTTTTTTTGTTACGCGCATGCGTTAACCGAATATGGCTTTTTTCAATTGTTAGTTATTTTTAAAATTTTGTTTATAAAAATAGAAATATTAAAATAGTGCAAAAGAATACAGATTTTCGGCTTTTTATTTTATGAAATCAAGTGGTTCCTTAATTAGAACTAATATTTTATTTCATTACGATTAAAATTGAACAGCAGTATTTTTAAGTATAAACTGTTACAGCAGAATCAAATGACACAATCCTAGCAAATGTGTTTTATGTAATACTGTCTAGCTTAACGGTCTGATATGAATAAACAATACTATAAACATATTTTTCCAAGTTTTTACTAATTGTCTTTTTATGTTGCATAAAACATGATTGAAAAGAAAGACTATTTTCATATTCTGCAAAATTATGAATTTTCACTCGTGTGAGTTTTCATATGTTTGAATGCACCTTTTCACCAGGTTTTACAGCAGTATTTTTAAGGTAGGTGGCTAGGGATTATGGTCCAGTGTGAGTTCTCATATGTGTCACTAACCTTGATTTTTGAGAAAAAGAGTATCCACAAACTTCACAAGTATGTGGCTTCTCCCCATTGTGAATTCTCATATGTCTTACTAACGATGATTTTTGAGAACAACAATATCCACAAACTTCACAAGAATGTGGCTTTTCCCCAGTGTGAGTTCTCATATGTCTCACTAACGTTGATTTTTGATGACAAGAATATCCACACACTTCACAAGAATGTGGCATTCCCCCAATGTGATTTCTCATATGTGTCATTAAAGATGATTTTCCAGAACAAGAATATTCACAAACTTCACAAAAATGTGTCTTTTCCCCAGTGTGAGTTCTTATATGTCTCACTAACATTGATTTCCGAGAAGATGAATATCCACACACTTCACAAGAATGTGGCTTTTCCCCAGTGTGAATTCTAATATGCATCACTAAGTCTGATTTTCGAGAACAAGAATATCCACATACTTCACAAGAATGTGACTTTTCCCCAGTGTGAGTTGTCATATGTTTTACTAAGTCTGATTTTCGAGAACAAGAATATCCACAAACTTCACAAGAATGTGGTCTTTCCCCAGTGTGAGTTCTCATATGCCTTACTAAATTTGACTTTTGAAATGAAGAATATTCACACTCTTCACAAGAATGTAGCATTTTTCTATTTTAAATTATTGACGACTGGACTCTATATCAACTGCTAAACATATATTCATATATATTCCAACCGAGATATCTTTTTTTAAAATGCTTCGGAATGTCAACACATTACAAAAACATTGCCTTTTTCTCTTTTTTAAATTTTCTCATTAATTTGTACAAGCTGAGGATGAGGCTTTATATCAAATGTTAAACATATAACATGTTTTTATGGAATTGTATTAAATATTTTTCTTTTTTAAAGCCACATAATTTTTTCTGTAATTTGTGATTCAATCTTTTCTGACGTTTTGATTTATGTTAATACATATCTAACAAAAATGGTATTACCTTTAAGATGTGTTATGTTTTTATTACTGTTTCAAAGTTCGTTCAATAGTTGAGCCCAGTATAGAAATCGTCTCTGAGATATTGCTGTACTCGGCCAATTAACATAACAAGTGTTTATAGAATAATGTTTGAAGATAATGATACTCCATTAAAATTCAATCAGGAACATCTGTAAAAAATAATGAAATTCAATATTTTTTTATTTGCATTCACATAATCGTAGTTTGTTTGTTGTTTTCAATATTATTGAATTGAACTCACAACTTCTAGATTAACTTAACATTGCAAACATGATTGGATATTTTCTAGCTTTACACAGAGTCTGGTTTTGCTTAAGATGTAATCTTGTTCAAATTATATCCAACCCTGTTTTTATGATTTAGATCCTGGTCAGAAGAGAAATACTTATATCGATACAATTGCAATATATATATATATATATATATATATATATATATATATATATACATATGTATATATATATATATATATATATATATATATATATATATATATATACATATGTATATATATATATATACATATACATATGTATATATATATATATATATATATATATCATAAATTGTTATTCTATCAAGCAACTCATTCGTGATTATATATTAGATTGGTGCAAAAATAATGTCGGTTTTTTTACTTGAAGTTGAACGTCAAAAAAGACATTATTTTTACACAAACTTAATATATAATAAGGTTAGATGTTTTAAATTTATTATAGTAAATGATTAATTTTATATTTTTTATGGTCTACAGTTTGCATGTTTTTATTAATAATATTTTAATACTTTTCCCCCTGATTTGAGAAGGATAGAATAGTTTAATATGTGTAGTAGGTTTGGGTGTGGATTATGTATTATTTTGACTAACATTTTTAACTTTCCTAATTTGTTCATCATTATATTCATTTGAAAAGCTACAGAAAAATCGATATAGTTTTTTATATTTTGTCTTGTATATTATTTGAAACTGCAAGCTTTTGTATCGGTGTGTTCATCTATATCTTTAACTATGCATTAACACTTTAAAGATATTACAAGCCTGCCAATTACTTAGACAATCTGGTATCCTAGATTCCAAATATCACAATATACATTTTGTATTGTTACATATTAGTGGAATGCTATTTGATAAACTCATATGGTATTCCCTTCACACACATGCATCATAACTTCTTGTGAGGTTACGATCAGGAATCGGTTCTGGGCTTCGAGAAGGAGTGAGTCATTGGCTTGACACCAGCACGTTTCAGACCTCTTCTTTTCCAATCGACCGCACCTGGCCTCTTGCTACCAATGTCACACCGCACAATCTGAACACCAGCAACACGAAATACTTTTCAATAGATGTTCAAGACTCTTTTCTTTTTGTGTTCCTTGCAGGCAATTTTTCCCAGCTTTTATATCCTCCTATCAAAAAAATAAAAGGAAGAGACAATAAAAAATAGCTTCTCCCATCATGCACTGCCTTCCCAAGATGCTCTTCAGGTATATAAATGAGCCAGCCATCCTTTCCTTCTCCTTTCCCAAAGAACGATGCGGATACGCCCGGTCCGTCGTATATTACTTATTTATCTTGTTTATAACCATAACCCAGCCTTAAACGGCACCTTTTCTTTTTTCCTTTCGCATATACCCCACCCCTCTCTCTCTCTCTCTCTCTCTCTCTCTCTCTCTCTCTCTCTCTCTCTCTCTGACACACAGTTTTTTTTTTTAAAAACCAACTGTATCTTATTTGCATATTTCCCCAGATCTAGTTACCTCAGGTGACCACCAGTCCATAAATGGAAGAGCGGAATTTTTCCTTTCTTTCTTCCTTTCCTGAAACAGACGGTGTTGTACGACTTTCTAATCACAATTTAATAAATTACGTATTTCTCTTGTTTCTACCCATAATCTAACCTTAAATGGCACCTTTTCTTTTTTCCTTTCGCATATACCCCCTCTCTCTCTCTCTCTCTCTCTCTGACACACAGTTTTTAATTTGAAAAACCAACTGTATCTCATTTGCATATTTCCCCAGATATAGTTACCTCAGATGACCACCAGTCCATAAATGGAAGAGCAGAATTTTTCCTTTCTTTCTTCCTTTCCTGAAACATACGGTGTGTTGTACAACTTTCTAATCGCAATTTAAATTGCTATAAACAGATAAAATACAATTACCCGAACCTATCATTTACGTTTTAAATAAACTTTGATACCGACATCTTTGTTTGAAACAACAAAATTTATTATTTCTTCTCATATATTTCTCAATTGCCAATCTATTATTCCAAGCTAATAATTATTTGATGAGAAATATTGGTGCATCTCTAATTCAGCTGAACATTGAAATTATTTGTAACAACATGGCTTTAACTTATCAGCGTTTAAATGTTTTATCTTTAAATGTCAGTATCGACCAATGCCTTTCATAAGGGTGTTGCCATATTGCCAGGTGGCTGTAATTATTAAATGAGTCCTGAATACCAATATTGTCATTAATTATCCTCTTTACTGCTTGTCCGGTAAAATCTTTAAATGGTCTTTAAACTGAAGTAATGCAAATAACGTCTGCCTGTGCTTCGTAAACCATGTGTTAATGAACTCTGCAATCATGTTGAAGTTAAAATTGGACCACCATTTTGAAAGAGACTTTAAATGTTTTATTTTCATAGAATAAACGTTTTTGCAAATTGAACGGAGGTTTTAAATAAAAGTTCGTTTAGATGTTGACAAAGCTTAGTTATTTTTTTCAGCTGCCATTAACCATTTTGCATGTTGTTTATGAAGTGCAGGCTGGGATGTGACACAAATGTTTATAAAGTATATACATAAGTATTGTATCGAGAAAGTTCTGCTCTTTGACATAGTTTTAAATTTGGTTTATTAAGCGCTATTTAGAATGCTATGATATTATATTATCAGTGAAGTACAAGCTGTTTAAAGAAAAGACTATTATAATAACGTTATAATATCAGTGAAGTATAAGCTATTTCAAGAAAAGAGTACTATAATATTATCATATCAGTGAAGTATAAACTGTTTAAAGAAAAGACTATAATAATGACGTTATAATATCAGTGAAGTATGAGCTGTTTAAAGAAAAGACTATTATAATGACGTTATAATATCAGTGAAGTATGAGCTGTTTAAGGAAAAGACTATCATAATGACGTTATAATATCAGTGAAGTATGAGCTGTTTAAAGAAAAGACTATTATAATGGCGTTATAATATCAGTGAAGTATGAACTGTTTAAGGAAAAAAAACCTATTATAATGACATTATAATATCAGTGAAGTATAAGCTGTTTAAGGAAAAGGCTATTTAAATGACGTTATAATATCAGTGAAGTATAAGCTGTTTAAAGAAAAGACTATTATAATGACGTTATAATATCAGTAAAGTATAACCTGTATAAAGAAAAGACTATTATAATGACGTTATAATATCAGTGAAGTATAAGCTGTTTAAGGAAAAAACTATTATAATGACGTTATAATATCAGTGAAGTATAAGCTGTTTAAGGACAAGACTACTATAATGACGTTATAATATCAGTGAAGTATAAGCTGTATAAGGACAAGACTACTACGTTATAATATCAGTGAAGTATTAGCTGTTTAAAGAAAAGACTCTTATATTCTTAATGTGTAAAGTTTATGTGACAATTACCAAATCGAATAAACCTAAAAATTAAGTGAGATAAAGAAAGATATGATTATGATTTTTGTCTGACGTATCTACGCTTATCTGATACAGAAAATAACATAACTCTTTGGTACTTTAGGAGTTTTATGTCCCCTTCACGGAATGATAAATCAGTATTATTTTGCGGTTTTGTTTGGTGAGTATTTGCTTCCTTCACACTTCTATTTTGCTTGAGAAGCATGAATGCATTAATTTAGCAGAAGTTGTTCTGGGAAGAGACAAGTGTTTTTGATATTGCAAGATGGCTTCAGCGACATTATCATTGTATAGAATGCCAAGAATTATTCTCTTTGTTATTTTTACAGCATTTTAATTGAGGTTATGCAACTTATATATAAGGAAGTGATGAAATTCAAATTGCAATACCAATTTTAAGGATGTTTAAGCTATTTTGTTTATATTTGCTGTTCGCAATTTTACACTTTAATCTATGTTATTTTCTGTCAAAAAAATAAATGGTAGTAGGAAGGAAGGCTCAAACTCGATGGAGGAAAAGAACGAGATAAAAAGTGTGACGTCTTTGCAGTTACGACCTCCACCAAACCGGAAGTGACATAGGTTTAAATTAAGGCTAGTCAATCGTAAAGAGGGGATGACTTTTGAAAATATCGGTGAAAAAAGAAAAGTGCCCAGTTGAGGATGAAGAAATTACTGTTTTTAGCTAATTTTTCCGTATTTGTCGTCTGAAGGGTCGGACTTCAAAACGATACTGACCTTGTGAAAATCTGTCGGCTCTGTCGAAAGTTTTAGGGAGACATGCAAACATACATACATAGAGTTATATATTGACAGCTCAAATTTTCAACCCAAACCGATTAAAAAGCTTGCCCTATCTTTGAATACCCTTTATGTAAAATTTCAAATTTTTAGACCAAAAATTGTCTGAGTAATTTGGTAGAGACTGCAGAGGTAAAATTTTTTAAAACTTGGACCCCTAATATGACCCCTTAATATTTATTGTTTTGGGCTTACATCAAGTTATTAAGTTAGCTCCATGTCAAGGAACCTATATCTAAAATTTCAATTATTTATACCCAAAATTGGAGGAGGAGTTTGTTAGAGTTCTTAAAGGTCAAATAGTTGAAGTTTCACCCCTTAGCAGCCAAATTTCTGGCCGAAAACCGGTTACAAAGATTTTCCCAAATCTCAATACCCTGTATATCAGGTTTCGAGTCTGTAGACAGTAAATTGACAGAGTTATTGTGTAGGGAAATGTACACAGACAGACAGACACAAACAGACAGACATACAGACACTTTCACTTTTATAGATATATTAGCAGGGGTAGCCGGCATTTCCCGGGTGTTTAGAGGTGTGTGTGGTGTTAAATAAAAAAAAACGGGGAGGGGGGTAGAATCGAACCCGAAGCCCTGAGGCGAAGTTTGAAAATAAAATCGGCCAGCCAGAATGAGTTACTAAAAGATGTTTGAATTTATTTGAATAAGAACCAAATTGACAGGTACGCGCCCAGAAGTCGTCGAGCGTTACGACGACGACATCAATGACCAGGTTTGTTTGTTATAAGCGAAGTAAAAGTAGAAAACAGCACTAAAACTTAAGTGGGGGTAATCAAAACATCGAAAAAAAACACAAAAAAAACATAAGGCAAACGAATATTAAAACAGAAAAACAAACATGTGAAAAATGGCTTAAATAAGCCTGTTTTGATATTAAAATTTAAAAAATCAAGATTAGAGGAGAGAGAATCAGAGAACTTTGTCATTTACGACATTTGATGTGTTGCCATAGATGGTCGTGTCATCAGCATAGATGTCAACGAATGAATTAAGTATGTGTTTTGGGAGATCATTGATGCAGATCAGGAAGAGAGTTGGGCCCAGGATAGACACCTGGGGGACTTCAGCATTAATACTGTGGGCCTCTGATTTCTGCCCATCAACCACTACTCTTATGAACCTGTCAGAGAGAAATGATTTAATTATTAAGAAAACATTTCCAGTTATACCGTAGCTGGATATCTTGTGAAGTAGGCCCTTATGCAAAACCTTATTGAAGGCCTTTGATATGTCAAGAGCAATTGCCCTAGAAAGATAGCCTTTTCGAGAGATTCACTAATCCTATGGGATAGAACTGTTAGCACATCAGCTGTAGATCTAGCAGAACGGAAACCATATTGCATGCACCTAAGGAGGTTATTTCTGCTGAGGTGGTTGACTACTTCTTTATTTAATATAGATTCCAGTAACTTACTCATAACACACAAGAGACTTATTCGTCTGTACTAAAAGGGGGATGATTTATCGCCAGAGTTCTTAAATACAGGGCATACTGATGAGGTTTTCCAGGGTGTTGGAAAGCACTTCTCCTTAAGGCAATGCTTAAACAGTTTTGTAAGTATGGGGGCAAGTTCTGGTCGAAGCTTTTTCAACACTATAATTGGAATGTCGTCGGGTCAGTTGCTTTACTGGAATCAAGGTTCTTGATTAGTTTGCAACCTCGTGCACAGATATTTGTATGTTGAATAAGGTGTTGTCTGTTGTAGGAGGAAATACGGGGAGTTGATGACCTTCCTCGCAGAGGGTAGAGTTTGCTGCAAAGTTCTTGGTGAATAGTTTGGCCTTGTTGTATGCTGATGAGATGACCTCAGCTCTATTGATGATGGTTGGCATGGAACGCACGCTTCTGTTCAGGATCCTGTTTGCTATTTGCCAAAACTGGTGGGAGCCAAGCCGCTGCTCAGCTACTTTGGATTTGATGGACTGAGCATATAGCTCTCTTGCATTTTTTATTACTCTTTTACAGTGGTTACTGGCAGTCCTGAAGGCAGCTTTAGTCTCAGTATATCTATTTCGTTGGTAACTATGGAAAAAGTGATTTCTGTGCGCAATGGCAGTGGCACATTCTGGGGAGAACTATGGCTTGCTGTTAGGTTTTTGTTGGAATTTTTTGGATGGTATGAATCGGTCTATGCCTACAATTTACCATTCGGTAAGGTCTGATACTATAAAGGATACATCCTTTTTAAACATGGAATGCAGAAGCAGATCAGATATGAATGTACGGAAGCTATCCCAGTCAGCCATAGAGTATCGATATACAGTACGGTGGAGAGGTACATCTGAAGACTTACCGAATTTCATTTTTATCTTAACTGATACAACTGTGTGATCGGAGGTTGCCAGGGGAGATAGAACGGAACATGAACATAGCTCAGGGAAAGCAGTGAGAAAAAGGTCTAGACGGCTTGCATACTGACCAGTAGTATCGGGCACACGGGTAGGTTCATGAACAATCTGAGTGAGGTCATAGGCAATGGCAAAATCATGACAGAACCTCCCCTCATCATCTGTCTTATTTGAGTGGGTCAGCCATTCCACATTATGGACATTGAAGTCACCGCAAATGTGAATGGTAGCCGAAGGATGAGCAGAGAGGATGAGGTCAATTTTCTCAGATATACTCTTAAGGACAGTAACCCCGCTGTTGTGGGGTGATAGAGAGCAAATATGAATCTATTTACTATTTGGAAAACAAGTCCTCGCATTAGGAAGGATGTTCTTGCAGATCAATACGTACTTTCACCTAACAATTTAATAATCAAAACGATCATTTTATAGTTTTGACCCACCCCCCTAACAGTAGTAAAATAAATTAAAAATGCGAATATATTATGCGTAAATGTTACTAAAGGCAACATAATACTTTTCTACGTACCTGGATAGGTTTTTTTCTGTGTTTTATACTTATTTTAAAGCGTTTATTTATTTAGAAAAATACTGATGAGTTTAAGTTAGTAAAAGAGAAATAGCTATGATCATTTTCACTTTTTTTTCGATTGTAAACTATGCTACTTTAAATTATAAAGATTTATCAATATTTATTTTCGACATTGGCTTCCATTAGTGATGGCCGATAAACAGGCATATATATAAAGTAAAGTAAATAAATAAGAAAGTGATCTATAATATAAAATAAAAAATCTTTGATTAAACATAAAATAAAATTTTCTGCTCAGTTGTTGACAATTCGAGTTAAATTATTGTTTATATGGTAATTATTATTATTATTATTATTATTATAATTATTATTATTATTTCGAGTTAAATTATTGTGTATATAGTTATTATTATTATTATTATTATTTCGAGCAAAATTATTGTCTATATGGTAATTATTATTATTATTATCATTGTTATTTCGAGTTAAATTATTGTGTATATGGTAATTATTATTATTATTATTAGTTGGAGTTAAATTATTGTGTATATCGTAAATATTATTTTTATTATCATTATTAATATTATTATTATTATTTCGAATTAAATTATTGTGTAAATGGTAATTATTATTATGTTTATTATTATTTCGAATAAAATTATTGTGTATATGGTTATTATTATTATTATTACTATTATTATTATTATTATTTTTTTTTTCGAGTTAAATTATTGTGTATATGGTAATTATTATTATTTTCATTATTATTTTTAGTTAAATTATTGTGTATATGGTAATTATTATTTCGAGTTAAATTATTGTGTATATGGTAATTAGTATTATTTCGAGTTAAATTATTATGAATATGGTAATTATTATTATTTCGAGTTAAATTATTGTGTATATGGTAATTATTATCATTTTGAGTTAAATTATTGTGTATATGGTAATTATTATTATTTTTAATAAAATTATTGTTTATATGGTAATTATTATTATTTCGATTTAAATTATTGTGTATATGGTTTTTATTATTATTATTTCGAATTAAATTATTGTGTATAGTGCAATTATTATTATTTTGAATTAAATTATTGTGCATATGGTAATTATTATTATTTTGAATTAAATTATTGTGTATATGGTAATTATTATTATTTTGAGTTAAATTATTGTGTATATGGTAATTATTATTATTTTGCGTTAAATTATTGTGTATATTGTAATTATTATTATTTTGAGTTAAATTATTGTGCATATGGTAATTATTATTATTTTGAATGAAATTATTGTGTATATGGTAATTATTATTATTACGAATTAAATTATTGTGTATATGGTAATTATTATTATTATTTTGAATTAAATTATTGCGTATATGGTAATTATTATTATTTTCTATGTTATAAGGTTTACTTAAATAAACACATTTTTTACAAAATCGTACAAAATTCTATATGTTAGATTAAAAAAAATATTTTAAGAGATTATTTTGAAATAGAAGCTTCACACATTTTTTATGTCTATTTTTTATGTTTTCTATTTAAACATATTTTTAAAATTCAATAATTCCACGGCATGTTTCAAACAAGAGCAACCTTCGATAACGTCAGCAACATTGAAAGGCGTTTACATATAGAATTGTACAAAATTCTATATGTTAGATTGAAAAAAATATTGTAAAGAGATTATTTTGAAATAGAAGCTTCCCACATTTTTTTTTTATTCACGTCTTTTGGCGAAATCAATATTTTTATTAGATTGCAATAAAAAAAAATTATTTTAATTTTTCTAATTAATTTAAAACTTATTGGATTTAAATTTTTTAAAGTGTATAAAGAAAGAAAAAATAATAACTTACCTTTCTTTTTCCTGGAATTCAATTACGAAAAAAACATCGGGATAATTTCATTTTTCTTTTGTCTTCAAAATACAAATATTGTTTTTGTTTGGTATGATTTCTTTAGTAAGTTGATAAAATTTTTGTTTAGTGTGTACAATTGATGAAGAAATTAAATATGTGAAAATAGAAAAGAGTCGAAATTAAAAGATGAAAAACACTATTTAAACAGGAAATTATTTAAATAGAAAATCAAATGCTAAAGAACAAAGAACTTAATGTCACCGGAACACGGTGTAATCCTTATTTTGTTTATTGTGTAAAAATGTCCGTTCATTAGTTAATCGTGCAGAATTTTTCTCCTATCAAGTTTAGATTGTATTTGTCAACGCTTCAGGCTTACTGTAAGATTAAGTCTGGGCATTTAATTATTTGGACTAGTCGAACTACTGCTAACGTCCATTAACGAGAACATTCGTGTTATATTTCCGTTAAAGTAGAAGTTACTATGGCACGTGATTTTGCACACGTTCCTTTTCCTTTTTAAAAGGGCTGAGTTTTTTTCTTCAACATTTCATTACTAACATCTCTTGCTACCCGCTCTTTGCTATTTGCTCTTACGTTTACTATTTGCTCTTACGTTTATTATTGGCTGTGAAATTAGTTCGGTAGAGCCTAGTAAAGAGGTTTTGGTAATCTCCAAAAATACCGTTAGGGCTTACAACATGTCCGCCAGAAGAGTCACGTGATCCGGTTGATCCAAAACATGAATCGTGCAAATGGAAAACGCGGCCTTGAAGGCAGACTTTGACAAACAATCACAATTTTTTTGTATTTAATTTTTTGTTGATATAATGTTGTTATAAAAATAGGCAAACTTTGAGAAACAATCTTAGGTTTTTTTAGTTAAAACAGTGTTTATAAAAAGTATTTTATTCAGAACAAACAAGTGTTCCTCGTGTTCATGACAATAACGCTATACTTGGCGAAACTATGACATTGTCTCGGCTAATGTTAGCAATGCCAGATGACGTGCACTGCACATATTGACATGGCTTGCACAGAGACGTCTGATAGCCAATTCATGCAATTGTCAAATTTGTGGGTCACCATGCGTGTTGGCTCGATATTCCGAATCCAAGGATGGTTGGAGATGGCGTTGCCGAAACGATGGATATCGTAATACAATTAGAACGAACTCTTTTTTTCAAAGAAGCAACCTCAATCTAAGAACCATTGTAATAATTATGTATATGTGGAGCATGGATTTTCCACAAAAAACTATGGCAACAGAAAGTGAGGTGAGTGCCAACACAGTGAGCGACTGGTGCAACTTTTTGAGGGAAGTGTGCACTCAGTACATTGAACAAACCCCAATTCAATTGGGGGGTGTAGATGAGACCTGGACCCCAAAAGAGGTTGAAATTGATGAAAGCCATTTTTACCCTCGGAAATATCACAGAGGAACTGTCCGACGTAGCCATTGGGTGTTCGGCGCCATCGAACGAGGCTCTAAGAATTGCCTTTTGATCGAGGTTCCAGACAGAAAACGTGAAACTCTGGTCCCTATAATTCGCCAATGGATCTTACCCGGGACTCGTATAATAAGCGATGGGTGGAGCGCTTATGCAACCGTAGCAGACATTGACTTTGGTATTTACAGCCACGATGTTGTTGTCCACGAAAGAAATTTTGTGGAGCCTAACGATGCGACTATAAATACTCAACTTATTGAAAATACGTGGATGCGAGCGAAGAAAAAACTTCGTCATCAATTCGGTACATCAAGGGATCTCTTCACTTCATATTTAAATGAATTTATGTGGCGTGAAAGAGTCGGCCCAAATAAATTTTGTGAGCTAATTTGTTGCATCGCCTCCATTTATTCTGTTTAAATTTATAAAATGAAAATTAAAAATATAAACTGTTTTTTTTTACATCATATTTTTATAACATTACATCTTAAAAAAAATGAACACCTTGTTTTAAATACCATTTTTATGAAAAACTCTGAATAAAATATTTTTTTATAAACACTGTTTTAAAAAACAAACAAACTGTGATTGTTTCTCAACAGAAAATTAAATGACCGTTCTAAATAAATTATTTATTATTATGATATTGAAAAACTGTTTTTGTACTTAATTATTATGCTTGTTTGTCAAAGTTTGCTTTAAATTTGCGTTTTCCGGTTTCGTAATACGGCGATTAATGTTTTGGATCAACCGGATCACGTGACTCTTCTGGCGGCCATGTTGTAAGCCCTAACGGTATTTTTGGAGATTGCCGAGGTTTTGCTGTCTTCCGTTCTATGATAAAACACCACAATTTACCGAACTAATTTTTTATTTTCTTCATGGAGGCCAGCAAGTTTTGGAAATTATGGTTCTGGTTCTGCAACTTTAATTACGACTTATTAACTATTGCTTTGTTAAACCTTGATAAGCTAGAAGTTCTCTATTTAAACATCGGTCCCTCTGTTGCTGACGTTATCGAAGGTTGCTCTGGTTTTGAACATGCCGTGGAATTATTGAAAGGCGTTTACAACAAGTCTCCAAACGTTATTCACACTAGATATCTGCTTTCCACGCGTTTGCAACAAGAAAGCTAGTCTGTCGACCAATACCTTCAGGCCTTGAATCCACTTGCCGCTGATTGTTGTTTTAAAGGCGTAACGGCCACCATTTACAGGGATGAATCTGTCCATGATGCATTCATTTGTGGTCTCCGGTCCTCATTGATACGTGCTAGGTTCCTTGAAACAGACACTCTAACTCTCACAGAAGCTACTCAATGTGCTAGGGCTTAAGAACAAGCTCACTTTCGCGCGGAATCGTATGCCTCTGGTTGGGGCAGTTGCTGTTACTTCTACTACGGGAACTAAAAATGTGCTGATCGATTCTGTCGAGGAGGCCACTTGTATTTCTAAAAATTCTATTCCAACTGATTCTCGAATGGGGTGTGACCCTATACAGTTCTCTGTTGTCCTTCCTGTTCGCGGCAAGTGCTATAACTGAAGAGAGCGACGTCACCTTAAGGATGACTGCATCCTTTGCCCTGCCCGCGATAAGGTATGTCAAAGCTGTGGTAAACTCGGGCATTTTTCCAAAGTTTGCCGTTCTAGTCTAACGACACCTTCACGTTCTTCTTCTGCTATCATAGGGACAGCGCTAAAGGTGCTGATAGTTGCCTTCCTATCACCAAAACTGTGAAATTAAAAGGAAAAAGGTTAACTGCCCTTATAGACACCGACAGTTCTGATAATTTTATCAGTGTCCGCATTGTTAAAACAATGAGACTTCCCACTTTAAAACGGAACTCTGTAATTTCTATGGTATCATCCGCCGTTTCCTATAAACTGTCTGAATATTGCACCGAGAACATTTTCTTCAATGGTTGCGAATATAAACAGATTGACCTTACTGTGCTTCCTGACTCCTGTATGGACATTATACTCGGGGTGCCGTTTTTGAAACTACACCAGGGCGTTACTATCTCTTTTAGTGGATCCCAGGATGCCTTAAAAATCTGCGAGCATACCAAGATCAGTTGTGCCCCTGTAAAATTGTTCCAAAACCTGAACTCTGATTGCAGACCCATTGCTACAAGTTCTCAAAACTATCGTGCGGAGAATGTCCGATTTATTGAAAAGGAAATTCTTCACCTGCTTAAGGACGACGTCATTGAAACCAGCTATTCACCGTGGCGTGCTCAAATTGTCGTAACTTCGTCGCCTAATGGAAAGAAATAACTGGTGGTTAATTTTCCCCAAACTATTAACCGTTTCGCCCTAATTGACGCGTACCCTTTGCCTCGGATTGAGCATCACGTAAACCATATTGCCCAGTATCATATTTTTAGTACGATTGATTTGTCTAAGGCTTACTACCAAATTGAAATTTTCCCCGAAGATCGGTCCTACATGGCTTTTCAAGCTGGAAATCGTTTGTATCAATTCAAACGAATACTCATGGTGTCACTACTTATAAATTCTTTTGTTTCTAAAAATATGTTATTCGGAACTTTTTCTTACATTGATGATATTACCATTTGCGGTAAAACTCAAGAGGAGCATGACGGAACTATCCACCCTGATACTGAGCGGTTGAAACCCCTTTTGCAAATGCCTCCTCCTTCGGATTAAATTCGTTAAAAAGGTGCCTTGGTATGTTTTATTGCAACGCGAAATGGATACCTAAGTATTCACAAAAAATTCGTCCCCTGGTGTAAAATAAACAATTTCCCATGCCGCCTATAGTTGTGAATTCTTTCGAGAAACTTAAGAAGGACGTCGCCGAATCATCTGTAAAGGTTATCGACGACGAACTACCAATTACTATCGAAACCAATGCCTCAGAAAAGGCTTTCGGAGGCACCCTCTTACAGGCTGATAGGCCTGTAGCGTTATTTTCCCGCTCACTAAACCCATCGGAAATACGACTACACATAGCTGAAAAAGAGGCTTACGCGATAGTTGAATGTGTCCGAAAATGGAGGGACCTCCTTACTGGGAAGCACTTAACTATGGTAACAGACCAGCAAGCCGTATCTTTTATGTATAAGCCAGCTAACCGAGTAAAAATTAAAAACGATAAAATCATTCGGTGGAAAATGGAGCTTCTCCCATTCTCGTATGATATAAAACACCGTCGCGGAAGTGAAAACCTCGTTGCTGATGCTTTATCGAGAGTGTGAGATGCTGCTACTTCTTCCTTGGAGGAGCTAAGGGTCATACACACTTCATTAATACACCCCTGGTGTACAGCGTTTTGGCACTTTATACGATCACAAAATATGCCATACTCAATTGATGAAGTTCGGCGCGTGACATCCGACTGTACAATGTGCCCAAAAATAAAGCCTCAATTCTTCAGCCCTACTAACAATACACTGATCCGCGCTACTGCTCCCTTCCAGAGCCTCTCCGTAGACTTCAAAGGGCATGTCCCGGCGTCTTCGAAAGGATGGCGTTACCTATTTACTATCGTGGATGAGTACAGTCGATTTCCCTTTGCAATCTCTTGCCATGATTGTTCTTCGCAGACCACAATCAAATACATGACGAACACTTTTTCTATTTTGGACTCCCCGCTTTCATCCATTCTGATAGAGGAACATCGTTCATGTCGGAGGAGTTCAGAAATTTCCTGACGCGACTTGGGGTTGAGTGCAGTAACACTACTACATACAACCCAAGAGGAAACAGTCAGTGCGAGCGCTATAATGACGTTATTTGACACTCAATATTATTGGCCCTGGAATCTAAACAGCTACTCCTTAGTGCTTTACAGGACGTTCTGCCTGATGTTTTAAATTCTATTCGCTCCTTACTATGCACTAGTACGAATGCAACTCCCCACGAACGATTGTTCAAATTTGAAAGGCGCTCTTCTACTGCTACTGCCTTACCTGTTTGGCTTTGCGAACCTGGTGAGGTACTATTGAAACGGTTTGGCAACAGGAGCAAGTACGACCCGATCGTCGAGGTAGTGGAACTCCTTGAGACCAACCCTACGCATGCGAGAATACGGCATAATGATAGCCGGGAGGATGAAATAAAAAGAATGGGGTAAAGAATAAAATAGAAAGGTTTTAAAAAGAAGAGATTTTATTTTAAAAAGTTTCCCCTTTGCAAGCATTAAAATACAAAAACAAAGAACGCCAGATAACAAAATATAATTTAAAAAAACGCGTGTTCTTATATTGAAAATGTCGCATCAACGAACGAATACAGTATTTCAAAATTCAAATAGGAATACATGCTAACTTTCAAATACAATAAATATTAAGGAAAGTGTCACAAAATTGATGGCAGACAGCACATGTACATTTCTTTCTCAATTTAAAATTTTTGAAATTACTTTCCATCAAAATACGCGCATAAAGTTGCCGCATAAATAAAGTTTGCAGAAGTTTGCCTCGTTGCAACCGGGTATTCTTTTGCCGGAGTATACTTCTTTAGAGGAAAGCCTCGGGAAATCCTCGTCCACAGATAATGAAACGCGTTCAATCTCCACGCTGGGACCAGTGACGTCATTATCAGGGAGCTAACATTGCCTTTTTATTCAAATTAAAGGAAGTTTCGTTCGAACCCAAGTTCACTAAAAGATACAGGAAATCAAATATAAGAACCAGAATAAAAATATGATAAATGTATAGAGAAGGATGCACCATTGTTGAAAATTCCAACACAAAAACTCGAAACATTCTGTTCGATGTCTTAGTTGGTTAATTTCGTTAAGAAGACAAAAGTAGTCGCATCTTAACAATTTACAATTTCTTCCTCTTCTTATTATTATTATTATTGATTCATTTTTCGACTTCTGATTTTAATGTACTATGACTGGTTCATTGTTATAGTTTAATTTTCACAGATAAACATTATACCGAGGAACCATTACCATCATGCAAGATCGGCCATTTAAAATTTTTTAATATATTTTTAACATCTTTTAAAGTGTTGTCACAATTTGAGGCGAGTAATATATCGCCAACCCAAATAAACAAAATTAATAATTTATTACCTATATGTTTAGCATACATGCAGGAGTCTACATGACATTGCTTTAATCTGTGTTCTATTAAATAATTATGGTGTGTTCAATACCAATTGTGAGCATTTTGTCTGAGTCCATATAACGATTTTTTCAGTTTCCATAGGAAATTTTTATTTTTCATTTTAAATCAATTTGGCAGGGGTAAATATAAATCTCACAGTCAATCGGAGCATTTAAAATAGCATATTTTACATTTATTTGATGTATTTTTTTATTGTATTGGGCGACAAATTGTAATAAAATTCTAATTGTCGTTAAATTTGCCGTTGGTGAAAATGTGTCAAAATATTCCACTCTAAAGATTTGTGAAAAACTTTTGCAACAAATCTTGCTTTACAAGTTTCATTGCCAAAGGCTGCGATTTCTTGGAGAAAACACAGCGAGAAGAAATTATATTCCGTTGGTTTTGTTACCATTCCATATGTATTATTTTCAGATAAAGCTTTTAAATCGGACTTTATAGCTTTTTACGATCTTTGGTGATTTTCTTAATTAATCGCCTTTCTGGTGTGCTTTTCACTGAGTAACTGTAATCAAATTGTATCTTTTCAATTTTTAGGAGGTCTATACTTTTTTCGCTGGTTAATATTTACGTCAGTAGTGTTATTGCAATTGTCGTCAATATTACAATATTTCCTCATGTGTTCCGTCCATTGGTTCGTCATTTTTATAGCACTTTGGTCTGTAAAGTAGATTAAAAGTGCCAAACTGCTTTTATCGTAACCAACGAAAATAACTTTTTGCTTTAAATATTTCGTTTACAGGTATTTTCTATAAATGCAAAGTAATTTGAATGCATTTTTATCAATTTTGGTTTTGCACCACGAATGGATTCATACGAGGTTTTCCAATCTTCTATTGAACGATCTATTTCTGATATATGTTTCCGCTATGAAAGCGCACGTCCATAAACTATGGGCTAATTTCGATTCGATGAGTAGAAATACTGCCATTTTGAAAAGGGTCCGCCATGCTCTTTCAGTGGTGCCATTTTTAAATGAAGAATACGGCACCGATTTCTCCTGTTTAATACGATGGTTAATTAGTAGAAGTTCAAAGTCTTCACTTGTAAATTCAGTCCAATTATCTAAGCGAATACATTTACTGAGCTGTTCGGGCCCAATATCGGCTAAATATTTCTTAGTGGCAAGGGCAGTGTCGGATTTGATTTATGAAATAAATGATAATTAAAGCTGAATAATCGTCAACAAAATTCAATGCAATTAAATTATCTCTTCCCATCAGATCTGCCAAGTCACAGTGTGAGAATTTTTGTGGGCATTTCTTCTAGTGTTTTGCTTATAGACTTTTTGAGAGATCGTCTGAAGGTATTAATTCATAGAATTAGCGAAACTCTCAACGGAGGCTTCCTTTCTAGGACAATTGCTCTTGACATATCAAAGGCTTTTGATAGGGTATGGCATAAAGGTATACTCCACAAGATCTCCATCTATAGTATAGCTGGAAATATATTTTCAATTATTAAATCATTTCTCTCTGATAGCTTCATAAGAGTAGTAGTTAATGGACAAAAACATCCTCGTAGACATTTTTGCTGACGACACTAACATCTATGGCAACACATCGAATGCCGTAAACGACCAAGTGCTCTCTGATTCTCTTTTCTCTGATCTTGAGCATGTGGTAAAAAGTGGCTGGTTACTTTTAATGCATCTAAAACTAAGCTTCTAGCTTTACATCATCAACGTTCTGATCCTCAGCTGGCATCATTTGATTTTTTTTTACACAGGCCTCACCACATTATCAAGACCAAAAGGTCACTCAAGGATAAGGGTTAAAGAGTGTACAGTAGAAATTGGACAATATAGACATCATTAGTAATAAAAATTCGGTAAATTTGATAACTTATATGGAACGGCTTATCAAGAACTTATTTACGTTAGACATGAACACAACCATATTGTAGTCAGCCGGAAAGCAGGAAACGGAATGAATGGTTCTCGTCTTGTGGAGGCACTATGTTTTACATGCTTCTGGGTTTGACCTTTCATACACCAAATCCATTGCCAACGTCGCTGAAAAATGATGGGATCCTTCTATCGATCCAGTAGAGATCTGCTTGCAGATGCAACTTTCTATCTATATAAGAGCCAGGTACGTCCAACGATAGAGTATTACTGTCACATCTCGGCAGGAGCTGCTAGAAAGGCTTAACCTGCATTGACACAGTTCAGAATAATTCAATCCCTATCATCAAGATGCCTCCATGCCTTTATGTGGGGATTCCTTTGAAAATTCAGTTTTTGAGGGAACCATACTTTTTAAATAATATAGTCGACCATTTTATTTAGTGTCGAATACAGTTCCATTTTGGTATATTAATTTTGACTTGTTTTGTCCAAACTTTATATTCGCGCCTTTTTTAATGGCAGCCTGTACGGAAAATATATCTTGCTTTAATTTAGGTATGAACAAAGCATTTTTAAGAATATAGTTAAAATTTCGCCTTTATTATTTTTTAGTTATATATTTTTGCATCGCTTTTTTCAATACTATATCATGTATTTAACTACCGTCGCCCAGTTCGACAAAATGGCTCTATGGATTAAAGTTTAAATCCAAATTAATAAAATTAGATTCCTTGGTGATAACGTGCGCTGTAGCGCCAGTCTACAAGAAGTTTTTTATCCTTTTGTCGTATTGTCAAAGTTATATATGAATAGAAATGTATGCTCTTCATCAAAGTTCTCGACGTTTTTGATGGAGTTCATTCTGAGCTTATATATCGACATTGAAAACTTTTGTGGTTGGGTCTTCCACAATTATAGCAAGTAATTTTATTGTTTTTCTTGGGAAAATTACTTTTGGGGAAAACATTGCAGTGAGATGTCTAATTTGGTTGTGTCGGTTTTCAAGAAGCATTTTTAAACTTCATGATATTGCTTAAGTTATTATTGTTCACAGGCATCCGATTCGTCTCCTCGTAACTACACAATGCCACTTTAAATTCACTGAAAGTTATTTTGTGTTATAACTTATATCGCTCAAGCATGGAATCAGTTCTGCCGAAACAGTCACATTCTTTTCGAGAAAATCGGGGTTGTTAGGATTCTCTGGTGGAGATTGTATAACTTTGTGTAGTTTTCATATCATTAAATACTCCAGAAATTTCACATGCTCGCAATTGGAATTTAGATTCTGATTTGTCAAAGAAAAGGCGGCAGCTGGGCCCATAACCTGTTCAGTGGTGATGAGACATTATGTTGAACAAAAATGGCGGCAGTAAATAAAATGCTGACATAATTTCGAGTGTTGAGTAATTCTTTGTAACAAAGACAGTGGCGAAGAATCAATGCAGTCATGATTCAATCGTTCCGAGACAGAGGTTGACAGCGAAATGAATTGAATCCAAAATTTGATATTTTTATAACGCTTGGAGCTTCTGGCTGGTTGATTGTCATAACGGTGGGCATAAAAATGCATCTTCGAAATCGTTGGAATCATTCCTTCAGCAGTAATCAAAACATTTTAACATTTTATGAAAGAGTTCCTATATGGTATCATGAGGGTAACTAATATTTACTAAATGTATACATGTTGTTTTCAAGTAATCACATGACATTATACATATTTTAAATATTTTAGTTTTATTAGTTCGAATATATTAAGAGTCTCTAACTTGGGTAATATTCGAACACAGAAAAAGTAATTAAATAAAAAATTAATAATCTGCCCCCAGTTGACCAAACGATGATTAAAATATTAAAATACAATACATTTCAAGAAAGATTCATTGGTATCATGAGGGTAATTACTATTTCTTAAATGTATACAAATACACACTAAATTTATTAACTAAAAATAAAAAAAATGATTTCATGGAAGATTTCCTATAAATCATATCATGAGGTTAACCAATATTTATTAACTGTATACAAATACACACTACATATATTGTAGTTTATCTTCAGAAAGTTTTGATACAGCTTGGTTTTGCAAAGATACTGTCTAATTTAGAATATGTTTTCCTCGGGACATTTGACAGAACAATATATTACTGTCTCCCAAGTATACTTTTTCAAATGCACTCGAAGATGTTAAGAGTACCTATGTAGCACTTGAATTGCTATCAGATGGATTAATATTCGAGGAATATTTTGGCCCAAAACAGCTGTTCCTCATATTAAATACAGGTTATCATTATATTGTATATTGGTAAACGACATTTAAAACGCTGTATATATTCTCCATTAATTTTACATTTATTATCCGATGCTCAAGCATTGTAAGCTACTAAATCTGATAGAAAAGGTATTTAATTCTTTTGTCGGTTTTTACTGAAGTTGTAAGCATGATTGCTTTAATTGATTAGCAGATTTTTGCAAACCAAGCGAGTACAGAAAATATGCTGTTTATTTCCAAAAGAAAATGTGATTTATCGTCAGGCAAAAGACATAAAATGTCTATTTAGAAAAAAATTCCACTTTTTGTTTGACGTCAATTAATGTAGGCTGGTAACTAATCAATAACGCAACATCCATTAGAAACGGCAGTTTTGTTAGTTGATTGAATGGCCGTTATTTTAAGTGATATTTCTCATGTGAGAATTTTGATATATTCTTCTCATTAGGTCATCATTCGATGAAAAGCGTTTTATTCTCCTTTACTTCAACGTATTTGCAGGCAGCATCCTTTCCTATCCATTCAGCACAGCAAACGATTATATTTTTGTTCTCGTTCTGCTGCTGGTCTTTGCTCAGGTTTTAAGCACTCTCGCATTTATTGAATAGCAGATTATCATTGGGATAAAACCGTACAGGAAATAAAAATGAATTATGAAATCCATTTGATGATCTTGAAATCATAAATAAAACGTATAGTAGTACAATATATGTCAGGTTGTAACGTGCTTTTGTAATATGTTCATGCAAATGTGTCTCTTGATGTATGTAGGAGGTTCGATTTTCTGTTTTGTATGGTCGACCAACGTCGTCTTTGGTAATTCTAAATTATAGAGACAGAATATCCTTCCACGTTCACTGGTCAATCATGACTCTAATCACAGTATTATGTTACTTCACTGTGGAAACAATATACAAAAGTGTGTCGTAATGAAACAGTAGCTTATCTGAATTGTTTAAGAATGTTGTGCAAGCTTATTAAGTTTGTATCGCATTTTATTCATTTGTGGCTGCATCACAAGTCTTTTGAAACAATTTATATTTGCTATGTAAAGATATTGAAAGACTAAAAATTGTTACAATGTTTGCATTTTCCGATTCTATATTAGAATTCTTTATAAATCAACAGATTGATAAGAAAACGCATTGTGCTATTAGTTCTCAATGTTGGGAATAGAATAAGAATATATTTTCCGAGAATGTGTTTTTAATATATGTCAGGTTGTAACGTGCCTATGTAATATGTTCATGCAAATGTGTCTCTTGATGTATGTAGGATGTTCGATTTTCTGTTTTGTATGGTCGACCAACATCGTCTTTAGAAAGTCTAAATTCTAGAGACAGAATGAAAGAGTAGATTATCTGAATTTTTTTAGAATGTTTTGCTATGTAAAGATATTGAAACAATTTATATTTGCTATGTAAAGTTATTGAAAACAATTTATATATGCTATGTAAAGTTATTGAAACAATTTATATTTGCTATGTAAAGTTATTGAAACAGTTTATATTTACTATGTAAAGATTTTTTCCTTCAGACTAAAAATTGTTACATAGACAATGTTTGCATTTTCCGATTCTATATCGACCCGAATTAGAATTCTGTATAAATCAACAGATTGATAACAAAACATATTGTTGCTATTAGTTCTCGATGTTGGGAATAGAATAAGAATATATTTTGCGATAATGTGTTTTTAATAAATTGCATTTTTTCATATGCGTCATTAATCCTGATTTATGAGAAGAAAATATATACATATCTTGCAAGATTATGTCTTTTTACTTTATTTATAGTATGTAACTTTGGTAAGTTTTAAGAGATCAAACACTGGATTTCATTATGATTTTAATTTCTATGCGAGGGACCTTTGCCTGTGTGAAACCCCATGCATTTTTAGAACAGAAATATCTTCAGAACAATTTGGCTTTCCCAATATGAATTCTGATATTTCTACCTAAGATTCATTTTCTGGAACAATAGCCACACACTTAACAAGTGGCTATTCCCGCAGTTTTTAATTTTCTTTTAATTTTGTTCAAGTCGTGGATGGGACTGATGCCAAACATTCACCAGTATTTTATATATCCCAACTGAAAGATAGTTTTTAGATTTTAACTGTTCTTTCGAACTTGGTTGATTGGATGTATTTGTCAGCTAGCTTGAAGGATTCTTTTTCCTAAGTTCAGTAGCTCCAGATTATGTCAATTTTTCAGAACAAAATTATCCGCACACTTTACAAGAATGCGGCTTTTACGCAGTGTGGGTTCTTATATGTTTTATTAACGATGATTTTTGAGAACAAGAATATTCACAAACGTAACACGAATATGGTTTTTCCCCCGTATGTGTTCTCATATGTGTTACTAAATATGATTTTTCAGAACAAGAATATCCACACACTTCACAAGAATATGACCTTTCCCCAGTGTGAATTCTCATATGCGTTACTAAATGTGATCTTCTAGAACAAGAATATTTACACACTTCACAGGAATGTGGTTTTTCCCCAGTGTGAGTTCTCATATGTGTAATTAAATTTGACTTTTTGGAACTAGAATATTCACACACTTCACAAGTATGTGGTTTTTCCTTAGTGTGAGTTCTCATATGTGCCACTAGTGATGATTTTTGAGAACAAGCATGTCCACACACTTCACAAGAATGTGGCTTTTCCCCAGTATGAATTCTCATATGCATCGCTAAGTTTGATTTGTTAGAGCAAGAATATCCACACACTTTACAAACATGTGGCTTTTCTCTAGTGTGAGTTCTCATATGTGTGACCAAATGTGATTTTTGAGAACAAGAATATCCACACATTTCAAAAGAATATGGCTTTTCCTTAGTGTGTGTCCTCATATGTGTCAGTAACTTTGATTTCTGAGTACAAGAATATCCACACACTTCACAAGAATGTGATTGTTCCCTAGTGTGAGTTTTAATTTTTCTTATAACCTTTGATTTTCGAGAACGAGAATATCTTCACTCTCCCTGAGAATGTTGCTTTTTCAGAGTGTACGTTCTCATATGATTCAGTAAAGATGATTTTTGAAAAAAATAATATCCACACCATTCACAAGAATATGGCTTTTCCCCGGTGTGAGTTCTCATATGTGTCATTAAATTTGATTTTACAGAACAAGTATATCCACAAACCTCACAAGAATGTGGCTTTTCCCCAGTGTGTGTTTTCATATGTGTCATTAAATTTGATTTTTGAGTACAAGAATAACCACATACTTCACAAGAATGTGGCTTTTCCCCAGTATGAGTTTTCATATGTTACACTAAACTTATTTTTTGGGAACAAGAATAACCACACACTTCACAAGTATGTGGCTTTTTGCTATTGTGAGTTTTCATATGTGTCAGTAAATTTGATTTTTCAGAAAAATAATATCCACATACTTCACAAGTATGTGGCTTTTCACAAGTGTGATTTTGCATGTGTAACTAATGGTGAAAACTTAGAACAAGCATATTCTTACACTTCAAAAGAATGCGGCCTTTCTTCAGTGTTTCATAACTAACCGAACGAGCATATCCAGACACTTTGCAAGACTATTTAAATATTAACTTTTTTTTACAAAGGTGTCACCACTTATCAAGGCCCAGAGGCCACTCGAGGATAAGGGTTAATAGGTATACATTAGTCATTATGATTTTAGCATAGTAAACAGTGGGAATTTTGTAACTTGGATTACTTAGGGGGACAATTCAAGTAGAACTTGTTCACATTGGACTTTTTCTTTTCTTTTTTTTCATAGGTATCAACTCATTATCAAGGCCAAGAGGCCACTCAAGGATAAGGGTTAAAGAGTGTACAGTAGAAATTGGGCAATATAATAATCATTAGTAATGAAAATTTGTAAAATTTGATAACTTATATGGAACGGCTCATCCAGAACTTATTTACGTTAGACTTGAAGACAACCATATTGTAGTCAGTCAGAAAGCAGGAAAACGGAAGACAATTCCACAGGCGTGCAATTCTTAGAAAGAAGCTTTGTTCATGGAATCTACGTTTAGGTTTAGGCACAGATAAAGAGTGGGGGGAATTATTGACTGGTAGATTTCATGTTTAACTAACTTTGATTGTTTTTTTCAGAACAAAAATATTTTCTATTCTTTTACACATTTTACAGTGATATTTTTAATAAGTTTTAAGGCATTTACTCGTATCTCATATATTTCTTAAGTACAATTGTTTTTCTCGTGTATGATTCCATATGACTCAATAAACTATATTTTGCAGAAAAGGAATTCTTACAAATTTATCAAGAATTTGTTTTTTTTTCTAGTGTTATTTTTCATATATGTCGCTGTATGTAATCTTTTACATATAACATCACACTTTACTAGAATATGGTTAAATATGTCTCAATTTTATCATCTTTTTATTTATTTGAAAAATAAACACATAAATTTCCCCCAAAATCACTGTTACTTTCAGGCTGTATTATGTTTTCACAACTATTTCATAAAATTCGGTAAATAGTATTTTCCAGTGTAATAATCATTCCATAGATGTTGCTGTAGTCATCGAATTAGGTAATAATTGGTCATAGAATAATGTTTTAAGAAAATGATACTTCATTAAAATTCAATATGACTCAATCAGGAACACCTGCAAAAAAATAATGAAAAACAATATTTTTATATTTGCATTCACGTAATAGTATCATTTTTATTGTTGTAACTATTATTAAATTTAACTCACAAACTTTTGATAAATTTACCTAACATTTTTTAACTGTACAAAAACAGTTGATACAGTTGATTATTATAAAATTTATATGAAATTGTATATAGTGTATTTTATCAAGTTCATTGTGGTAAGAAAATAAACTTCATATATATATATATATATATATATATATATATATATATATATATATATATATATATAAAGTAAATACTTACATGTATATATATATGTCTTAATCCCTACAATGAGTAAATTTCAAAAGGTACATCACAATCTTTACTTAGATTGCTTTCTTCAAGCACATATGTATAAAGTATATGCATAAGTATAAAAAAAGATCGGCATTTTCTTTATATGTGTTTGGTTAGTATATATATATATATATATATATATATATATATATATATATATGTGTGTGTGTGTGTGTGTTTATATATATATATGTATGTATATATATGTGTGTGTGTGTGTCTACAATGTGGGCGTATATATGAATATGCAAAACTATCAAAAAGATCGATATTTTCTTTAAATGTTTGTTTAGCATCACAATTTTGTTTTATAGATTTGTAAATTTGTTAATCAACAAAGGCCTGTTTGATTAAATTTATCCGTTCACCCTACTTCATCCGAATATAAAAAGTATATTTGACTACAGACTTAACTTAAGGATTTAAATGTTTCTATAAATATGAGTACAAATGAATTTTAAGTTTACTAAATATCAAATGTATTAGCAAATTATACGAGAACATTACAATTAATTGTTACTGATTTTTAAAAGCTCACAACTATCAAAACTCGTTATTCATATTTACTTTATTTAAAACTCACATGTAAAATAAGCATTTTAAATTATAAAGATGTGAAATGAAAAATATTTAATGATTTCTTTTCTATTATTTTAAAAATTGCCCATAAATTTCTAAATGAAGAGATTCAAAATATCATATCATTGTCGTTTTACAATTCGATTAAAAAGAATTGAATAATTCAAGAGTCATTTATCTTGTTTATATGAAACCCGCTAAAGACAAAGCATAAATCCACTTGATATAAGAAGTATTAAAAAGATCTAAAGATAATAAACGCAAAAGCAGCAAATAACTATTTACCGTAGACAAAAAACAATATAAATTGATTTCCACAAACCTAAAGTTTGGGGGATGAAGGTGATATATTCGAACATCAAATTGATGAAGATAAACTACTCTTGTTGCAATACAAATTAATTGGTTGAGAATCTACCCACAGTTGACATCTGTCTTAACAGGCATATGTACCTTTGATACTAAAGAGGTAAAACAGCAATTAAAACGGGTGGATTCGATGATTCAATTATTCTAGTGATTCTTATCTGCTGCTGATTAGTTTGCATGTGATTTATTAAATGCAGTCTAAGATGGTATGACGTCATAATATTATCAGTTGATCTTTAAATACTAGTTGTTTAGCATCATGAATAATTTACTTAATGTCTAACGTGAGTGTAACAAGTCACCTGCTAAATCGACTGACCATTAAAATAGGGTTGGCTAAAGTGAAGGACGGATACTGGATAATTAGCATTTCACATCAACCCTGACACTTGCTTAGGTGTTGTATCAAGACTATTTCACCTTTACCTAATAATAGTAATAATAATAATAATATTAATAATAATAATTCTGATTTCGCTTATGAACGTCTCTCTGGAAAGGGATGGGATTAATTTCCAGAGGATGTCCTTTAATCCCGGCTTCAAACCAGGAGCTTCAAAGATCAAGGGTTTTCCTTAGGATGTTTGTGGTACCTATAATTGCAGAGATTTGAAGGCCGCCGAAAACATCGGGGATTTGTAGTTGATACTACTCCTAGTGTATCAACTATGTCCGGGATTATTTGTGTTTTAACCCCACGTATACGCCTTATCTCCAAGACCAATGGAGCATAATTGCTCCACTTCTCATTCTCCTTCTCTCTCACATTCTTGCCAGTTTTTTTAGACCTTCTCAATGATGACCAAATCCGGACGATTGTTGTTATGACACTTTTGTCCCACCATACACCTACCTTGCCATCCTAACTTATTCTCACTTCATCAGGCACCTCCTCAAACCATTTTCCAGCACACTTCATCCCAACCCTCATACGCACCTCCCAATATATCCAGAGTCCCATGCGATCGTGTCCTTTGTGGTACTCTCTCTCTCTCTCTCTCTCTCTCTCTCTCTCTCTCTCTCTCTCTCTCTCTCTCTCTCTCTCTCTCTCTCTCTGGGCCAGTCAACTACACCCTGCTGCAAGGTGCGCAATTGACTCTGAGGCCTTACCACAAATCCGGTATTCTGCAGCAATTTCCTCTCCTAGAACCACTTTTTTGTAACAATCGTGTTCCTAATGCCTGCTCTTGTGCTGCCCAAACAAAAGCTTCTTAGCCAGATACTCAGCTTGTGTAATAAATTGCGAACAGACGGGCTTACCTGACAAACGCTCGAGGTGTGCACTCTGCAAAGCGGGCACGTCCAAAGAAAAATGGCAAGATGGCGGCGGCCGGTTAATATTGCCAAGTAATCACGCAAAATTTCGTGTTCTCTCGCACACACGAGAGTTCAGCTTAGCATAAAAACGGATCACTGTGAGCAAGAAGGGAGAAGGAAAAACGTAGTCAAGACAAAGACGACGTTTCTGACGACTGAGAAGAAAAAAGAAGAAAAAGAGCAAGAAGTAGAAGAGGAAGAAGAGAACGATACATGAGAAGACGAGGTGTGTGCGGTTTTGAGTAAATCGAAACAGACAGAAAAAAAAAACTCTGATTACAAGCTATCTCGGCGTTGGTATGGAGAAATTTGACATCAGATTAATTCCGGAATTCGATGGCTCCCCCACTGGTCCCTCGGTGGTCGAATGGCTGGAAAAGGCTGAGCGCGTTTGCCGGTTGTGCAAGATTAAAGACCCAGCTATGGTTATCCCATTGAGACTCACTAAAGGGGCTTATGCCGTGTACCAGCAGCTAGGGGAGGATCCGACCATGGAGCAGATTACACAAGCGCTATACGGGGCATTTGGTACATACCCTTTTGTCGCCTGGAGGCAGTTTTCCGAACGCCGACTTGGGCCGGGGGAGACAGTGGATGTCTACATGGCCGACTTGAAAAAGCTTGCCACTCCCTTAGGCGGTGCAAGTGATCGCATATTGGCATGCGCCTTTTTGTCGGGACTTCCGGATGAGGCAAGTCGACTGCTGCGAGCATCGTCAAGACTCACTGAGATTGGATTGGAGGAGTTATTGGCGTGAGCACGAAACATCTTGAAAGACGATCGAGAACTAGTCTTCGCAGCTGTTGACACTCTGGACTCGCCAACGAAGGGTCTACGATGCTATACCTGTGGTGGCCCCAACCACTTTTCCAGAGACTGCAAAAGCGGTACAAGGTGCACCCCTAATTATGGAGCAGGACAAGTAATACGGTGTCACCAATGCAATAAGCCAGGCCACATAGCGCAAAATTGTCCGGGAAACGGGCAAGGGGAGGACGCCGCAGTGCTAGCACCCTCCCCAACGCGGCATTGAACAAAGCGCTGCCTGCAGTAACAGTTCAAGTTGATGGATGTGAACGTTCAGCGCTGGTTGACACCGGCTGTACCCAAACCCTTCTTCGAAAGGAATATTGCGCCACATGGAAGAAACGAAGGATCCCTGTACTTACTGTCGGCCAAGGCTCATTGGTGTGTTGTGGGGTCAGCGTTGTTCATATCAGCATTGGCAATGGCTCTCCGGTTGCTGTGACGGTGTTAGTGGTCGATGGGGAGCTGCTCGGATATGACCTTCTCCTTGGAATGGACGCTATCACACAGCTAGGCGGAATTACTGTGAACGGCGCCGGTGATGTGAGCTTCTCTCGACCAAACAAACAAATGTGTGCAGAAATCACTCTCGATGAGCCCGACTTCCATGCAGAATACGATAAGGGCACAAACACTTGGACAGCGTCCTGGAAATGGGCAGGCGACCAGCCACCAGTGTCATTGCGGAATCGACTTACAGAGTATCCTCCTCCTGCGTGGCTTAGGGGGCAGTACGAGGCAGAACTTCAAGTGTGGCTGGATAATGGCTGGTTAGTTCCATACCCAGAGGATGAGCTCGGGCCCCCGCGGGGGCTAATTCCCCTGATGGCTGTCAGACAAGAGAACAAGCAGAAAGTTCGACCTGTTCTTGATTACCGGGAACTTAATGAATACGTTGACCCACACACTGCGGGGGCTGATGTCTGTGCTCATAAACTACGGGAGTGGCGGCGGCAGGGTGCGGAAGCAGCCATACTGGACTTGCGAAGAGCGTACTTGCAAATACGTGTTAAGAAATCGCTGTGGCCGTTCCAGATGGTGGTGATCAAAGGAACTCGCTATTGCTTGACCAGGCTAGGATTCGGCCTGAATGTAGCCCCTAACACCATGACAGCAATCATGCAGGCGATCCGGCGTCAAGATGAAGCGGTGCAACATGCGACATCGTCGTATATATACGACATTTTTGTCAATGAGAGCCTCCTGTCTGCCCAGGCGGTCAAAGAACACTTCGAGCACTTCGGATTGTCGTGCAAGGAGCCGGAGCGGCTACAGGACGGGGCGAAAGTGCTCGGACTGCAGGTGAGCGGAAGTGCAGATGGCCTTCAATGGGGAAGGAGTGGTGAAATCCCGGAAATCCCATCTACCATCACACGTCGGAGCACGTTTGCCATTTGCGGAAAATTGGTGGGCCACTTCCCTGTGTGTGGGTGGCTCCGAGTGGCTGTAGCGGCCATAAAGCGACGGGCAACTTCTATGTCAACTGGATGGGACGATGAGGTGCATGATCCTGCCCTGCGAAGCATGCTGGTGGAAGTTGTGGCCAGAGTGACCAATGATGACCCTGTACGGGGGAGCTGGTGCGTCGATGGGAGTGAATTTACAGTTTGGGTAAACGCCAGCTCACTTGCCCTTGGCGTTGCTCTGGCGGTCGATGGAAGGATAATAGAAGATGCCTGCTGGCTTCGGCCGGAGAATGACGCCAAGCATATAAACCTAGCTGAACTCGATGCTACACTGAAAGGAGTCAATCTAGCGCTTCAGTGGCAGGCTAGAATCCTTCACATCATCACGGATTCCACGTGTGTGCATCGGTGGATGACCAATGCCTTGAACGGAAAAGCACGTCTGACAACGAAGGCGTCGGCCGAAATGTTGATCCGGAGGCGGCTTGCTACCCTAACCGAAACCACTAAGGAATACGACTTGGTCATAGATGTGACACTGGTGCAGTCCTGTTTGAATCAGGCGGATCGTCTGACCAGAGTGCCACGCCGTTGGCTAGACCTGCCAAAAGAAGTGAACGAGTCAGCACCTGTAAATTGCGCTGCAGTGGGAAATAGACTCAGCCCGGAGCATATTAATGATGTCCATTGCAAAAGCGGGCACCCCGGTGTAAACCGAACGCTTTACTTCGCCAGATTGGTTGACCCCTCTGTTTCTCGAAGGGCTGTGAAGTCTGTTGTGGGAAGCTGCAACACCTGCCGATCGATCGACCCAGCACCTGTCCGGTGGAAGAAGGGAATACTCAGTGTGAAGCGTAATTGGGATAGGATTGCGATGGACATAATGCACTACAACGGGAGGCATTTTTTGACGCTTATCGACTGTGGTCCATCTAGGTTTTCATTGTGGCGGCCCCTTCGCCGGCAGGACGCAGCTGCCATTATCCATGAGTTGGAAGGTGTGTTCCTCGAGCGTGGCCCTCCTTCTGAGATACTCACCGACAATGGCCCCGCTTTTGTTAGTGAGCCGTTTAAGAAGTTTGCAGATGGCTGGGGTGTCCATCTGCGTTTTCGGTGTGCCCATGTTCCCAGTGGAAACAGAATTATTGAGCGCAATCACGCAGCGCGGAAGAGGTGTACGGTACCTGAAGCAGTCTATTGGTACAACGTCACCCCTAAGGACGATGTTTCACCCTCCACCGCACCAGCCAACGCGCTACATACATACCGTGTCAGGGTGAGAGGTTTGGGGAGCAGCTCACTACCCGAATCAGAGCCACCACAAAAGAACATAAAAGAGGGAGATGTCGTCTGGGTTTAAAAAAACCCGAGGCCAGTGCACGACTCGCTACAGAACCGGTCATGTCACTGAAGTGATCAGCCCGCAGGCGGTGCGAGTTGATAGAGTACCTCGTCATATTAAAGACTTAAGATCAGTATTCCAAACGCAGCTGCCGCTTGACGAAGATAGTGAAATTGAATCCGTGACCAGCGACCCATCATTCTGGTTTATGACGGCTTCAACACACAGCGACACTGAGAGTGGTAGCCTTCAAAGTACTGACCCTCCTGCTGATGATGAAGACCCGGACAGTGATACTGCGATGCTCAGCTTTAGGTTCGCCGACCTTCGTGTCACGGAAGACAGCGCAGACGATGATGAAGCCCCGAATCCCCCTCTCCGAAGAAGCACTCGAAGAAAAAGGCCACCGCCTCCCTGCTCTTTCTGTGATAATGACATCAGGGGGGAGTGTGTAATAAATTGCGAACAGACGGGCTTACCTGACAAACGCTCGAGGTGTGCACTCTGCAAAGCGGGCACGTCCAAAGAAAAATGGCAAGATGGCGGCGGCCGGTTAATATTGCCAAGTAATTACGCAAAATCTCGTTCTCTCGCACACACGAGAGTTCAGCTTAGCATAAAAACGGGTCACTGTGAGCAAGAAGGGAGAAGGCAAAACGTAGTCAAGACAAAGACGACGCTTCTGACGACTGAGAAGAAAAAAGAAGAAAAAGAGCAAGAAGTAGAAGAGGAAGAAGAGAACGATACATGAGAAGACGAGGTGTGTGCGGTTTTGAGTAAATCGAAACAGACAGTAAAAAAAAAACTCTGATTACAGTAAAATGCCCTGCTCGCGAGTGTGAGTATGAGAGAAAATAGAATAGAACACAAATCGATAATTAATTAAATCACTTCTTTTTTTTTTGCCTTTTTATATATCGTGTAAAGAATCTGATAGTCAAACTTGGGGCAAATTTACCGTTTGCATGGTATTTACCCCTGAACCCACGAACTACTTTCCACCATTTTGCAGCTTCCGTTTATGCTACGCGCATGCACGCTGTAGCATAAACGACGGCTTCACCAAGCAAACTACGTTGGGAGGGAGGGGATTTTTTTTTTTTCAGGACATAGAATTTTCTAATTTTCAAAAATACATTATAGCACTTTTTGGGTGGAAAATTTAAAATTAGCTGAAAAAGAAATAAAACAAGAAAAGGAAAGCACTCCAAGTTGGAGTTGGGGGGGGTGTAATTTATCTGTTTTTTTTTTTTTTTTTTTTTTTTACCTGGAACATAGAATTTTCAAATTTTCAAAAAGTAACGCACCGACATTTACCAATTAGAACACCATTTAACATTTTCCGAAGATTTTACTGTGTACATTGGGGGCGCAAGCAGGGGGGCGAATGTGATGTTGGGGCGCGTAAAATCTTCGGAAAATGTTAAATGGTGTTCTAATTTGTAAATGTCGGTGCGTTCGTTACTTACGGAAAAACGTTTAACTAAACTGCAAAAGCACCTATTAAGCCACATAAGTTCTATAATTGAATCCCCCTCCCGCAAAAAAAGAATGAAAAACATAAAGACGTTTGATGCTTATGTTTTTGTAAACCACATTAAAAACTACGCGAAACAACAACAAAAAAAGTCCCCCAATTTGTTGTACTTTTCTTTTTAACTGTAAGTCATTAAAAAAAAATGTCAGTCCGTAATTTTTTGATTGGTACGCCATGTGAGAAGGCAGTTTGCTAGGTGAAGCAAGCCGTCGTTTATGCTGTAGCGCACGCGCGTAGCGTAAACGGAGGCTGCAAAATGGTAGAAAGTTATTCGGGGGTTCGGGGGTTATGGGGTTAATACCATGCAAACGGTAAATTTGCCCCAAGTTTGACTATCAGATTCGTTGTCAGCGACCTCAATTACCTATAAAAATCAAATTAGAGTGATCGGTGTTCTGTAGTAGCGGATCTGGATATTTACCATATTAAATATTTACAAAACTTGTAAGGATAAAAAAAACAACTTTTTTCTATTCACAAAAAAAAAAACTTTGTGTAAGTAACAAAACGAACGTATATGGAACAAAATATATTCAAATAAATGGGTGTCTTTCTGAGTGCGTTTTTTAATATATTTACAGAACTATTATTATTATTATTATTATTATTATTATTATAATAATAATAATAATAATAATAATAATAATGGTGATGATGATGAAAAAAAATAAAATAAATGTCCTATATTAATTGCAAAACATTAGAAACTGAAATTTTCGGACGCTAAACTTGTCTTTATGGAGAAGTAAGCAAATAGCAAGTTTTTTTGTTTTTTTTAAATAAAAATAAAAATTATAAAAAGATTTGTATCTTGTGATAATACTTTTCATCTTTATAAAAATAAAGTTATAAAAGATATGTTAATAAAATATCTTTTTTTAAATCTCGATTGTTTATACTTGTGATTTTATTATGCATAAAAATTGCCTCGGTCTAGAAGGATTTCTCCGCCACTAACCACCTCACACTTTAAATAAATATTGAATTGTATTAAAAACGCACGAAAAAAGATACACACACACACACACAAACACACACACACACACACACACACACACACACACACTGTACATACAAATTACTCTTGGTCGCAAAAATCCGCACAAGTCAGTTATTTTTTATTTGTTTCTGCCATAAAAAGTTTGGTTATAATAATTTTATTTCAATTTTTTTTTTAATTGTGTATTTTTTTATTGACATCATCCGAAATTCTCAGTTATAACGTCGGTTTATTTATTTATTTGGTATTATTTTACGATCTGCCCCAGCGTAGTATAAACACACCAACTACCCCATGTTAAGAACGGCTTTCGGAATAAACACCTCCCAACCTCCCCATGTTAAGAACGGCTTTTGAGGTTTGGGGTGCTTTTTCCGGAAGCCGTTCTTAACATAGGGGGGGTTGAAGTGTTTATAATATGCTAAAAAATCTACCATTTATTTATTTTTATTATTATTATTATTATTATTATTATTATTATTATTATTATTATTATTATTATTATTAATAGTTTTATTAAAAAGTTCTGTAAATATATAAAAAGAACGTACTCAGAAAGATACCCATTTATTTAAATACTAGCGGGGGTACCCGGCGTTGCCCGAGTGTTTGTTTCCAGGACGGGGGGGGGAGTTTAAAAAAATGTTATGGTAGGTAAGTAGGATGGATCAAACCCGGAGTCATGAGTAAAAGTAGGAAAATAAAGTGTGAAAAAAACCACACACACATCTGCAACGTTAACAGTTCGGCCACCAAGAAAAGTCCATTCCAGTTGTTTAGGTAAAAAAAAAAAAAAAAACGATTACGGTAGGTCGGCGCGAACGTGAAAATATAATGTGAATTGTCCAGCACGCTAACCACTACGCCACAGAGCACTGCAGCTTAGTTTAGTGATTTTAAATAACTTCGCATGAAAGAACTACGAAGCCAAACCGGTGTTCTCTTCTCAACTGTTCCTTGTGAACGATCCCCAACCGGTGTTAAGTGGTGGCAGGGGGAGGAGGAATTTATTAGAGAGAAAATATTTTACCACTTCCATTGATCTTAACCGATTTTGGCCGTGACTTCTCAGCAGAAAAAGTATAGAAATCTAAGATTATCGAGGAATTTGAGAAATAATAAGCCTATAACACACCTCAGATATTGTTCTGCCGTTTGTGCATATTATATTTGCATGAAATATCTTGATTTTTAATCCTATTAATGTCAAAATCAGACGAGAAAAATGAGTTCATTTTATTTATCTGGACTAGACTAGACTAGACTAGACTAGTGAAGACTAGAGAAGACTAGAGAAGAGAAGTGACTAGAGACTAGAGAAGATAGTTTGTTTAAATACGTTCGTTTTATTACTTAAATTAAAAAGTTTACGTTAATAAAAAAAGTAGTTTTTATCCTTAAAAGTTTTGTAAATATTTAATATTAAAGAAAATGTTTTATAAATATATATTTTTTCTTTTAAATCATTAAAAGTTTTGTAAATATATTTAAAAACAAACTTGCTCGCGAACATTCGAATATGTCTGCTATTTGACCTGTTTACAAGTTTAGAAACAACTAACGGCGATGTCAAGGTCGAACAAACGGTGCCTCTTGAATTGTTCGCCTATTTTTGTCGTCTGCTACGTGGTTTCTAATCTTTACTTGATCCTAAAATTTTTATTATGGACGCAGAAAAGTTATCGTAAAATCAAGGACTCGAGGATTAGTGAAGTTTTATATTAGAGAATGAATGATGGAACATAGAATGAGGAGAGCAAATAAATCTATGATTTGATTAAAAGCAACAAAAAACAATCATAAATGACGCGATAATTAATAACAATTGCAACGATAAAAACAGACATATGAGAACACACACGGAGAACACGACTTTGGCTTTATCTGTCCATATTGGCACGAGGTAGGGGGTCATCTGCATTGTACCGCTATTATGAGTACTGGATAATGTCTTTCAAAATTCAAACCTCAGAATAGTACACCAACATCACTTAATAAAGCCATTTTGAACAAAATTTTCTTATAGATGAGAGAGAATTAGAAAACAAATCTGCTACAGAAATATCCCAAAAGGTATACAAGAACTTGCAGTAAAAATAGAAGAACGGGCTAAGCATATTTCGGGTGAATTCAATAAGGATCACTGTCTAATGATGAAGATTATTAATGCTGACAAAAATGAAGACTTACTAATGATTTTAAGAAGATGAATGTAAATATGTTCACTAGACGATCTGTAAAAATTTAAATACCGAATGCTTCAACAAATGTTGCGAACGTATACAGAAAGAGCAGTTGAAATAAGTCATACACAATCAATTATGACTGCGTAATTCCTACGGCTACGTATTAAAAACTGATCTACTAAAGCTGACATCGTTATATGAAACACGAAAGAATACGAATCAACCTTAGTAGAAATGAGTGTCTCCAACGATGCAACGTTAAACAGAGATGAGAGGGAAAGATAATGAAATACGAAAGTTGTTTGTACGACATGGAATTAGAAATTGGAATCGTAGGAAGATCTTAATCATACTAAAATGATGTAATTATATGGTAATTATAGGAGTAACTAGACTCATTAACAAGAAATTGAAAAACTAACTGGTAAATATACCCGAGGAGAGGAAATTGGAAATCTATCTGGCAAATATACCCGGTGACAGAAAATTGGAAAACTACCTGCCAAATATACCCGGTAACCTGAAATAAAATGATATTTCTTTTTGAAAAATTTAAATCATTCAAGTCAATGTAAGTGTATGATACGCATTTGAAAACATTATTTTAAAGCAACATAATTTATTGTAATCTATTGAAAATAACTCACATTATCCTAATCTGAAAATATACTCACTCTATGACAGCTTCTGTAAAAAAATACCATGAACGGCCCATTAGGTCTGTCAGAATTGGGGGGGGGGGATTACACCCCTAACAAAAAACTTCGAATAAAATATAAAACACTCGTAATTTCTCTTTTTAAATTAGGTTGTTAATGGAATATGTTGCATGAGGGACTGAACAGGAGTTTTCACCGGCTGGAGTTACGCCCCCTTACCATAGTCAGCCCAAGGAACGCCTAGATCACTGTGTTTTGTAGACTGTTTTAATTATTATCAGACTTTTTGTTGTGTTTTTTTTTTTGTTTTTATCTTCTGTTTTTATTATTGAGAAAAGGGAAGATGTTACATAAGGAACTGAATAGGAGTTTTCACCGGCTGGAGTTACGCCCCCTTACCGGTGTACTTATGTTTGGCAGATGTAAATAAAGACGCCATTTTTACAGAAGCTGATCTGTCGTTATGTCTTATTCAATCTATTGACATCCTCGATAATGACACAGAATATACTTCCAAAATTAACTATTAAAGTTGTTTAAAAATAATAGAAATATAATTTTTATTTAAAATAAAAAATAGTGTTTACAAAGTTGTTTAAAAATAATAGAAATATAATTTTTATTAAAAAAAAAATATTGTTTACAAAATTGTTTAAAAATAATAGAAATATAATTTTTATTTTAAAAAACAATAGTGTTTACAAAGTTGTTTAAAAATAATAGAAATATTATTTTATTTAAAAAAAAATAGTGTTTACAAAGTTGTTTAAAAATAATAGAAATATTATTTTTATTAAAAAAAAAAAATTGTTTACAAAGTTGTTTAAAAATAATAGAAATATAATTTTTATTTAAAAAAAAAAATTGTTTACAAAGTTGTTTAAAAATAATAGAAATATTATTTTTATTAAAAAAAAAATATTGTTTACAAAGTTGTTTAAAAATAATAGAAATATTATTTTTATTTAAAAAAAAAATATTGTTTACAAAGTTGTTTAAAAATAATAGAAATATAATTTTTATTTAAAAAAAATATTGTTTACAAAGTTGTTTAAAAATAATAGAAATATAATTTTTATTTAAAAAAAGACAGTGTTTACAAAGTTGTTTAAAAATAATAGAAATATTATTTTTTAAAAAATATTGTTTACAAAGTTGTTTAAAAATAATAGAAATATAATTTTTATCTAAAAAAGACAGTGTTTACAAAGTTGTTTAAAAATAATAGAAATATTATTAAAAAAAAATGTTTACAAAGTGCCTGCGTGCGTTCATGCAGATATTTTTTTACGTAATGAAATCAATTTAATTTTACGAGTTAATTTTTTTTT
>NC_136527.1:199446098-199721098 GCF_053919585.1 Euprymna scolopes | reverse complement strand
AAGATGTTGTATTACCGATAAATATCACATTAGTGATTAATTCACCTTCCAAATTTTTTCTCGATTAAGCTGTTTTGCAAGAGTTTTGTATCATAGGTTTATTTAATTTGTAGTGTTATTAAATTTGTAGGTTTATTTAATTCCCATCCAAATTTATTCCCGGCCCAGTCATCGTGCTGCGTGTTTTGCAAGAGTTCAGTATCATAGGTTTATTTAATTTGTAGTGTTTTTTAATTCCCATCCAAATTTATTCCCCGCGCAGTCATCGTGTTGGGTGTTTTGCAAGAGTTTAGTATCACAGGTTTATTTAATTTGTAGTGTTATTTAATTCCCATCCACATTTATTCCCGGCCCAGTTATCGTGTTGGGTGTTTTGCAAGAGTTTAGTATCATCTGTTTATTTAATTTGTAGTGTTATTTAATTCCCATCCAAATTTCTTCCCGGCCCAGTCATCGTGTTGGGTGTTTTGCAAGAGTTTATTATCATCGGTTTATTTAATTTGTAGTGTTATTTCATTCCCATCCAAATTTATTCCTGGCCCAGTCATTGTGTTGGGTGTTTTGCAAGAGCTTAGTATCACAGGTTTATTTAATTTGTAGTGTTATTTAATTTCCTTCCAAATTTCTTCCCGGCCCAGTTATCGTGTTGGGTGTTTTGCAAGAGTTTAGTATCATCTGTTTATTTAATTTGTAGTGTTATTTAATTCCCATCCAAATTTATTCCCGGCCCAGTCATCGTGTTGAGTGTTTTTCAAGAGTTTAGTATCCTAGGTTTATTTAGTTTTTAGCATTAGTCAATTTCCATCCCAATATATTCCCGGCCCAGTCATCGTGTTTGGTGTTTTGCAAGAGTTTAGTATCATCGGTTTATTTAATTTGTAGTGTTATTTAATTTCCTTCTAAATTTATTCCCAGCCCAGTAATCGTATTTGGTGTTTTGCAAGAGTATAGTATCATAGGGTTCCTTAATTTGTAGTGTTATTTAATTTCCTTCCAAATTTCTTCCCGGCCCAGTGATCGTGTTGGGGGGTTTTGCAAGAGATTAGTATCATAGTTTTATTTAATTTGAAGTGTTATTTAATTCCCATCCAAATATCTTCCCCGCCCAGTCATCGTGTTGGGTGTTTTGCAAGAGTTATTATATTAGTTCATTTAATTTGTAGTGTTATTTAATTCCCATCCCAATTTATTCCCAGATCAGTCATCGTGTTGGGTGTTTTGCAAGAGTTTAGTATCATAGGTGTATTTTATTTGTAGTGTTATTTAATTCCCATCCAAATTTAATCCCGGCTCCGTCATCGTGTTGGATGTTTTGCAAGAGTTTAGTATCATCGGTTTATTTAATTTGTAGTATTTTTTAATTCCCATCCAAATTTATTCCCAACCTAGTCATTATGTTGGGTGTTTTGCAAGAGTTCAGTATCATAGGTTTATTTAATTTGTAGTGTTTTTTAATTCCCATCCAAATTTATTCCCCACGCAGTCATCGTGTTGGGTGTTTTGCAAGAGTTTAGTATCACAGGTTTATTTAATTTGTAGTGTTATTTAATTCCCATCCACATTTATTCCCGGCCCAGTTATCGTGTTGGGTGTTTTGCAAGAGTTTAGTATCATCTGTTTATTTAATTTGTAGTGTTATTTAATTCCCATCCAAATTTCTTCCCGGCCCAGTCATCGTGTTGGGTGTTTTGCAAGAGTTTATTATCATAGGTTTATTTAATTTGTAGTGTTATTTAATTCCCATCCAAATTTTTTCCTGGCCCATTCATCGTGTTGAGTGTTTTTCAAGAGTTTAGTATCACAGGTTTATTTAATTTGTAGTGTTATTTTATTTCCATCCAAATTTCTTCCCAGCCCAGTCATCATATTGTGTGTTTTGCAAGAGTTTAGTATCATAGGTGTATTACTTTCAAATTGAGTATAATTTTTTATATGTTTCAATCCATTTATATAATTGTATAATTTTATATACAAACGATTAAAAGTTTGAATTCATTTACATAATTGTATAATTTTATATGCAAATGATTAAATGTTTTTATCCATTTATATAATTGTATAATTTTACATGCAAATGATTAAAAGTTTTAATCCATTTATATTATTCTATAATTTAATATGCAAATGATTAAATGTTTGAATTCATTTATATAATTGTATAATTTTATATGCAAATGATTAAATGTTTTAATCAATTTATATAATTATATAATTTTATATGCAAATTATAAAATGTTTTAATTCATTTACATAATTGTATAATTCTATATGCAAATGATTAAATGTTTGAATTCATGTATATAATTGTATAGTTTTATATGTAAATGATTGGATTTTTTGATTCATTCATATAATTGTATAATTGTGTATGCAAATGATTAAAAGTTTTAATCATTTATATAATTGTACAATTGTATATGCAAATGATTAAATGTTCTAATTCGTTTATATAATTGTTTTATTTCATATGTAAATGATTAATTTTTATAATTCATTCATATAATGGTATAATTTAATATGCAAAAGATTACAGGTTTTATCATTTATATAATTGTACAGTTTTATATGCAAATGATTGAATGTGTTTATTCATTTATATAATTGTTCAATTTTATATGTTTTAATTCATATAATTGTATAATTTTATATGTAAATGATTAAAGTGTATAATTCATTCATATAATTGAAATCATTTATATAATTGTATAATTTTATATGTAAATGATTATTTTTTTAATTCATTTATATAATTGTATAATTTTATATGCCAATTATTACATTTTTTAATCCATTTATAGAATTGTATGATTTTATATGTAAATGATTAAATGTTTCAATTCATTTATATAATTGTATAATTTTAAATAGAAAATGATTAAAGGTTTTAATTCATTTGTATAATTGTATAATTTTATATGTAAATGATTAAATGGTTTAATTCATTTATATAAATGTATAATTTTATATTTCAATGATTACATGTTTTAATTCATTTATATAATTTTATAATTTTATATGAAAATGATTAAATGGTATAATTCATTTATATAATTGTATAATTTTATATGCAAATGATTAAAGGTTTTAATTCATTCATATAATTGTATAATTTCATATGCAAATGATTAAATGCTTTAATTCATTTATATAATTGTATAATTTTATATGCAAATGATTAAAGGTTTTAATTCATTCATATAATTGTATAATTTTATATGCAAATGATTAAATGTGTGTATGTAAAAAACTACTCCATAATATGTTTGTAAATGGTTTAGGTAAAGAATGTATAGATCAAACAGAAAAGTCGGTGTAGGCATTTTAAGTATCATCTTATCAAAAGAAATCAGTTGTACGAGTATTCCTCCTTAAAAAGCATTTAAAGGAATTTTAAGTATTAGGGAAGATTAAAATAAGTTAATTATACATTTATGTTGACACGATTTAAATGGCACACTGTGAGTAGGAAACGATGGATTAATTTCTCCCAAGAGATTTTAAGTTATAATGCACTCCTTAATTATAAGGAAGTTGTTGTATTCAAATTTTTTAATGCTTTCTAAGCTCAGCTCGACGTATGACCTTAAACCACTTTATTTTATTATATTACAGACACTTTATTTGAATATAATTACTGACACAGCATTGACTTTCAACCAAATGCTGGTTGATAGCAGCGTGTCCAGTTGAAGAGGAAGGGAGACGCAAATCTTATCCTTCCTTTTTTTTAAATTTAAATGGATGGTCCTGCTTTATCCGGATCTCTAAATGCATTAAATCACGCCCCACAAAATCAGTATCACATTGGAATTTAAATTGATAAACAACATTACTGCAGTTGACATAAAGCACAATGACATTGTGCAAAAGACAGGTAAGTCTAGTAGTATACACCAAACCTAAGGAAACAAGTTATAATCATACTAACAATGTGTTTTTCAATTATATGATTTCCCAAAAAGTAATTTGAAATAAAGAATACATTTTAAACTATAATAATTTTGATAATTTGAAATCTTTATTTCTTAATAAGATCTTCTGGATAAGCATTTTAATCAATATTTTCCTCGTCCTATCTCTTTTCAGAGTAAAGTCTGCTAAGTGAATAACTCCTGAGATCTCTATGAATCAAATTATGAATTAAAGCAGGCTTTCGTTATTTGGGTAGAAAACGCTCAGAAAAGTTTGTTTCATGTAAATGATAGCGACAGTCAAAGGAATGATCAAATCTCAGTTTGAAATTCTCATTCAAAGTAAAACGTATTAACGTGTCATTACAAATACCATGTAAACGGAGAAAATTTTTATGCAAATAATTAAAACGTAAAAGAATGAATCAATTAAGAGTCTGCATGGTAATGAAATATTTTACCATTTAAGATAAAACAAACTGAATGCAAATACTAAAAAAATTGAATTTCATTTTTTATTTGCAGATATTCATGGTTGAACAATTTAGCTGAAGTTGAACTGATCATTAGTTTTATAAACATTAACTGGTCAACAGATGTATTTGAACTGATCATTTTTTTATGAGCATTTACTGGTGAAAAGATGTATTTGAACTGATAATTATTTTTCTAAACATTTACTGGTGAAAAAACGTATTTGAACTGATCATTATTTTTATAAACATTTACTGGTGAAAAGATGCATTTGAACTGATCATTATTTTTATAGGCATTTACTGGTGAAAAGATGTATTTGAACTGATCATTATTTTCTAAACGTTTACTGAAGAAAAGATGTATTTGAACTGATCATTATTTTTCTAAACATTTACTGGTGAAAAGATGTATTTGAACTGATCATTATTTTCTAAACATTTACTGGTGAACAGATGTATTTGAACTGATCATTATTTTTATAGGCATTTACTGGTGAAAAGATGTATTTGAACTGATAATTATTTTTCTAAACATTTACTGGTGAAAAAACGTATTTGAACTGATCATTATTTTTATAAACATTTACTGGTGAAAAGATGCATTTGAACTGATCATTATTTTTCTAAACATTTACTGGTGAAAAGATGTATTTGAACTGATCATTATTTTCTAAACATTTACTGGTGAAAAGATGTATTTGAACTGATCATTATTTTTATAGGCATTTACTGGTGAAAAGATGTATTTGAACTGATCATTATTTTCTAAACATTTACTGGTGAACAGATGTATTTGAACTGATCATTATTTTTCTAAACATTTACTGGTGAAAAGATGTATTTGAACTGATCATTATTTTTCTAAACATTTACTGGTGAAAAGATTTATTCTTGTGAAATATGTGAATATTCTTGTTCTGATGAATCAGATTCAGATTAGAACTCACAGTTCAGAAAATTCATATTCTTGTGAAATATGTGAATATAATTGTTCAAATAAAACAAATTTAGTAATACATATAATAACTCGCAGTGCAGAAGATGCCTATTCACGTGAAATATGTGAATATTCTTGTTCTGATGAATTAAATTTAGTGACACATATGAAAACTCGCACAGAGAAAAAGACATATTTATGTGAAGTATGTGATTATTCTAGTTCCTGAAAATCAGATTTAAAGTCACATATGAGAACTCACACTGGCGAGAAAACATTCTTGTGAAGTGTGTGGATATTTTTTTCTCTAGGAAATCAGATTTAATGGAGCATACTAAAGCTCACAATGGCGAAAAACCATATACTTGTAATATGTGTGAATATTCCTTTTCGCGGAAATCAAATTTAGTTATGCATATTAGAACTTCCATTAAAGAAAAGCCACATTCTTGTAGAATGTGTGCGTATTCTTGTTCTAAAAAGTCAGATTTAGTGAAACATATGAGAACTCACAGTGGTGAAAAGCTATATTCTTGTAAAATATGTGATTATTCTTTTACTCAAGAGTCACATTTAGTTATGCATATTAGAACTCACAGTGGTGAAAAGCCTTATTCTTGTAAAATATGTGATTATTCTTGTTCTCACAAGTCAACTTTACTGATACATATGAGAACTCGCACTGGTGAAAAACCATATTCTTGTCAAATGTGTGATTATTCTTTTACTCAAAAAACAATTTTAGTGCAACATATGAGAACTCACAGTGGTGAAAAGCCATATTGTTGTAAAATATGTGATTATTCTTGTTCTCAAATGTCAACTTTACTGACACATATGAGAACTCACAGGGGTGAAAAGCCATATTCTTGTAAAATATGTGATTATTTTTGTTCTCACAAGTCAAATTTAGTGAGACATATGAGAACTCACAGTGGTGAAAAGCCATATTCTTGTAAAATATGTGATTATTCTTTTACTCACAAGTCAAGTTTAGTGAGACATATGAGAACTCACAGTGGTGAAAAGCCATATTCTTGTAAAATATGTGATTATTCTTGTTCTAATAAATCAAATTTAATGGCACATATGGGAACTCACAGTGGGGGAAAGACATAGTCTTGTATATCGTGAATATTCTATTTCTAAAAACTCAACCTTAGTGAGACATATGAGGACTTGCACTTCTACAAGTCGATCAAATCAAAAATAATTTTACGACATAAAGAATAAGGAAAACTTTCCCAAAATAATTGAAATAAAATCCAAAGCAGAGTTCATGCACTCTACAATAAAACAACTAATAGTAACACCATGAATAACTGGATAAATACATTAAAAAAACATAAAAACGTTTTTTCACAACATATCCAAAAACAGATTGGTTCAACATATCCAAAAGGCAGATAGGTTTAAATTTCTAAAATCATGCTGAAAAGAAGTTCATTGCAGTAGTGTACGAGGAACACATAAGACGTTCATTTCCGAAATTTGTTAAAATATATAAAAACCGATATTCTTATATTATAGATATTTTTGTAAAATCGACTTTCTTAATAAAGGATTATCTTAAAATACTTCCATACAAGAATACACTTCATCCGTACATACACACCAGCAATAAGATTATATAATAGGGCAATCAAACAAATAATATCATAAAAATGTCTGCTGTGAACTAAAAAAAAACAGTCGGCAAAAACACCAATAATTTATATTGCAGTAAATTGACCATATATGCAAATCTATTCGAATAATTTCTATTTAAACAACAATGGACCTATATCACTACCAACACCAATAATTCTATCCAATAAAACTGAACGTATATGACAACCAACACCAATAATTTCTATTGCAAAAAAGGATGTATATGACAACCAACACTAGTAAATACTATTGACAAAAACTGAACGTATATGACAACCAATACCTATAATTTAAAGATGCAAAAAACTGGACATATATGACAACCAACACCAATAATTTCAAGATGGAAAAAACTGGACGCATATGATAAGCAACACCAATAATTTCAATATGCAAAAAAATGGACGCGTATGACAAGCAACACCAATAATTTCAAGATGCCAAAAACTGGACGTATATGACAGCCAACACCAATAATTTCTATTGCAATAAACTGGACGCGTATGACAAGCAACACCAATAATTTCAGGATGCAAAAAACTGAACATATATGACAAGCAACACCAATAATTTCAGGATGCAAAAAACTGAACATATATGACAAGCAACACCAATAATTTCAAGATGCAAAAAATCATTTCCAATTTTTAATTAGATGTTCAACTGTTTCTTTTCTTTAATTAAAAGATTGGAAATAAAATTATTTCTTTAAATATATGTGTGTTCTTTTATTCATTCAAGATTGAAAGTCACAGATAAATAAACATTACATTTGAAAATTCAGTATAGAAATGATTATTAAAATTTCTCAGTTGTATCTTTGTGAAACATGAACAAGTTTATGACACGTGTAAAATGTGCAGATGTAAACTTTCTAAACCCGTAAACTGTATTTCGTTATTTTTATCAGATTATGATTTTACCATTCTATGTCCAGTATCAAAAGTTGTAATTCAATGCAAGTCAATCATTGGAAGCTTTCATTTCCGTACGGCAGATGTAAACTTTGTATCTTAGAGTAAACAAAAAAGGCTAAAATGATTTTTTCCTTTTGTTTTATTCGACTTTTATTTTGTTTTATGCGATTGCATATGGGCACTTTGAAAATCTCGCTAGAAAAAAGCACAAAAAATTATGTTTAAATGTAAAATTTCGTGCATAAATTGAACCTAAAATGATGAATAATCATCATTTCCAGGCTACTCTAACATTGTAGAAATGTTCACTAAACCGAAGTCTGACTGATAAAGTTGCAAAAGATTTATTTGGCACTACGGGGTCACAGGGAAAACATCCATGATGATGAGAGAGAAACAGTCCCACAGGCGACTCACATACCAATGTCATCCAGGACTAGCTTGCTATCGGACCCCATCATGAACTCCACACCTTGGACGAAAAGCTTACATGGCTAAAACACAACACAGCACTCACACTACCTAACCATCCTAACCGAGATGAACTAGAGGCCACCACCAACGTATTAATCCGCTATGCCGACATCATCGGTACTGAAAATGGCGACAAGTGCACATTCATCGGCCCCATTCAGATATCAACCAACGGCCAATCACGCAGCCAAAAACAACATCCAATTGCCCAAGCCCTGGAAGAGGAAGTCAATGCCGAGATTGGCCGCATGGCAAACAAAAGCATCATTGAAGCATGCAGCGACCCCAAAGGTTTCAACAGTCCAGTATTTGCCATACGTAAGAAAAATGTGTCAATTCGTGTTGTTGCAAACTTCAAAAGCGCTAAACAAGGTGCTAGTCGACCTGGACCCCTACCCAATACCCAGGATGGATCACCTGCTCAACAAAATCGGCAAGGGCAACAGGTATTTTGCATCCCTTGATCTGCATAGTGGATATTGGCAGATCTAAATAGATGAGCAGGACCGGCACAAAACAGCCTTCACATGGAAGGACAAATGCTACCAGTACACTCGCCTGGCTTTTAGTCTCACTTCAACCAGACAAATCTTCTCCCGTTGTGTAGCAGAGGCTTTAGCCACGGTCACATCACGCAGCAACATATCATCTTACATCGACGACAACCTGGTGCATGCTAAGACGTTCAAGGACAACATCATCGCGCTAGAACAATTGTTCATGGCCCTCCAAAAGTTTGGACTTAAACTGAACCCAGACAAATGCTCCTTCCTCGCACCTGAGGCAAAATTTCTTGGCCGCATAATAAACAGCGAAGGATTCAAGGCCGACTCCGAATATGTTCGTGCCATAGGAGAAATGAAACCCCCAACCTCAAGAAAGGAACTCCAAAGTCTCATCGGCCGACTGGTCTGGATCAGACAATTCCTTGAGACGTGCCTTCATGAACAGATCAAATCGAGCATGTTCACAAAACTCATGGCTCCTATACACGAGCTCAACAAAGCCAACAAGCCATTCCACTGGACCGAGAATGCGGACAGAGCATTCGGGAAGATCAAGGACCGAGTATCCTCCCCGCCGGTTATCTCATTTCCAGACTTCTCTGTGCCCTTCACGCTCACTACTGATGCCAGTGATGTCGCATGCGGATCAATCCTGATGCAAGAGTCCAGCAGCGGAAAGAAGAACATTGTCGCAGTCGCGTCCCACTCCTTCAATACAACAGAGCAAAACTGGTCCACAACGGAATGCGAGGCATATGCAGTGAAGTGGGCGATACTGAAATTTGACTACTTTCTACGTAACCGTCCCTTCGTTGTGTTCACCGACCACAGATCGCTGACATATCTTGACCAACGAGAATTCAATAATGCAAAGATACGAAGATGGCAGGACGAGATATCGTGCTACAAATTCGTATTAGAATACGTGGAGGGCGAATCTAACGTTTGGGCGGATATGCTCAGCAGAGGCTGTGGACAGAAGAAGATCAAGACTCCCAGCGACCCCAATCCAGCAGGAAGGACATTCACACTGGATGGATCGAGCTTACGCATCTACGTCCCATCATGGTGCATCGGTGATATCGACAGTCTGAAACTTATTCCCAAGATGCACACACCACGGAACGCCCACACACAAAGACGCATGAGCGACGCGTTTTTCGCATACCACACCTACTCCTCCATTCCTGCTGAACAAATCTGTGAACACCTGGATATTGCAACTGAACAACAGAAGGATGAGACCCTGGCCGGAATGATACACGCACTCCAAGCATCATACTCGGACGGTCCACAAATTGATCCCGATGACCACCGAGCTAAGTTGTTCAAGAGAAAACTACATCAATTCTTCTTAGAACCGGGAACTACGGTCCTAATGATAAGAGACCACAAACATTCCCCTAGGCTGGTCATATCATACAAGCTCAGACCCAAATACCTGCATCAAGCACACGACGCCAACAACCACTCAGGCATAACACGGATGCAGGAACTCCTCTCCAGTTACTAGTGGGAATCCAAGAACAACGACATCAAGCTGATTCCTGCATCACATGTGCAAAATGCAAGGGAAATTATGGTAGACGCACCCGCTGGGCCATGGGCCACTGCAAGAGACCTTTTGAACTCATCTTTGTGGACTTTGTCACAATGCCCAACTCAAAGGGAAAAAGATATATACTTACAATACTGGACAGCTTCAGCCGGCACCTCATGGCTATACCATGTGCAAGAGACCGGGTCAATGACGCCGCCCGTGGCCTGTATCAGTTCTTCCTCCGACACAGAGAAATCCCACGCATAGTGTCCTCCGACCGAGGCACACACTTCACAGGGGAAGTATATCGACAGTTCTGCGAACAAATGACCATCACACAGGAACTGCATTGCCCTTGGCGCCCACAGAGCTCAGAGAATATCGAGAGACAACACCAGACAATGAAGAATGCCATCTACATGCTGTGTGAAGACAGGAATTGCGAGTGGACAGATGTTCTCGAATCGGTTGTGTCATCCATGAACGCCACAACCAACAAGGCCACCTGTGTCTCCCCGCATTTCACAACCACGGGTCGCCACCCCAGCATCGGCTTGCCTACACCCCACAGAAAGGAAGCAAGGAGTGATGACCCAGGTGCATATGGCATGCAAATCAATGCCCTGCTAAGTCAGGTTCATCACCATGTCGCCCTGGCCAATGATGAAGCAGATCACAAAATGGAGAGCCGCGCAAAGCACTTCTCCCACAAGAACCCGCTACAAGTAGGAGACAAGGTCCTACTTCACCGCCCTCAATCAGCCACGGCGCAATCAACACACATGCAATGGATAGGAAGCTTTACTATCACCAAAACCAACAGCATGATGTATCAAGTACAAGATGAGAGCGGCATCACAACCTGGATACACCGGGCGCACATACGACGAATAGCACCATGCCCACTGCACCTGTCTATCACAGACCTCCCACCCCCACCCAGTATCACCGACGAACAGCAGCCCACGAACGGCCCCACATGCAATCCTGACGAGAATCGGACGCCATCCTCACAAGCCAGTCAACCCAGGAGATTACCAGCCAGAACAACAAGAGGACAACTCCCTACACGCTTCAGAGATTCGTCATGTAAATGTGATCGAGATCTGGGGGGGAGCATTGTTATATCGCAATATCCCCACACAGTTACATAAACGAAGCACGGGACGAGGAGGAACTATGGAACAACAATGGTGGCGCGGAGACAGATATCGTTTGTCGGCAAAATGTTCAGAGCCGTATTAAGCACACATCGGGGTGTCAAAACACATCCACTCCCACACCCACATCAACAGCATAACCCGCAAATCATCCGGGGGGAAAACACATTAACGGCATCCATTAAATTAGGAGTAGAAACATTGATAATACACCTGACAACCCCTCTCACATGCACTTCAAACATAAATAGTTAGGTCACGGAGTACGGTCGCGATGTATTTGCTACATAAGCTGATTCGCAATGTTTACAGCTTTGATGGGATATATACAACTGAATATACCTCCAAATAAGCGAATCCCTGATGTGTGGTTAATTACGGAAAACTAACACAAATAAAAAATACGACAGCCATTTTTGCCTCGGAGCCGCTATGTCATCTACAACGTCCACGCTCGCTGTATAAATAAGCCGACCATCAGAGAAAGGAGTCAGTTACCGGCAGACTGCCAATCAGAGCGGGTCGCCTTGCTTACGGTATCAGCAGCAGCAGCCACGCCAGTTCTCCTCAGCTCTTCCCAGCAGCGGCAGCAGCTACGCCAGTTCTCTTCAGCTCTCTCGGGTATCAGCAGCAGCGGCAGCCAGGCCAGTTCTCCTCAGCTCTTCCCAGCGGCAGCAGCTACGCCAGTTCTCTTCAGCTCTTTCCAGTGTCATCAGCAGCAGCAGCCACGCCAGTTCTCCTCAGCTCTTCCCAGCAGCAGCAGCCACGCCAGTTCTCTTCAGCCCTTTCCAGTATCAGCAGCAGCAACAGCCACACCAGTTCTCCCCAGCTCTTCCCAGCAGCAGCAGCCACGGCAGTTCTCCTCAGCTCTCCCCAGCAGCAGCAGCCACAGCTGATCCCCTCAACTCTTTGCAGCAGCAGCAGCCACAGCTGTTCCCCTCAGCTACTTCCAGCAGCAGCGGCAGCTCCTCTCTCGGCGACAGCAGTTGATTCAAAGGTGCTTAGTCACCTATCACTGTTCGTTCCCTGAGACCTACCACCAGAGGACTCCAACCTACCAAAACACTTGGATCCCTATTCCGGCCGTCCTGGCGCCTAGTAGACCGTGTATATCAATTCACCTTAACCCTAAATAAAGGTTTGAACTGAATTACTTTGCTTGTTCTCCTTGCTTCCATACGCTCATGTTATTATATTATATTATATTATATTATATATTGAATTATTTAGACAACTATTCTCATTTTGGATGTTAACGTTAGTTTGACTAATAAGAATAATAATGAAATGTTCAGTTTTTCTGATTTTTATGTTTTCATATAATTGAATTTTTATGTTTTTATATATTTTAATTTTTATGTTTTCATATATTTTAATTTTTATGTTTTCATATATTTTAATTTGTATGATTTCATATATTTTAATTTTTATGTTTTCATATATTTTAATTTTTATGTTTTTATATATTTTAATTTTTATTTTTTCATATATTTTAATTTTTATGTTTTCATATACTTTAATTTTTATGTTTTCCTAATATTTATTTTTTATGTTTTCATATATTTTTATTTTTATGTTTTCATATATTTTAATTTTTATGTTTTCATATATTTTAATTTTTATGTTTTTATATATTTTAATTTTTATGTTTTCATATATTTTAATTTTAATGTTTTTATATATTATAATTTTTATGTTTTCATATATTTTAATTTTTATGTTTTCATATATTTTAATTTTTATGTTTTCATATATTTTAATTTGTATGTTTTCATATATTTTATTTTTCATGTTTTTATATATTTTAATTTTTATGTTTTTATATATTTTAATTTTTATGTTTTCATATATTTTAATTTTTATGTTTTCATGATTTTAATTTTTATGTTTTCATATATTTTAATTTTTATGTTTTCATATATTTTAATTTTTATGTTTTGATATATTTTATTTTTATGTTTTTATATATTTTAATTTTTATGTTTTCATATATTTTAATTTTTATGTTTTTATATATTATAATTTTTATGGTTTCATATATTTTAATTTGTATGTTTTCATATATTTTATTTTTTATGTTTTTATATATTTAATTTTTATGTTTTTATATATTTTAATTTTTATGTTTTTATATATTTTAATTTTTATGTTTTTATATATTTAATTTTTATGTTTTCATAATTTTAATTTTTATGTTTTCATATATTTTAATTTTTATGTTTTTATATATTTTTATTTTTATGTTTTCAAATATTTTATTTTCATGTTTTTATATATTTTAATTTTTATGTTTTTATATATTTTAATTTTTATGTTTTTATATATTTAATTTTTATGTTTTCATAATTTTAATTTTTATGTTTTCATATATTTTAATTTTTATGTTTTTATATATTTTAATTTTTATGTTTTGATATATTTTATTTTTTATGATTTCATATATTTTAATTTTTATGTTTTCATATATTTTAATTTTTATGTATTCATATATTTTAATTTTTATGTTTTTATATATTTTTATTTTTATGTTTTCATATATTTTAATTTTTATGTTTTCATATATTTTAATTCTTATGTTTTCATATATTTTAATTTTTATGTTTTCATATATTTTTATTTTTATGTTTTCATATATTTTAATATTTATGTTTTCATATATTTTAATTTTTATGTTTTCATATATTTTAATTTTTATGTTTTTATATTTATTTTTGTTTTCATATATTTTAATTTTTATGTTTTCATATATTTTAATTTTTATGTTTTCATATATTTTAATTTTTATGTTTTTATATATTTAAATTTTATGTTTTCATATATTTTAATTTTTATGTTTTTATATTTATTTTTGTTTTCATATATTTTAATTTTTATGTTTTCATATATTTTAATTTTTATGTTTTCATATATTTTAATTTTTATGTTTTTATATATTTAAATTTTTATGTTTTCATATATTTTAATTTTTATGTTTTCATATATTTAAATTTTTATGTTTTCATATATTTTATTTTGTATATTTTTATATATTTTAATTTTTATATTTTTATATATTTAAATTTTTATGTTTTCATATATTTTAATTGTTATGTTTTTATATATTTTAATTTTTATTTTTTCATATATTTTAATTTTTATGTTTTCATATATTTTAATGTTTATGTTTTCATATATTTTAATTTTTATGTTTTCATATATTTTAATTTTTATGTTTTGATATATTTTATTTTTATGTTTTTATATATTTTTATTTTTATGTTTTCATATATTTTAATTTTTATGTTTTCATATATTTTAATTTTTATGTTTTCATATATTTTAATTTGTATGTTTTCATATATTTTAATTCTTATGTTTTTATATATTTTAATTTTTATGTTTTTATATGTTTTAATTTTTATGTTTTCATATATTTTAATTCTTATGTTTTTATAATTATAATGTTTATGTTTCCATATATTTTAATTTTTATGTTTTCATATATTTTAATATTTATGTTTTGAAATATTTTATTTTTATGTTTTTATATATTTTAATTTTTATGTTTTTATATATTTTAACTTTTATGTTTTCATATATTTTAATTTTTATGTTTTGATATATTTAAATTTTTATGTTTTGATATATTATAATTTTTATGTTTTTATATATTTAAATTTTTATGTTTTTGTATATTTTATTTTTCATGTTTTCATATATTTTAATTTTCATGTTTTCATATATTTTAATTTTTATGTTTTCAAATATTTAAATTTTTATGTTTTTATGGATTTTTATTTTTATGTTTTCATATATGTTAATTTTTATGTTTTTATATATTTAAATTGTTATGTTTTTATATATTTTATTTTTTATGTTTTCATATATTTTAATTTTTATGTTTTCATATATTTTATTTTGTATATTTTTATATATTTTCATTTTTATGTTTTTATATATTTTCATTTTTATGTTTTCATATGTTTTAATTTTTATGTTTTCATATATTTTAATTTTTATGTTTTCATATATTTTAATTTTTATGTTTTCATATTTTTTAATTTTTATGTTTTCATATATGTTAATTTTTATGTTTTTATATATTTAAATTTTTATGTTTTTATATATTTTAATTTTTATGTTTTTATATATTTTAATTTTTATGTTTTCATATATTTTAATTTTTATTTTTTTATATATTTTAATTTTTATGTTTTTATATATAATAATTTTTATGTTTTCATATATTTTTATTTTCATGTTTTCATATATTTTATTTTGTATATTTTTATTTATTTTAATTTTTATGTTTTTATATTATAATTTTTATGTTTTCATATATTTTTATTTTTATGTTTTCATATATTTTATTTTGTATATTTTTATTTATTTTAATTTTTATGTTTTTATATATTTTAATTTTTTTGTTTTCATATATTTTTATTTTTATGTTTTCATATATTTGAATGTTTATGTTTTCATATATTTTAATTTTTATGTTTTCATATATTTTATGTTTTTATATATTATAATTTTTATGGTTTCATATATTTTAATTTTTATGTTTTCATATATTTTAATTTTTATGTTTTCATAGGTTTTAATTTTTATGTTTTCATATATTTTAATTTTTATGTTTTCATATATTTTAATTTTTATGTTTTCATATATTTTAATTTTTATGTTTTCATATATTTTAATTTTTATGTTTTCATATATTTTAATTTTTATGTTTTTATATATTTTAATTTTTATGTTTTTATATATTTTAATTTTTATGTGTTTATATATTATAATTTTTATGTTTTCATATATTTTTATTTTTATGTTTTCATATATTTTAATTTTTATATTTTCATATATTTTAATTTTTATGTTTTCATATATTTTAATTTTTATGTTTTTATATATTTTAATTTTTATGTTTTTATATATTTTAATTTTTATGTTTTTATATATTATAATTTTTATGTTGTAATATATTTTAATTTTTATGTTGTAATATATTTTAATTTGTATGTTTTCATATATTTTATTTTGTATATTTTTATTTATTTGAATTTTTATGTTTTTATATATTTTAATTTTTTTGTTTTCATATATTTTAATTTTTATGTTTTCATATATTTTAATGTTTATGTTTTCATATATTTTAATTTTTATGTTTTCATATATTTTAATTTTTATGTTTTTATATATTTTAATTTTTATTTTTTCATATATTTTAATTTTTATGTTTTCATATACTTTAATTTTTATGTTTTCCTAATATTTATTTTTTATGTTTTCATATATTTTTATTTTTATGTTTTCATATATTTTAATTTTTATGTTTTCATATATTTTAATTTTTATGTTTTTATATATTTTAATTTTTATGTTTTCATATATTTTAATTTTAATGTTTTTATATATTATAATTTTTATGTTTTCATATATTTTAATTTTTATGTTTTCATATATTTTAATTTTTATGTTTTCATATATTTTAATTTGTATGTTTTCATATATTTTATTTTTCATGTTTTTATATATTATAATTTTTATGTTTTTATATATTTTAATTTTTATGTTTTCATATATTTTAATTTTTATGTTTTCATGATTTTAATTTTTATGTTTTAATATATTTTAATTTTTATGTTTTCATATATTTTAATTTTTATGTTTTGATATATTTTATTTTTATGTTTTTATATATTTTAATTTTTATGTTTTCATATATTTTAATTTTTATGTTTTTATATATTATAATTTTTATGGTTTCATATATTTTAATTTGTATGTTTTTATATATTTTATTTTTTATGTTTTTATATATTTAATTTTTATGTTTTTATATATTTTAATTTTTATGTTTTTATATATTTTAATTTTTATGTTTTTATATATTTAATTTTTATGTTTTCATAATTTTAATTTTTATGTTTTCATATATTTTAATTTTTATGTTTTTATATATTTTTATTTTTATGTTTTCAAATATTTTATTTTCATGTTTTTATATATTTTAATTTTTATGTTTTTATATATTTTAATTTTTATGTTTCATATATTTTAATTCTTATGTTTTCATATACTAAAATTTTTATGTTTTCATATATTTTAATTTTTATGTTTTTATATATTTTAATTTTTATGTTTTGATATATTTTATTTTTTATGATTTCATATATTTTAATTTTTATGTTTTCATATATTTTAATTTTTATGTATTCATATATTTTAATTTTTATGTTTTTATATATTTTTATTTTTATGTTTTCATATATTTTAATTTTTATGTTTTCATATATTTTAATTCTTATGTTTTCATATATTTTAATTTTTATGTTTTCATATATTTTAATATTTATGTTTTCATATATTTTAATTTTTATGTTTTCATATATTTTAATTTTTATGTTTTTATATTTATTTTTGTTTTCATATATTTTAATTTTTATGTTTTCATATATTTTAATTTTTATGTTTTCATATATTTTAATTTTTATGTTTTTATATATTTAAATTTTATGTTTTCATATATTTTAATTTTTATGTTTTTATATTTATTTTTGTTTTCATATATTTTAATTTTTATGTTTTCATATATTTTAATTTTTATGTTTTCATATATTTTAATTTTTATGTTTTTATATATTTAAATTTTTATGTTTTCATATATTTTAATTTTTATGTTTTCATATATTTAAATTTTTATGTTTTCATATATTTTATTTTGTATATTTTTATATATTTTAATTTTTATATTTTTATATATTTAAATTTTTATGTTTTCATATATTTTAATTTTTATGTTTTTATATATTTTAATTTTTATTTTTTCATATATTTTAATTTTTATGTTTTCATATATTTTAATGTTTATGTTTTCATATATTTTAATTTTTATGTTTTCATATATTTTAATTTTTATGTTTTGATATATTTTATTTTTATGTTTTTATATATTTTTATTTTTATGTTTTCATATATTTTAATTTTTATGTTTTCATATATTTTAATTTTTATGTTTTCATATATTTTAATTTGTATGTTTTCATATATTTTAATTCTTATGTTTTTATATATTTTAATTTTTATGTTTTTATATGTTTTAATTTTTATGTTTTCATATATTTTAATTCTTATGTTTTTATAATTTTAATGTTTATGTTTCCATATATTTTAATTTTTATGTTTTCATATATTTTAATATTTATGTTTTGAAATATTTTATTTTTATGTTTTCATATATTTTAATTTTTATGTTTTGATATATTTAAATTTTTATGTTTTGATATATTATAATTTTTATGTTTTTATATATTTAAATTTTTATGTTTTTGTATATTTTATTTTTTATGTTTTCATATATTTTAATTTTCATGTTTTCATATATTTTAATTTTTATGTTTTCAAATATTTAAATTTTTATGTTTTTATGGATTTTTATTTTTATGTTTTCATATATGTTAATTTTTATGTTTTTATATATTTAAATTGTTATGTTTTTATATATTTTATTTTTTATGTTTTCATATATTTTAATTTTTATGTTTTCATATATTTTATTTTGTATATTTTTATATATTTTCATTTTTATGTTTTTATATATTTTCATTTTTATGTTTTCATATGTTTTAATTTTTATGTTTTCATATATTTTAATTTTTATGTTTTCATATATTTTAATTTTTATGTTTTCATATTTTTTAATTTTTATGTTTTCATATATGTTAATTTTTATGTTTTTATATATTTAAATTTTTATGTTTTTATATATTTTAATTTTTATGTTTTTATATATTTTAATTTTTATGTTTTCATATATTTTAATTTTTATTTTTTTATATATTTTAATTTTTATGTTTTTATATATAATAATTTTTATGTTTTCATATATTTTTATTTTTATGTTTTCATATATTTTATTTTGTATATTTTTATTTATTTTAATTTTTATGTTTTTATATATTATAATTTTTATGTTTTCATATATTTTTATTTTTATGTTTTCATATATTTTATTTTGTATATTTTTATTTATTTTAATTTTTATGTTTTTATATATTTTAATTTTTTTGTTTTCATATATTTTAATTTTTATGTTTTCATATATTTGAATGTTTATGTTTTCATATATTTTAATTTTTATGTTTTCATATATTTTATGTTTTTATATATTATAATTTTTATGGTTTCATATATTTTAATTTTTATGTTTTCATATATTTTAATTTTTATGTTTTCATAGGTTTTAATTTTTATGTTTTCATATATTTTAATTTTTATGTTTTCATATATTTTAATTTTTATGTTTTCATATATTTTAATTTTTATGTTTTCATATATTTTAATTTTTATGTTTTCATATATTTTAATTTTTATGTTTTTATATATTTTAATTTTTATGTTTTTATATATTTTAATTTTTATGTTTTTATATATTATAATTTTTATGTTGTAATATATTTTAATTTTTATGTTGTAATATATTTTAATTTGTATGTTTTCATATATTTTATTTTGTATATTTTTATTTATTTGAATTTTTATGTTTTTATATATTTTAATTTTTTTGTTTTCATATATTTTAATTTTTATGTTTTCATATATTTTAATGTTTATGTTTTCATATATTTTAATTTTTATGTTTTCATATATTTTAATTTTTATGTTTTTATATATTTTAATTTTTATTTTTTCATATATTTTAATTTTTATGTTTTCATATACTTTAATTTTTGTGTTTTCCTAATATTTATTTTTTATGTTTTCATATATTTTTATTTTTATGTTTTCATATATTTTAATTTTTATGTTTTCATATATTTTAATTTTTATGTTTTTATATATTTTAATTTTTATGTTTTCATATATTTTAATTTTAATGTTTTTATATATTATAATTTTTATGTTTTCATATATTTTAATTTTTATGTTTTCATATATTTTAATTTTTATGTTTTCATATATTTTAATTTGTATGTTTTCATATATTTTATTTTTCATGTTTTTATATATTTTAATTTTTATGTTTTTATATATTTTAATTTTTATGTTTTCATATATTTTAATTTTTATGTTTTCATGATTTTAATTTTTATGTTTTAATATATTTTAATTTTTATGTTTTCATATATTTTAATTTTTATGTTTTGATATATTTTATTTTTATGTTTTTATATATTTTAATTTTTATGTTTTCATATATTTTAATTTTTATGTTTTTATATATTATAATTTTTATGGTTTCATATATTTTAATTTGTATGTTTTTATATATTTTATTTTTTATGTTTTTATATATTTAATTTTTATGTTTTTATATATTTTAATTTTTATGTTTTTATATATTTTAATTTTTATGTTTTTATATATTTAATTTTTATGTTTTCATAATTTTAATTTTCATGTTTTTATATATTTTAATTTTTATGTTTTTATATATTTTAATTTTTATGTTTCATATATTTTAATTCTTATGTTTTCATATACTAAAATTTTTATGTTTTCATATATTTTAATTTTTATGTTTTTATATATTTTAATTTTTATGTTTTGATATATTTTATTTTTTATGATTTCATATATTTTAATTTTTATGTTTTCATATATTTTAATTTTTATGTATTCATATATTTTAATTTTTATGTTTTTATATATTTTTATTTTTATGTTTTCATATATTTTAATTTTTATGTTTTCATATATTTTAATTCTTATGTTTTCATATATTTTAATTTTTATGTTTTCATATATTTTTATTTTTATGTTTTCATATATTTTAATATTTATGTTTTCATATATTTTAATTTTTATGTTTTCATATATTTTAATTTTTATGTTTTTATATTTATTTTTGTTTTCATATATTTTAATTTTTATGTTTTCATATATTTTAATTTTTATGTTTTCATATATTTTAATTTTTATGTTTTTATATATTTAAATTTTATGTTTTCATATATTTTAATTTTTATGTTTTTATATTTATTTTTGTTTTCATATATTTTAATTTTTATGTTTTCATATATTTTAATTTTTATGTTTTCATATATTTTAATTTTTATGTTTTTATATATTTAAATTTTTATGTTTTCATATATTTTAATTTTTATGTTTTCATATATTTAAATTTTTATGTTTTCATATATTTTATTTTGTATATTTTTATATATTTTAATTTTTATATTTTTATATATTTAAATTTTTATGTTTTCATATATTTTAATTTTTATGTTTTTATATATTTTAATTTTTATTTTTTCATATATTTTAATTTTTATGTTTTCATATATTTTAATGTTTATGTTTTCATATATTTTAATTTTTATGTTTTCATATATTTTAATTTTTATGTTTTGATATATTTTATTTTTATGTTTTTATATATTTTTATTTTTATGTTTTCATATATTTTAATTTTTATGTTTTCATATATTTTAATTTTTATTTTTTCATATATTTTAATTTGTATGTTTTCATATATTTTAATTCTTATGTTTTTATATATTTTAATTTTTATGTTTTTATATGTTTTAATTTTTATGTTTTCATATATTTTAATTCTTATGTTTTTATAATTTTAATGTTTATGTTTCCATATATTTTAATTTTTATGTTTTCATATATTTTAATATTTATGTTTTGAAATATTTTATTTTTATGTTTTCATATATTTTAATTTTTATGTTTTGATATATTTAAATTTTTATGTTTTGATATATTATAATTTTTATGTTTTTATATATTTAAATTTTTATGTTTTTGTATATTTTATTTTTTATGTTTTCATATATTTTAATTTTCATGTTTTCATATATTTTAATTTTTATGTTTTCAAATATTTAAATTTTTATGTTTTTATGGATTTTTATTTTTATGTTTTCATATATGTTAATTTTTATGTTTTTATATATTTAAATTGTTATGTTTTTATATATTTTATTTTTTATGTTTTCATATATTTTAATTTTTATGTTTTCATATATTTTATTTTGTATATTTTTATATATTTTCATTTTTATGTTTTTATATATTTTCATTTTTATGTTTTCATATGTTTTAATTTTTATGTTTTCATATATTTTAATTTTTATGTTTTCATATATTTTAATTTTTATGTTTTCATATTTTTTAATTTTTATGTTTTCATATATGTTAATTTTTATGTTTTTATATATTTAAATTTTTATGTTTTTATATATTTTAATTTTTATGTTTTTATATATTTTAATTTTTATGTTTTCATATATTTTAATTTTTATGTTTTTATATATTTTAATTTTTATGTTTTTATATATAATAATTTTTATGTTTTCATATATTTTTATTTTTATGTTTTCATATATTTTATTTTGTATATTTTTATTTATTTTAATTTTTATGTTTTTATATATTATAATTTTTATGTTTTCATATATTTTTATTTTTATGTTTTCATATATTTTATTTTGTATATTTTTATTTATTTTAATTTTTATGTTTTCATATATTTTAATTTTTTTGTTTTCATATATTTTAATTTTTATGTTTTCATATATTTGAATGTTTATGTTTTCATATATTTTAATTTTTATGTTTTCATATATTTTATGTTTTTATATATTATAATTTTTATGGTTTCATATATTTTAATTTTTATGTTTTCATATATTTTAATTTTTATGTTTTCATAGGTTTTAATTTTTATGTTTTCATATATTTTAATTTTTATGTTTTCATATATTTTAATTTTTATGTTTTCATATATTTTAATTTTTATGTTTTCATATATTTTAATTTTTATGTTTTCATATATTTTAATTTTTATGTTTTTATATATTTTAATTTTTATGTTTTTATATATTTTAATTTTTATGTGTTTATATATTATAATTTTTATGTTTTCATATATTTTTATTTTTATGTTTTCATATATTTTAATTTTTATATTTTCATATATTTTAATTTTTATGTTTTCATATATTTTAATTTTTATGTTTTTATATATTTTAATTTTTATGTTTTTATATATTTTAATTTTTATGTTTTTATATATTATAATTTTTATGTTGTAATATATTTTAATTTTTATGTTGTAATATATTTTAATTTGTATGTTTTCATATATTTTATTTTGTATATTTTTATTTATTTGAATTTTTATGTTTTTATATATTTTAATTTTTTTGTTTTCATATATTTTAATTTTTATGTTTTTATATATTTAAATTTTTATGTTTTCATATATTTTAATTTTTATGTTTTCATATATTTAAATTTTTATGTTTTCATATATTTTATTTTGTATATTTTTATATATTTTAATTTTTATATTTTTATATATTTAAATTTTTATGTTTTTATATATTTTAATTGTTATGTTTTTATATATTTTAATTTTTATTTTTTCATATATTTTAATTTTTATGTTTTCATATATTTTAATGTTTATGTTTTCATATATTTTAATTTTTATGTTTTCATATATTTTAATTTTTATGTTTTGATATATTTTATTTTTATGTTTTTATATATTTTTATTTTTATGTTTTCATATATTTTAATTTTTATGTTTTCATATATTTTAATTTTTATGTTTTCATATATTTTAATTTGTATGTTTTCATATATTTTAATTCTTATGTTTTTATATATTTTAATTTTTATGTTTTTATATGTTTTAATTTTTATGTTTTCATATATTTTAATTCTTATGTTTTTATAATTATAATGTTTATGTTTCCATATATTTTAATTTTTATGTTTTCATATATTTTAATATTTATGTTTTGAAATATTTTATTTTTATGTTTTTATATATTTTAATTTTTATGTTTTTATATATTTTAACTTTTATGTTTTCATATATTTTAATTTTTATGTTTTGATATATTTAAATTTTTATGTTTTGATATATTATAATTTTTATGTTTTTATATATTTAAATTTTTATGTTTTTGTATATTTTATTTTTCATGTTTTCATATATTTTAATTTTCATGTTTTCATATATTTTAATTTTTATGTTTTCAAATATTTAAATTTTTATGTTTTTATGGATTTTTATTTTTAAGTTTTCATATATGTTAATTTTTATGTTTTTATATATTTAAATTGTTATGTTTTTATATATTTTATTTTTTATGTTTTCATATATTTTAATTTTTATGTTTTCATATATTTTATTTTGTATATTTTTATATATTTTCATTTTTATGTTTTTATATATTTTCATTTTTATGTTTTCATATGTTTTAATTTTTATGTTTTCATATATTTTAATTTTTATGTTTTCATATATTTTAATTTTTATGTTTTCATATTTTTTAATTTTTATGTTTTCATATATGTTAATTTTTATGTTTTTATATATTTAAATTTTTATGTTTTTATATATTTTAATTTTTATGTTTTTATATATTTTAATTTTTATGTTTTCATATATTTTAATTTTTATTTTTTTATATATTTTAATTTTTATGTTTTTATATATAATAATTTTTATGTTTTCATATATTTTTATTTTCATGTTTTCATATATTTTATTTTGTATATTTTTATTTATTTTAATTTTTATGTTTTTATATTATAATTTTTATGTTTTCATATATTTTTATTTTTATGTTTTCATATATTTTATTTTGTATATTTTTATTTATTTTAATTTTTATGTTTTTATATATTTTAATTTTTTTGTTTTCATATATTTTTATTTTTATGTTTTCATATATTTGAATGTTTATGTTTTCATATATTTTAATTTTTATGTTTTCATATATTTTATGTTTTTATATATTATAATTTTTATGGTTTCATATATTTTAATTTTTATGTTTTCATATATTTTAATTTTTATGTTTTCATAGGTTTTAATTTTTATGTTTTCATATATTTTAATTTTTATGTTTTCATATATTTTAATTTTTATGTTTTCATATATTTTAATTTTTATGTTTTCATATATTTTAATTTTTATGTTTTCATATATTTTAATTTTTATGTTTTTATATATTTTAATTTTTATGTTTTTATATATTTTAATTTTTATGTGTTTATATATTATAATTTTTATGTTTTCATATATTTTTATTTTTATGTTTTCATATATTTTAATTTTTATATTTTCATATATTTTAATTTTTATGTTTTCATATATTTTAATTTTTATGTTTTTATATATTTTAATTTTTATGTTTTTATATATTTTAATTTTTATGTTTTTATATATTATAATTTTTATGTTGTAATATATTTTAATTTTTATGTTGTAATATATTTTAATTTGTATGTTTTCATATATTTTATTTTGTATATTTTTATTTATTTGAATTTTTATGTTTTTATATATTTTAATTTTTTTGTTTTCATATATTTTAATTTTTATGTTTTCATATATTTTAATGTTTATGTTTTCATATATTTTAATTTTTATGTTTTCATATATTTTAATTTTTATGTTTTTATATATTTTAATTTTTATTTTTTCATATATTTTAATTTTTATGTTTTCATATACTTTAATTTTTATGTTTTCCTAATATTTATTTTTTATGTTTTCATATATTTTTATTTTTATGTTTTCATATATTTTAATTTTTATGTTTTCATATATTTTAATTTTTATGTTTTTATATATTTTAATTTTTATGTTTTCATATATTTTAATTTTAATGTTTTTATATATTATAATTTTTATGTTTTCATATATTTTAATTTTTATGTTTGTATATATTTTAATTTTTATGTTTTCATATATTTTAATTTGTATGTTTTCATATATTTTATTTTTCATGTTTTTATATATTATAATTTTTATGTTTTTATATATTTTAATTTTTATGTTTTCATATATTTTAATTTTTATGTTTTCATTATTTTAATTTTTATGTTTTAATATATTTTAATTTTTATGTTTTCATATATTTTAATTTTTATGTTTTGATATATTTTATTTTTATGTTTTTATATATTTTAATTTTTATGTTTTCATATATTTTAATTTTTATGTTTTTATATATTATAATTTTTATGGTTTCATATATTTTAATTTGTATGTTTTTATATATTTTATTTTTTATGTTTTTATATATTTAATTTTTATGTTTTTATATATTTTAATTTTTATGTTTTTATATATTTTAATTTTTATGTTTTTATATATTTAATTTTTATGTTTTCATAATTTTAATTTTTATGTTTTCATATATTTTAATTTTTATGTTTTTATATATTTTTATTTTTATGTTTTCAAATATTTTATTTTCATGTTTTTATATATTTTAATTTTTATGTTTTTATATATTTTAATTTTTATGTTTCATATATTTTAATTCTTATGTTTTCATATACTAAAATTTTTATGTTTTCATATATTTTAATTTTTATGTTTTTATATATTTTAATTTTTATGTTTTGATATATTTTATTTTTTATGATTTCATATATTTTAATTTTTATGTTTTCATATATTTTAATTTTTATGTATTCATATATTTTAATTTTTATGTTTTTATATATTTTTATTTTTATGTTTTCATATATTTTAATTTTTATGTTTTCATATATTTTAATTCTTATGTTTTCATATATTTTAATTTTTATGTTTTCATATATTTTAATATTTATGTTTTCATATATTTTAATTTTTATGTTTTCATATATTTTAATTTTTATGTTTTTATATTTATTTTTGTTTTCATATATTTTAATTTTTATGTTTTCATATATTTTAATTTTTATGTTTTCATATATTTTAATTTTTATGTTTTTATATATTTAAATTTTATGTTTTCATATATTTTAATTTTTATGTTTTTATATTTATTTTTGTTTTCATATATTTTAATTTTTATGTTTTCATATATTTTAATTTTTATGTTTTCATATATTTTAATTTTTATGTTTTTATATATTTAAATTTTTATGTTTTCATATATTTTAATTTTTATGTTTTCATATATTTAAATTTTTATGTTTTCATATATTTTATTTTGTATATTTTTATATATTTTAATTTTTATATTTTTATATATTTAAATTTTTATGTTTTCATATATTTTAATTTTTATGTTTTTATATATTTTAATTTTTATTTTTTCATATATTTTAATTTTTATGTTTTCATATATTTTAATGTTTATGTTTTCATATATTTTAATTTTTATGTTTTCATATATTTTAATTTTTATGTTTTGATATATTTTATTTTTATGTTTTTATATATTTTTATTTTTATGTTTTCATATATTTTAATTTTTATGTTTTCATATATTTTAATTTTTATGTTTTCATATATTTTAATTTGTATGTTTTCATATATTTTAATTCTTATGTTTTTATATATTTTAATTTTTATGTTTTTATATGTTTTAATTTTTATGTTTTCATATATTTTAATTCTTATGTTTTTATAATTTTAATGTTTATGTTTCCATATATTTTAATTTTTATGTTTTCATATATTTTAATATTTATGTTTTGAAATATTTTATTTTTATGTTTTCATATATTTTAATTTTTATGTTTTGATATATTTAAATTTTTATGTTTTGATATATTATAATTTTTATGTTTTTATATATTTAAATTTTTATGTTTTTGTATATTTTATTTTTTATGTTTTCATATATTTTAATTTTCATGTTTTCATATATTTTAATTTTTATGTTTTCAAATATTTAAATTTTTATGTTTTTATGGATTTTTATTTTTATGTTTTCATATATGTTAATTTTTATGTTTTTATATATTTAAATTGTTATGTTTTTATATATTTTATTTTTTATGTTTTCATATATTTTAATTTTTATGTTTTCATATATTTTATTTTGTATATTTTTATATATTTTCATTTTTATGTTTTTATATATTTTCATTTTTATGTTTTCATATGTTTTAATTTTTATGTTTTCATATATTTTAATTTTTATGTTTTCATATATTTTAATTTTTATGTTTTCATATTTTTTAATTTTTATGTTTTCATATATGTTAATTTTTATGTTTTTATATATTTAAATTTTTATGTTTTTATATATTTTAATTTTTATGTTTTTATATATTTTAATTTTTATGTTTTCATATATTTTAATTTTTATTTTTTTATATATTTTAATTTTTATGTTTTTATATATAATAATTTTTATGTTTTCATATATTTTTATTTTTATGTTTTCATATATTTTATTTTGTATATTTTTATTTATTTTAATTTTTATGTTTTTATATATTATAATTTTTATGTTTTCATATATTTTTATTTTTATGTTTTCATATATTTTATTTTGTATATTTTTATTTATTTTAATTTTTATGTTTTTATATATTTTAATTTTTTTGTTTTCATATATTTTAATTTTTATGTTTTCATATATTTGAATGTTTATGTTTTCATATATTTTAATTTTTATGTTTTCATATATTTTATGTTTTTATATATTATAATTTTTATGGTTTCATATATTTTAATTTTTATGTTTTCATATATTTTAATTTTTATGTTTTCATAGGTTTTAATTTTTATGTTTTCATATATTTTAATTTTTATGTTTTCATATATTTTAATTTTTATGTTTTCATATATTTTAATTTTTATGTTTTCATATATTTTAATTTTTATGTTTTCATATATTTTAATTTTTATGTTTTTATATATTTTAATTTTTATGTTTTTATATATTTTAATTTTTATGTTTTTATATATTATAATTTTTATGTTGTAATATATTTTAATTTTTATGTTGTAATATATTTTAATTTGTATGTTTTCATATATTTTATTTTGTATATTTTTATTTATTTGAATTTTTATGTTTTTATATATTTTAATTTTTTTGTTTTCATATATTTTAATTTTTATGTTTTCATATATTTTAATGTTTATGTTTTCATATATTTTAATTTTTATGTTTTCATATATTTTAATTTTTATGTTTTTATATATTTTAATTTTTATTTTTTCATATATTTTAATTTTTATGTTTTCATATACTTTAATTTTTGTGTTTTCCTAATATTTATTTTTTATGTTTTCATATATTTTTATTTTTATGTTTTCATATATTTTAATTTTTATGTTTTCATATATTTTAATTTTTATGTTTTTATATATTTTAATTTTTATGTTTTCATATATTTTAATTTTAATGTTTTTATATATTATAATTTTTATGTTTTCATATATTTTAATTTTTATGTTTTCATATATTTTAATTTTTATGTTTTCATATATTTTAATTTGTATGTTTTCATATATTTTATTTTTCATGTTTTTATATATTTTAATTTTTATGTTTTTATATATTTTAATTTTTATGTTTTCATATATTTTAATTTTTATGTTTTCATGATTTTAATTTTTATGTTTTAATATATTTTAATTTTTATGTTTTCATATATTTTAATTTTTATGTTTTGATATATTTTATTTTTATGTTTTTATATATTTTAATTTTTATGTTTTCATATATTTTAATTTTTATGTTTTTATATATTATAATTTTTATGGTTTCATATATTTTAATTTGTATGTTTTTATATATTTTATTTTTTATGTTTTTATATATTTAATTTTTATGTTTTTATATATTTTAATTTTTATGTTTTTATATATTTTAATTTTTATGTTTTTATATATTTAATTTTTATGTTTTCATAATTTTAATTTTCATGTTTTTATATATTTTAATTTTTATGTTTTTATATATTTTAATTTTTATGTTTCATATATTTTAATTCTTATGTTTTCATATACTAAAATTTTTATGTTTTCATATATTTTAATTTTTATGTTTTTATATATTTTAATTTTTATGTTTTTATATATAATAATTTTTATGTTTTCATATATTTTTATTTTTATGTTTTCATATATTTTATTTTGTATATTTTTATTTATTTTAATTTTTATGTTTTTATATATTATAATTTTTATGTTTTCATATATTTTTATTTTTATGTTTTCATATATTTTATTTTGTATATTTTTATTTATTTTAATTTTTATGTTTTCATATATTTTAATTTTTTTGTTTTCATATATTTTAATTTTTATGTTTTCATATATTTGAATGTTTATGTTTTCATATATTTTAATTTTTATGTTTTCATATATTTTATGTTTTTATATATTATAATTTTTATGGTTTCATATATTTTAATTTTTATGTTTTCATATATTTTAATTTTTATGTTTTCATAGGTTTTAATTTTTATGTTTTCATATATTTTAATTTTTATGTTTTCATATATTTTAATTTTTATGTTTTCATATATTTTAATTTTTATGTTTTCATATATTTTAATTTTTATGTTTTCATATATTTTAATTTTTATGTTTTTATATATTTTAATTTTTATGTTTTTATATATTTTAATTTTTATGTGTTTATATATTATAATTTTTATGTTTTCATATATTTTTATTTTTATGTTTTCATATATTTTAATTTTTATATTTTCATATATTTTAATTTTTATGTTTTCATATATTTTAATTTTTATGTTTTTATATATTTTAATTTTTATGTTTTTATATATTTTAATTTTTATGTTTTTATATATTATAATTTTTATGTTGTAATATATTTTAATTTTTATGTTGTAATATATTTTAATTTGTATGTTTTCATATATTTTATTTTGTATATTTTTATTTATTTGAATTTTTATGTTTTTATATATTTTAATTTTTTTGTTTTCATATATTTTAATTTTTATGTTTTTATATATTTAAATTTTTATGTTTTCATATATTTTAATTTTTATGTTTTCATATATTTAAATTTTTATGTTTTCATATATTTTATTTTGTATATTTTTATATATTTTAATTTTTATATTTTTATATATTTAAATTTTTATGTTTTTATATATTTTAATTGTTATGTTTTTATATATTTTAATTTTTATTTTTTCATATATTTTAATTTTTATGTTTTCATATATTTTAATGTTTATGTTTTCATATATTTTAATTTTTATGTTTTCATATATTTTAATTTTTATGTTTTGATATATTTTATTTTTATGTTTTTATATATTTTTATTTTTATGTTTTCATATATTTTAATTTTTATGTTTTCATATATTTTAATTTTTATGTTTTCATATATTTTAATTTGTATGTTTTCATATATTTTAATTCTTATGTTTTTATATATTTTAATTTTTATGTTTTTATATGTTTTAATTTTTATGTTTTCATATATTTTAATTCTTATGTTTTTATAATTATAATGTTTATGTTTCCATATATTTTAATTTTTATGTTTTCATATATTTTAATATTTATGTTTTGAAATATTTTATTTTTATGTTTTTATATATTTTAATTTTTATGTTTTTATATATTTTAACTTTTATGTTTTCATATATTTTAATTTTTATGTTTTGATATATTTAAATTTTTATGTTTTGATATATTATAATTTTTATGTTTTTATATATTTAAATTTTTATGTTTTTGTATATTTTATTTTTCATGTTTTCATATATTTTAATTTTCATGTTTTCATATATTTTAATTTTTATGTTTTCAAATATTTAAATTTTTATGTTTTTATGGATTTTTATTTTTAAGTTTTCATATATGTTAATTTTTATGTTTTTATATATTTAAATTGTTATGTTTTTATATATTTTATTTTTTATGTTTTCATATATTTTAATTTTTATGTTTTCATATATTTTATTTTGTATATTTTTATATATTTTCATTTTTATGTTTTTATATATTTTCATTTTTATGTTTTCATATGTTTTAATTTTTATGTTTTCATATATTTTAATTTTTATGTTTTCATATATTTTAATTTTTATGTTTTCATATTTTTTAATTTTTATGTTTTCATATATGTTAATTTTTATGTTTTTATATATTTAAATTTTTATGTTTTTATATATTTTAATTTTTATGTTTTTATATATTTTAATTTTTATGTTTTCATATATTTTAATTTTTATTTTTTTATATATTTTAATTTTTATGTTTTTATATATAATAATTTTTATGTTTTCATATATTTTTATTTTCATGTTTTCATATATTTTATTTTGTATATTTTTATTTATTTTAATTTTTATGTTTTTATATTATAATTTTTATGTTTTCATATATTTTTATTTTTATGTTTTCATATATTTTATTTTGTATATTTTTATTTATTTTAATTTTTATGTTTTTATATATTTTAATTTTTTTGTTTTCATATATTTTTATTTTTATGTTTTCATATATTTGAATGTTTATGTTTTCATATATTTTAATTTTTATGTTTTCATATATTTTATGTTTTTATATATTATAATTTTTATGGTTTCATATATTTTAATTTTTATGTTTTCATATATTTTAATTTTTATGTTTTCATAGGTTTTAATTTTTATGTTTTCATATATTTTAATTTTTATGTTTTCATATATTTTAATTTTTATGTTTTCATATATTTTAATTTTTATGTTTTCATATATTTTAATTTTTATGTTTTCATATATTTTAATTTTTATGTTTTTATATATTTTAATTTTTATGTTTTTATATATTTTAATTTTTATGTGTTTATATATTATAATTTTTATGTTTTCATATATTTTTATTTTTATGTTTTCATATATTTTAATTTTTATATTTTCATATATTTTAATTTTTATGTTTTCATATATTTTAATTTTTATGTTTTTATATATTTTAATTTTTATGTTTTTATATATTTTAATTTTTATGTTTTTATATATTATAATTTTTATGTTGTAATATATTTTAATTTTTATGTTGTAATATATTTTAATTTGTATGTTTTCATATATTTTATTTTGTATATTTTTATTTATTTGAATTTTTATGTTTTTATATATTTTAATTTTTTTGTTTTCATATATTTTAATTTTTATGTTTTCATATATTTTAATGTTTATGTTTTCATATATTTTAATTTTTATGTTTTCATATATTTTAATTTTTATGTTTTTATATATTTTAATTTTTATTTTTTCATATATTTTAATTTTTATGTTTTCATATACTTTAATTTTTATGTTTTCCTAATATTTATTTTTTATGTTTTCATATATTTTTATTTTTATGTTTTCATATATTTTAATTTTTATGTTTTCATATATTTTAATTTTTATGTTTTTATATATTTTAATTTTTATGTTTTCATATATTTTAATTTTAATGTTTTTATATATTATAATTTTTATGTTTTCATATATTTTAATTTTTATGTTTGTATATATTTTAATTTTTATGTTTTCATATATTTTAATTTGTATGTTTTCATATATTTTATTTTTCATGTTTTTATATATTATAATTTTTATGTTTTTATATATTTTAATTTTTATGTTTTCATATATTTTAATTTTTATGTTTTCATTATTTTAATTTTTATGTTTTAATATATTTTAATTTTTATGTTTTCATATATTTTAATTTTTATGTTTTGATATATTTTATTTTTATGTTTTTATATATTTTAATTTTTATGTTTTCATATATTTTAATTTTTATGTTTTTATATATTATAATTTTTATGGTTTCATATATTTTAATTTGTATGTTTTTATATATTTTATTTTTTATGTTTTTATATATTTAATTTTTATGTTTTTATATATTTTAATTTTTATGTTTTTATATATTTTAATTTTTATGTTTTTATATATTTAATTTTTATGTTTTCATAATTTTAATTTTTATGTTTTCATATATTTTAATTTTTATGTTTTTATATATTTTTATTTTTATGTTTTCAAATATTTTATTTTCATGTTTTTATATATTTTAATTTTTATGTTTTTATATATTTTAATTTTTATGTTTCATATATTTTAATTCTTATGTTTTCATATACTAAAATTTTTATGTTTTCATATATTTTAATTTTTATGTTTTTATATATTTTAATTTTTATGTTTTGATATATTTTATTTTTTATGATTTCATATATTTTAATTTTTGTTTTCATATATTTTAATTTTTATGTATTCATATATTTTAATTTTTATGTTTTTATATATTTTTATTTTTATGTTTTCATATATTTTAATTTTTATGTTTTCATATATTTTAATTCTTATGTTTTCATATATTTTAATTTTTATGTTTTCATATATTTTAATATTTATGTTTTCATATATTTTAATTTTTATGTTTTCATATATTTTAATTTTTATGTTTTTATATTTATTTTTGTTTTCATATATTTTAATTTTTATGTTTTCATATATTTTAATTTTTATGTTTTCATATATTTTAATTTTTATGTTTTTATATATTTAAATTTTATGTTTTCATATATTTTAATTTTTATGTTTTTATATTTATTTTTGTTTTCATATATTTTAATTTTTATGTTTTCATATATTTTAATTTTTATGTTTTCATATATTTTAATTTTTATGTTTTTATATATTTAAATTTTTATGTTTTCATATATTTTAATTTTTATGTTTTCATATATTTAAATTTTTATGTTTTCATATATTTTATTTTGTATATTTTTATATATTTTAATTTTTATATTTTTATATATTTAAATTTTTATGTTTTCATATATTTTAATTTTTATGTTTTTATATATTTTAATTTTTATTTTTTCATATATTTTAATTTTTATGTTTTCATATATTTTAATGTTTATGTTTTCATATATTTTAATTTTTATGTTTTCATATATTTTAATTTTTATGTTTTGATATATTTTATTTTTATGTTTTTATATATTTTTATTTTTATGTTTTCATATATTTTAATTTTTATGTTTTCATATATTTTAATTTTTATGTTTTCATATATTTTAATTTGTATGTTTTCATATATTTTAATTCTTATGTTTTTATATATTTTAATTTTTATGTTTTTATATGTTTTAATTTTTATGTTTTCATATATTTTAATTCTTATGTTTTTATAATTTTAATGTTTATGTTTCCATATATTTTAATTTTTATGTTTTCATATATTTTAATATTTATGTTTTGAAATATTTTATTTTTATGTTTTCATATATTTTAATTTTTATGTTTTGATATATTTAAATTTTTATGTTTTGATATATTATAATTTTTATGTTTTTATATATTTAAATTTTTATGTTTTTGTATATTTTATTTTTTATGTTTTCATATATTTTAATTTTCATGTTTTCATATATTTTAATTTTTATGTTTTCAAATATTTAAATTTTTATGTTTTTATGGATTTTTATTTTTATGTTTTCATATATGTTAATTTTTATGTTTTTATATATTTAAATTGTTATGTTTTTATATATTTTATTTTTTATGTTTTCATATATTTTAATTTTTATGTTTTCATATATTTTATTTTGTATATTTTTATATATTTTCATTTTTATGTTTTTATATATTTTCATTTTTATGTTTTCATATGTTTTAATTTTTATGTTTTCATATATTTTAATTTTTATGTTTTCATATATTTTAATTTTTATGTTTTCATATTTTTTAATTTTTATGTTTTCATATATGTTAATTTTTATGTTTTTATATATTTAAATTTTTATGTTTTTATATATTTTAATTTTTATGTTTTTATATATTTTAATTTTTATGTTTTCATATATTTTAATTTTTATTTTTTTATATATTTTAATTTTTATGTTTTTATATATAATAATTTTTATGTTTTCATATATTTTTATTTTTATGTTTTCATATATTTTATTTTGTATATTTTTATTTATTTTAATTTTTATGTTTTTATATATTATAATTTTTATGTTTTCATATATTTTTATTTTTATGTTTTCATATATTTTATTTTGTATATTTTTATTTATTTTAATTTTTATGTTTTTATATATTTTAATTTTTTTGTTTTCATATATTTTAATTTTTATGTTTTCATATATTTGAATGTTTATGTTTTCATATATTTTAATTTTTATGTTTTCATATATTTTATGTTTTTATATATTATAATTTTTATGGTTTCATATATTTTAATTTTTATGTTTTCATATATTTTAATTTTTATGTTTTCATAGGTTTTAATTTTTATGTTTTCATATATTTTAATTTTTATGTTTTCATATATTTTAATTTTTATGTTTTCATATATTTTAATTTTTATGTTTTCATATATTTTAATTTTTATGTTTTCATATATTTTAATTTTTATGTTTTTATATATTTTAATTTTTATGTTTTTATATATTTTAATTTTTATGTTTTTATATATTATAATTTTTATGTTGTAATATATTTTAATTTTTATGTTGTAATATATTTTAATTTGTATGTTTTCATATATTTTATTTTGTATATTTTTATTTATTTGAATTTTTATGTTTTTATATATTTTAATTTTTTTGTTTTCATATATTTTAATTTTTATGTTTTCATATATTTTAATGTTTATGTTTTCATATATTTTAATTTTTATGTTTTCATATATTTTAATTTTTATGTTTTTATATATTTTAATTTTTATTTTTTCATATATTTTAATTTTTATGTTTTCATATACTTTAATTTTTGTGTTTTCCTAATATTTATTTTTTATGTTTTCATATATTTTTATTTTTATGTTTTCATATATTTTAATTTTTATGTTTTCATATATTTTAATTTTTATGTTTTTATATATTTTAATTTTTATGTTTTCATATATTTTAATTTTAATGTTTTTATATATTATAATTTTTATGTTTTCATATATTTTAATTTTTATGTTTTCATATATTTTAATTTTTATGTTTTCATATATTTTAATTTGTATGTTTTCATATATTTTATTTTTCATGTTTTTATATATTTTAATTTTTATGTTTTTATATATTTTAATTTTTATGTTTTCATATATTTTAATTTTTATGTTTTCATGATTTTAATTTTTATGTTTTAATATATTTTAATTTTTATGTTTTCATATATTTTAATTTTTATGTTTTGATATATTTTATTTTTATGTTTTTATATATTTTAATTTTTATGTTTTCATATATTTTAATTTTTATGTTTTTATATATTATAATTTTTATGGTTTCATATATTTTAATTTGTATGTTTTTATATATTTTATTTTTTATGTTTTTATATATTTAATTTTTATGTTTTTATATATTTTAATTTTTATGTTTTTATATATTTTAATTTTTATGTTTTTATATATTTAATTTTTATGTTTTCATAATTTTAATTTTCATGTTTTTATATATTTTAATTTTTATGTTTTTATATATTTTAATTTTTATGTTTCATATATTTTAATTCTTATGTTTTCATATACTAAAATTTTTATGTTTTCATATATTTTAATTTTTATGTTTTTATATATTTTAATTTTTATGTTTTGATATATTTTATTTTTTATGATTTCATATATTTTAATTTTTATGTTTTCATATATTTTAATTTTTATGTATTCATATATTTTAATTTTTATGTTTTTATATATTTTTATTTTTATGTTTTCATATATTTTAATTTTTATGTTTTCATATATTTTAATTCTTATGTTTTCATATATTTTAATTTTTATGTTTTCATATATTTTTATTTTTATGTTTTCATATATTTTAATATTTATGTTTTCATATATTTTAATTTTTATGTTTTCATATATTTTAATTTTTATGTTTTTATATTTATTTTTGTTTTCATATATTTTAATTTTTATGTTTTCATATATTTTAATTTTTATGTTTTCATATATTTTAATTTTTATGTTTTTATATATTTAAATTTTATGTTTTCATATATTTTAATTTTTATGTTTTTATATTTATTTTTGTTTTCATATATTTTAATTTTTATGTTTTCATATATTTTAATTTTTATGTTTTCATATATTTTAATTTTTATGTTTTTATATATTTAAATTTTTATGTTTTCATATATTTTAATTTTTATGTTTTCATATATTTAAATTTTTATGTTTTCATATATTTTATTTTGTATATTTTTATATATTTTAATTTTTATATTTTTATATATTTAAATTTTTATGTTTTCATATATTTTAATTTTTATGTTTTTATATATTTTAATTTTTATTTTTTCATATATTTTAATTTTTATGTTTTCATATATTTTAATTTTTATGTTTTCATATATTTTAATTTGTATGTTTTCATATATTTTAATTCTTATGTTTTTATATATTTTAATTTTTATGTTTTTATATGTTTTAATTTTTATGTTTTCATATATTTTAATTCTTATGTTTTTATAATTTTAATGTTTATGTTTCCATATATTTTAATTTTTATGTTTTCATATATTTTAATATTTATGTTTTGAAATATTTTATTTTTATGTTTTCATATATTTTAATTTTTATGTTTTGATATATTTAAATTTTTATGTTTTGATATATTATAATTTTTATGTTTTTATATATTTAAATTTTTATGTTTTTGTATATTTTATTTTTTATGTTTTCATATATTTTAATTTTCATGTTTTCATATATTTTAATTTTTATGTTTTCAAATATTTAAATTTTTATGTTTTTATGGATTTTTATTTTTATGTTTTCATATATGTTAATTTTTATGTTTTTATATATTTAAATTGTTATGTTTTTATATATTTTATTTTTTATGTTTTCATATATTTTAATTTTTATGTTTTCATATATTTTATTTTGTATATTTTTATATATTTTCATTTTTATGTTTTTATATATTTTCATTTTTATGTTTTCATATGTTTTAATTTTTATGTTTTCATATATTTTAATTTTTATGTTTTCATATATTTTAATTTTTATGTTTTCATATTTTTTAATTTTTATGTTTTCATATATGTTAATTTTTATGTTTTTATATATTTAAATTTTTATGTTTTTATATATTTTAATTTTTATGTTTTTATATATTTTAATTTTTATGTTTTCATATATTTTAATTTTTATGTTTTTATATATTTTAATTTTTATGTTTTTATATATAATAATTTTTATGTTTTCATATATTTTTATTTTTATGTTTTCATATATTTTATTTTGTATATTTTTATTTATTTTAATTTTTATGTTTTTATATATTATAATTTTTATGTTTTCATATATTTTTATTTTTATGTTTTCATATATTTTATTTTGTATATTTTTATTTATTTTAATTTTTATGTTTTCATATATTTTAATTTTTTTGTTTTCATATATTTTAATTTTTATGTTTTCATATATTTGAATGTTTATGTTTTCATATATTTTAATTTTTATGTTTTCATATATTTTATGTTTTTATATATTATAATTTTTATGGTTTCATATATTTTAATTTTTATGTTTTCATATATTTTAATTTTTATGTTTTCATAGGTTTTAATTTTTATGTTTTCATATATTTTAATTTTTATGTTTTCATATATTTTAATTTTTATGTTTTCATATATTTTAATTTTTATGTTTTCATATATTTTAATTTTTATGTTTTCATATATTTTAATTTTTATGTTTTTATATATTTTAATTTTTATGTTTTTATATATTTTAATTTTTATGTGTTTATATATTATAATTTTTATGTTTTCATATATTTTTATTTTTATGTTTTCATATATTTTAATTTTTATATTTTCATATATTTTAATTTTTATGTTTTCATATATTTTAATTTTTATGTTTTTATATATTTTAATTTTTATGTTTTTATATATTTTAATTTTTATGTTTTTATATATTATAATTTTTATGTTGTAATATATTTTAATTTTTATGTTGTAATATATTTTAATTTGTATGTTTTCATATATTTTATTTTGTATATTTTTATTTATTTGAATTTTTATGTTTTTATATATTTTAATTTTTTTGTTTTCATATATTTTAATTTTTATGTTTTCATATATTTTAATGTTTATGTTTTCATATATTTTAATTTTTATGTTTTCATATATTTTATGTTTTCATATATTTTAATTTTTATGTTTTCATATGTTTTAATTTGTATGTTTTCATATGTTTTAATTTGTATGTTTTCATATATTTTAATTTTTATGTTTTCATATATTTTAATTTGTATGTTTTCATATATTTTAATTTTTATGTTTTCATATATTTTAATTTGTATGTTTTCATATATTTTAATTTTTATGTTTTCATATATTTTAATTTTTATGTTTTCCTATATTTTAATTTTTATGTTTTCATATATTTTAATTTTTATGTTTTCATATATTTTAATTTTTAATGAATTAGACATACAAAATAGAAATTTACAAAAGATATCGAAAATAAGTTTTAATCATTGACGCCAGTTCTCTTCAGCCCTTTCCAGTATCAGCAGCAGCAACAGCCACACCAGTTCTCCCCAGCTCTTCCCAGCAGCAGCAGCCACGGCAGTTCTCCTCAGCTCTCCCCAGCAGCAGCAGCCACAGCTGATCCCCTCAACTCTTTGCAGCAGCAGCAGCCACAGCTGTTCCCCTCAGCTACTTCCAGCAGCAGCGGCAGCTCCTCTCTCGGCGACAGCAGTTGATTCAAAGGTGCTTAGTCACCTATCACTGTTCGTTCCCTGAGACCTACCACCAGAGGACTCCAACCTACCAAAACACTTGGATCCCTATTCCGGCCGTCCTGGCGCCTAGTAGACCGTGTATATCAATTCACCTTAACCCTAAATAAAGGTTTGAACTGAATTACTTTGCTTGTTCTCCTTGCTTCCATACGCTCATGTTATTATATTATATTATATTATATTATATTATATATTGAATTATTTAGACAACTATTCTCATTTTGGATGTTAACGTTAGTTTGACTAATAAGAATAATAATGAAATGTTCAGTTTTTCTGATTTTTATGTTTTCATATAATTGAATTTTTATGTTTTTATATATTTTAATTTTTATGTTTTCATATATTTTAATTTTTATGTTTTCATATATTTTAATTTGTATGTTTTCATATATTTTAATTTTTATGTTTTCATATATTTTAATTTTTATGTTTTCCTATATTTTAATTTTTATGTTTTCATATATTTTAATTTTTATGTTTTCATATATTTTAATTTTTAATGAATTAGACATACAAAATAGAAATTTACAAAAGATATCGAAAATAAGTTTTAATCATTGACAAATATAATCTGAACTTGATAGGAAAACAATTCGATACGTTTTAATAATAAACGGACATTTTTACACGAGGAACAAAATAATGATTTCACCGTGTTATTACGATGACCTTAAGTTCTTTGTTCTGTAGCAGTTGATTTTCTATTTAAATAATTTCACGTTTAAATCGTGTTCTTCATCTTTTAATTTTGATTCTTTTATATGTTCATATATTTTATTTTTTAAGTTGTATCAAAAGAAATTCTAACAAATTTTCTAACAAATTTTCTGTTTTGAACACAAAAGAACAAAAAATTCAACCCGCTTATTTTTCCGTATTGAAACTGGAATGAAAGGTAAGTTTTAAATATTTTTGTTTACATTTCTAATCCGATTTTTTTAATAACCTTAAATATTAAATTATTATAATTTATAACCAAATGTGAATTTCAAATTTATTTCATTTATTTTTAATTCATGAAATAAAAGATAAGTTTTTTTTTGGATTTGTATTACTGTACGCATAGATTCGAAAAAGTTGTAAAAAAAAAATATATATAACAAATAAATGTTATTAAAGGCAAGATAAGTTACTTTTCTACCTAACTGGATAATTTTCTAGTGATTTTATTTAATTTAACATGTTTATTCAGCTCGAAAAACATACAGTATTTACCGATGTATTTGAAAATTTTAAAATGGTTCCCGACTCTCTCTTTCACAAGGTGAGTTTGAGAAAAGGAGTTAAAAATTTTTAAAAATATATACAAAATACTGTTAAAACCCACCGAATATATGTCAGCCTGTATCACGGTAACATATATTGAGCGAGTTTCTAACAATATTTTGTCCAGTGTTTTTTTTTATTTTTAACTCCTTTTCTCAAACTTACCGTGTGAAACTTCGGGCGCAATTTTAAATTTTCAAATACATCGGTAAACACTGTATGTTTTTCGAGCTGAATAAACATGTTACATTAAATAAAAACACTAGAAAATTATCCAGTTAGGTAAAAAAGTAACTTATCTTGCCTTTGATAACATTTATTTGTTATATATTTGTTTTTTGACAACGTTTTTAATCTATGTGTACAGTAATACAAAACCATCTATTGTTAAAAAGAAAATACTTGTGTGATTTCTGAGACCCGTAAACACAATAATTCAATTCAAAGAAAACTGATCACAAAAATATAATAAAATAAATAAAACTAATTTTCTTGTATTTAATTGTTAAATGATTATTCACTTATGTTTCTGTTCTATTTTTAAAAATCTGACTTTTAAGTTAAATTTTAATTTTACGAGATGTTATTTTATTAAATTATTAGGTAGAAGTACAGAATAGTTACAAAACACTTTCCTCTCTCCATGTTAAGAACGGCTTTCTGAATAAAAGGGTTGTCATTTCAGCACGGTAACATAAGTGCCGAAGTACCTAATTGTTTTGACATAAAAAATCTTTTTTTCTGTCTACACTTACCTATTATGTCGTTAGAGAATTTCGTTTGATTTTGTATGTTTTATCCCATATTTAAAATTTTAGAATGGGGATCACTTTCTTTTATAAAAGTTTACATAAAATGATCAAATATTTATTGACCATCATTAATTATCAGTAACTTTATGCAGAAAAATATATTTGTAAATCTTTACAATGTAACCCAGCGTTGTTTACTCTCTAAAAAATAAAATAAATAAAATAAAATTTAAGGATTTTTGCTATTACGTTTCAACAATAAAAAAATATCGTTCAAAGACACGACAAATAATAATAAATATTTAAGATTTTAGGACGTGGAATCACTTTTCTATATAAATTTAACATAAAATAAGCACCGAGTTAATGACCAATTAGCAGGCAATAATACTCTGTTCCGTCCCCCTGCTTCCCACCTGACTACAACCTGGATGTCTTCAAATCCAACCAAATTCCTAATGAACCGCCCTCTTAAGTAAACACTTCATTAAATCTCCACACCAACGTACTGTACTTGCAATAACCCTTATCCCTGAGTGGCTTCCGGGACTTAATAAGTGGTGACCACCGTGTAAAAAAAATACCTGTAATCATTTGCAGTTTTCAATTTTTGGTTGAATGGGGAAGAGATGGATGCCTCATATCATTTTTTTCTTAATTTTTTTGCTTTCTTACGTTTCATTTTGTGTTGTTATTTTTTACAAATAGTTTTTATTTTTATTATTTTCAAATAGTTATTTGGGATTTCACTTAACAAATTATTTAACCAATATAACTTGCTTTTGGAATGTATTCAAAGAATAAGGTTATGTGGAAACGCTTGGATTTCAGGAATAAAAAAAAGGCTATTAATAATGCTTTTAACCATGTTTGAGAATGTCTGAATACATTACCGAACACGTCAGATTATTTCCTAAATTGTGTCTTAACGATTCGTCTGCTAATTTTAAGCAAGATTTACTTAAACGATTTTTAAATTCCTGCTTTTGTTTAGTTAGTGAAAAAAAAACATTGATTATCAGTTTAGTTTTTATCAATAAAAAAAACATCATTTTTTTTATTGTATTTATTTATTTTTTGCTTTACTACGTTTTTTGTGTTGTTATTTTTTTCAAATAGTTTTTGTTTTTATTTTTTTCAAATAGTTTTTGTTTTTATTTTTTTCAAATTGTTTTTGTTTTTATTTTTTTCAAATAGTTTTTGTTTTTATTTTTTTCAAATAGTTTTTGTTTTTATTTTTTTCAAATAGTTTTTGTTTTTATTTTTTTCAAATAGTTTTTGTTTTTATTACTCTAATTTGTTATTTATTTAACTATTTAATCATATTATAATGAATATTACTCTAATTTGTTATTTATTTTACTATTTAATCATATTATAATCAATATTACTCTAATTTGTTATTTATTTAACTATTTAATCATATTATAATCAATATCAGCACCTTCAATTATTTATATAGAAAAAATGATTTAATTTTTACATTTCTCCAATTTAACTTCGTTCTACATGCGAACCTCAATTTTTAATAAACGTTTCGCGAAACTAATTTCTTATTTAAGTGTGATTTTTGTTATAATTATGTCCTCTAAAACACCAATGATTATAATACAAAAGTTCCTTCATCTGATGACATGTTATTATACTTATAATCAAATAAATGTTTATCAAATTTAAACATAGTATTAATTTTAATTCCAGTTAATGAGATTTATAAATATTGTTTAGACCTAATAATTCTAGACTATATCCAACCCTGTTTATTATTATTCTTAAATTCCCTCTACTATGAACTTAATTACATCCCATTTATAATTTTCTATTTATTTAATATTTTAATTAAAATTTAATTAATATTTCGCAAATGAAGTTATGAACGTTGACATAATGAGTATATATATATATATTAAATAATGTGTGGTCAGATATATTGGATTCAACATAGATATAAGTTATTATAACTATAATGTAATGTTTAACATACATACTAACTATTAAGTATATTTAGAAACACATATCAATCATATTTTTAAACTACATTTTTAATATTCTGATTAATACGATTTATTTATTAGATTATTCTATTTTATAATTTTTTTGATTGTTTATTTATTTATTTATTATTTATTTAGATATTTATCGATTTTTTCTACTAATCCTTACTTTTGTTGCAGCTGACTTGGCAGTATCTTATATGCAGTGATTTATCAAATGGCATATAACACATATAAACATATCTTAGAAATTGCACTTATAAAGTATTTTACTTGTGTATTTATTTTTTAGAAAAAGGTATCGGCTTCCATACATCCACTCAGCAATAGCTGTACTCGAAAAAGTTCTATCGGAAACAGAAGGACACGGTGCCAGAGAACGTGTACCTTGGAAACGCCTCCAAGTTCTTGTCACAGGTTTGTTGGATTTTTATTTATTTTACTAGCAGGGGTACTCTGCGTTGCCTGGGGAACTAGTAATCAAGTTATTTTTATTAATAATAAATGTTGTTATATATAAGGTAATTTGCATGGGGAACTCGTAAGCAAGTTATTTTTATTAATGTTGTTATATGTGAGGTAATTCTTATCGTAAACGCAAAATAATGAATCAGAATAAAAGTTACCAAAAAATTAAAATATAAAAGAACAAAATTTACCTTGCCATCAATAAACATTACATTTGATCAAGTAATAATGTCATGATCTATTTCAATTCACTGTATTAATGTAATATTTGATTCTTTCTCCAATTCTAATTGAATAATATAGATTTGCTCAATTTTTATTTTTTAATCCGTTTATTAATTTATTTTATTTGTTGATTTTGGGGGCTAGGATAAAAATTCATAGCCAATACATCGTGGGAATCCTACTTAAGATTTCCGAATCAAATCGTTTTTTATATCATAAAAAAAAATTATGTAAATATTTTTTTTTTATTTATAAATGTATATATATATATATTATTGGAAAAAAATTATGAAAATATTTTTTTTTATTTATAAATGTATATTTATATATATTATTGGAAAAAAAGTATGAAAATATTTTTTATTTATAAATGTATATATATATTGGAAAAAATTATGTAAATATTTTTTTTCTTTATAAATGTATATATATATATATATTATTGGAAAAAATATGTAAATATTTTTTTATTTATAAATGTATATATATATTATCGGAAAAAAATATGTAAATATTTTTTTTCTTTATAAATGTATATATATATATATTATTGGGAAAATATATCAAAAAGTATTGGCGGATGTCAAAAAAGTATCATAAAAACACCCAACAAAGCACCTGCTACTGTAAATGTGCCACGCGTATATTCATGTGTTCATAACTCTTAAAGGTGAAGGACGTCAAGGGCAGACAACTGTATTTAATCGTGCACTTTCTATAAACAAAGGTTGTTTTAAACTATTTTACATGCATAACTGAATAAATTATCTTTATTAAATGATGCACGATACTCTTCTGATTGATAATATTCGCTTAAAATAGTTTTGTATAATACGCTGATTTAATTAATACATGAAAAGGAAAACTTGGGATCGCTAAGGTTGTAATGCGTCTGTGCTATGTATTTCGTTGGAGAGGATCATGTCCTCAGCTTTGCACAGAGGCGATACAATAGCCAATGAGGATTTTCCGAGGCGTTGTTATTGCTAGTTGAAAACTATTCCCAATACCCCGCGATGGCACCCAGTGCCAACGCAATTTCTGGACACCTCTAAGGAGGTGTAAAATCAAAACTAAAATCAGACAATATTTACATCTCCTTCTTCACGAATACTAGGCTTACTTTTCGATGCTATTCTTTTTTCATGTGTAGTTACATTTTGTCTTTTTTTGTGTCATTTTATTTTTTCGTTTTATGTCGTTTTTATTGTACCCTTTTTTTCATTTAATATAATCCCCCCCCATTTTATCTTTTGTATAAGTTATTTTTTAACTTCAATTTTATGTTTTGGTAAATTTTCAGATTAGGTCCATCTCCACAGTTTTCTTTTAAATGACGACAGTTATAGGTTTTCGACTATGCTGAATACGAAAATCGCATTGAAAATTTGCAGAAATAAGTAGTTATCGAGATATAAAAAGCTGTGTTACGCATTGTAATTTTCGGCGGCCATATTTTTACGCGCGTTCGCGCGCCATAAACAAATCTACTCATCTATGATTAACACTGCACGTGCATAAAAAGATGGCCGCCAAAGAATACAATGCATAATACAACTTTTTATACCTCGATAACTACTTATTTCTGCGAAATTTCAATGCGATATTCAGCATAGTCGAAAACCTATAAAAGTTGTCATTTATAAGATAATTGTGGAGGTGGACCTATAGGTGTATCAGAATTTTTGTAGGTATTTTTGACACCCCTAACACGAAACTGCGAATAAAATATAAAAAAACCGTAATTTCTCATTTAAAGGTGGGTTGTTTATTTTCTTTATAGATTATACTTCCAAAATAAACTATTAAAGTTGTTTTAAACGTAATGAACATTTTTTATTATTTTTTGAAAAACAGTAATGAAATTAATTGAATTTTACGAGCGCACTATTTTTCAATTTTAAAAATTTAAAAATCTATCAATTTTTTTTTTATTAATTCAATTTTTACGATATTTTCAGGGGCAATATGAAATTTTATACTCTTTCCAATTAACCGAATATAATATTTTAGACAAACGTTTTTTTATTCACGCCTTCCCCCCTATTAAAAAGTAAATAATTTACTCACCAAAGTTATATATATCACAAATTGAAGATAAAAGATCAATAAATAATATATTCAAATTTAAAACAAAAAAGCAGTGTTCTTTAGAAATTTACCTGTAAAATCCGAAGTTTAAAACTTAAAAAAAAAGACACGTTTGTTTTTTCTTTTGTTTTTATTTTAAATTAAACCCTGGTCCTTGCTCCTTTAATTGAAAAACAAATAGGGCTTGATTTAGATTTTTCAAGTAGTTATAAGCTTTGAAAGACGGGGTGGAATTATTCAATATTTTTACGAAATTTCTGACACACCTAGTAGACCTAATCTAAAAAATACCAATAGATTTTTAAGTTTTTAAATTGAAAAAAAATTCACTCGTAAAATTCAATTGATTTCATTACTTAAAAAATGGCTGCATGAAGACGCGTTGGCACTTAGTAAACAGTGTTTTTTTTTTAAATTAAAAAAAATAATATTTCTATTATTTTTTTAACAACTTTAATAGTTTATTTTGGAAGCATATTCCATAAAGAAAATAAACAACCCACTTTAAAATGAGAAATTAAGAGTTTTTTTTTTAATTTTATTCGCAGTTTTGTCTAAAAAAATTTTTATACACCTAGTTGTGTTGTGCCCTCCTCGCATGCATTACGTGTCTTTGAAAGAGAAGTAGTTTAATGTTGTAAAATGATGCATCGGCTCCCGGGTGTGAATATGGTAGAGAATAGAAAAGGACACAAACCAATACTTTACAATCTACTGCTCGCCATGTAACTTGTTCGAGCGCTTTTTTTATTTACCTTATATATGGTTTCATAGTAAGTTTAACCGAATCGGGTTTGATAACAAATAAATGTAAAGTTTCATAATGTAATCATGTGGTTATAGTTTAATTTCTTGATGCAAATGTTTCAGGGGAAGGTAACTCTTCTGCGAGTTATGTCCCTTTAATTGCAAACATTGATCACTGGATACACGAGAAGAGAGGCCCTCCCTAGATTGAACACGATAAACACTACACATTGTCTCCCTGTAAATACGTTAATAAACTTCTCTTCTTTTATTTAAACCTACAGTACATATTTATCCCTTTATTTCATTCTTGATAATATAGGGATACTATATTATCGCAATCAAAGGATATATTAGATTTTTTTCTAAAAATAAAATTGAATAGTTTTTTGTTTTTTTTTACAAAAATCTTTATACATTAATCTAGTGAATAAAATAATTACACATAAAAATTATTCGGATTTGTTTTTGAAAGAGCATTAGCAAAGTAAAAGTTGGTATTTTGTTTCGGTACGTGTACAGTTTAGTCAAGACATTAAAAAATGAAAATATCAAAAAAAAGGTCACATTTACGTATTTGTTTTGGATTGAAGATCTCCGAAAAAAATTTTATTTAATTTGATAGAGTAATTTTTTTTACAGCGGAGAAACACGTTTTTATGAGAGTGTGTTGAAGTCAGCCATTTTGAAATTTGCTGAACACGCCAGGGGAAGATAAATCCATGCAAAGCGCCGATAACCCTTCCCCATCTTTAATTCTAGCTTTTCTTCCTAAAAATCGAACCTTTCGCCCGGACGCTCAGTATCATAACAAATTGTTTTTTGCTGTAAAAAAAAAAAAGCTACTAGATGAAATTAAGTGAAATTTTTTTCAGAGAACTTCGTTCCATAACCGATACGTGCAATATAACCTTTTTTCGATATTTTCATTTTTTAATGTTTTGACTAAACTGTACAAGTACCTTTTTTTTCTTATTACATTAAAAATAATAAATCATATTAATGTGTGCATGCAGTTTATATATGCGTTTTCCTTCTGTCGTCACAAATATAACTTTTATAAGCATATTGTATATCGTTTACATTAATTATCAGCGTGGTTGCTCGCCTAAAATGACCGTCCTACCAAAGCCAAGAAATATGCTACATTATCGACAACCTCGACGACGGTTTTCGAGTATGCTGACAAGGTTGTGGGTGTCTAATTCGAAAACCATTCTTAACATGGGAAGGTTAGAGGTGTTTATTCCGAGGACCGTTCTTTACATGGGGAGGTTGGGGTGCTTATTCGTTGTAAGTATACCCGAAAACAGTAGCAAGAGAAATGCTTCATGAAGTTTTTTTTTTTTTACCTCAAACCTGGTAATCACTAAAAAGGACTATTAAAGGTAAAATATAATCATATTATTATTGAAAATGTGATTAAAATTTAATTTAACTATGTTCTTTAACAAATTAAAACCACCCAAGATGAAGATTTACAATGATTAAATATGTTTCATTGATATTTCTACAGTTTCATGAAAATATCGAAAACGGTTATATCCGTTTTGGACTAAAAAAAATTGTTTGATAGAGTAGGTATTTATTTTATATGACAGCGCACTGAAGATAGCAGTGTTTGGATGTTTAGAACACGCCACGGGGAGATAACTCAGTCTAAACCACCGACACCTTCCCATCTTAAATAATAGCTTTTCTTAAAAATCGAAACACGGCTACCTTTTTATTGGTATCATAACAAATTGTTGTTTTTTTTTGCTGTAAAAAAATAAAATAAAACTACTTGATCAAATGAAGTAAAGACATTTCTAGAGAACTTCATTCCATAATGGATACGTACAATATAAATTTTGTTTTCGATATTTTAATGTTTAATGTCTTTATTAAACTATACAAGTTCCCATTTTATTTTATAATTTAAAATGAAAAAAAAACATTGAACAATAAAAATGAAATTTTGGGTACTTATGGATTTTTGGTGCCGTGCTGAAATAATAACGTTATTATTTGGAAAACCATTCTTAATATGAGGAGGTGAGGGTGTTAACTAATTCATGCTTCCGCCTTACGACTTTATATAAAACATTGTGAAACTTGAATTTAAACTGAAAAAATAAAAACTATATAAAAATAGCGCAATTTGGTGCTTATGCATTTTTGGTACCTCGCTATTTTTAAATAGTTTTTTCAGGTTAAATTAAAGTTAAGATATCATTTTTTTCTTCTTTAATTATAAGGTGGTAGCACAGAATAGTTACAAAACACCCTCCCCATCTTAAGAATGGCTTTCAATGAAAAAATACATCAATACCGAATATTGTATTTTGTTGTTCAATATTTTTAATTTTAACTTATAAAATAAAACACATTTAATAATTTTCTAATCTTCATCGTGAATTAAAAAAAAAATTGTTAAACAACATTGTTAAAAAAAATAAATTTTAATCACATGATCACATTTTCAATAATTACGTGATTATATTTTAACCATTTAAACTTTGTGAAACATGTAAACAAACTTCTGCTCGATACCGGTGTAGACCTTTAAGAGTCCCTTTTAGTAATTATATGGTTCGAGGCTATTTGTACAACTAAACGGTAAATCTGCTGATTCTTTTGACTATAGTTCTTACTTGGATGTTAACAGTAGTTTGACTAATTCAATTAATAATGAAATGTTCAGTCTTCTAAAAAAATAAATAAATAAATAAACAACTTTTTCGAATCTATGTGTTGAGTAAAACAAACCTGAAACAGCAAATATGCCGATTATTCTGCCTACAGTTTTCATCTTGGATGTTAAGAGTAGTTTGTCTAATCCAATTAATAATGAAATAATCAATCTTCAATAAATAAACAAATAAATAAACCTGCTTTTTAAAGCTTCATGTATTTTTTATGTTAATAAATGACACACACACACACACAAAAAGAAAAGACATTTCATAAAGAAATCCCCAGATATTGACAAATAATTCGGCAAACTTTACTAATAAACGGACATTTTTATACGAGGAACAAAATAATGATTACACCGTGTTATTACGATGACCTAAATTAATTGTCTTTTAGCAATTGATTTTCTATTTAAATAATTTCACGTTTAATTGAGTTTTTCATCTTTTAATTTTAATTCTTTTATATTTTCATATATTTTATTTCTTAATGAATTGAACACACAACAAAGGTTTCATCAATTTACTAAAGAAATCTTAAAAAACAAAATATTTTTTTTTGTGTTTTCAACACAAAAGAAATACGAATTCATCCCGATGTTTTTTCGTATTGAATTCCTGGAAATATACGTAAGTTTGTGTTTTTTTTTTTCGTTTTTTACACTAAAAATCAAATTTATAACTTCTAATATACTTTTAACCATTAAAATAAGTTTATTTATTTTTGTTTTTGCAATCCAATAAAATATGATAATAATAATAATATGATTTAAAAAAATATCTTTAAAATATTTTATTCAATGTGATATTTAGATTTTTGTTAAAAATATGATTATTTTTGTAAAACTTGTGTGATTTCTGAGAAAATAATAATTTAATTTGAAGGTGATCGAATTAAGCTTTTTGTTAATACATCTGATCACGAATTTTTTTTTTTAATTTCATTGTTATAAGATTTAAAAAACTATTATATCGTTGGAGAATTCCGTTTTAATTTTTGTGTTTCATCCAATATTTAATATTTTACAATATACGTCATTTTCTTTTATAAAGTTTACATAAAATGATCATTTATCATCAAATAGCAATTATTTAATGTAGAAAATAATATTCGTAACTCATTACAATCTAACCCAGCATAGTTTAACCTTTAAAAAGTGTTTATTTTTTACTATTACGTTTATACAGCCTTAAAATACCCACTAAAGGAATTATGAATCAATAATACTTATTTAAGATTGTAGAATGTGAATCACTTCCCTATATAATTTAATGTAAAATTAGCACTCACTTTATGACCAGTTAGCAGTCAATGATACTTGTAATCGTTTACAGTTTCAAATTTTTGTTGTAAGGATGGAGACGGGGGATTCATATTAGTTTTTGGTTTCTTACGTTTTTTTCAGATGGGGATTACATGTCATATGCTGTTAACTATTCTGTACTTTCACTTCATAATTAGAAATAACAACAAAAAAAAACAAGAGATATTGTAAAAATCGCTTGACATAAAATTTTGCAAAAGCTATCAGCCTGAATCTTATTGGTTTTCTATGAGTTTTTTTTTTATTTTGCAATTTTGGGACGATTATCGGGACTTCCGAGATGACCATTTTGTATCAACCATTTTTTCTTCTTCTAACGTAACGTAACATTTTTTTAAAAAGTAAATAAATTATAACAAAGAAAATTTCCTTATATTTATTTGTTAGTTGAAAGTATAAATTAATTAGCAAGGACCTTCTTTCTCGTGATAAGAATAGCTTTCTAAATCATAACATTATTACTGAGAGGCGGTTTTTTTTTTTAAAACGGCAAAAAATAGAATTTGAATTTACATTTTATTTTAAATGAGGGGAGGGTTTTTTTCTTAAACGGAAACAGGAAAAAAAGTAAAATGTATGATTATTACATTCACCCTTTCCAAACAACACACAAATTATTATCTCACACAACACACAAATTATTATCTCCAAACAACACACAAATTATTATCTCCAAACAACACACAGATTATTATCTCCAAACAACACACAAATTATTATCTCCAAACAACACACAAATTATTATCTCCAAACAACACACAGATTATTATCTCCAAACAACACACAAATTATTATCTCCAAACAACACACAAATTATTATCCCTCCTTAAAGAGCAAAGGAAATCGAAAAAGATCAAAAATATTAGGATGAAAAAACAAAACTGTTTATCTATTAAATTTATTTTAAAAGATATAAAATCAAAAATATTTGGATGAAAAAACAAAACTGTTTATCTATTAAATTTATTTTAAAAGATATAAAATCAAAAATATTAGGATGAAAAAACAAAACTGTTTATCTATTGAATTTATTTTAAAAGATATAAAATCAAAAATATTAGGATGAAAAATCAACACTGTTTATCTATTAAATTTATTTTAAAAGATATAAAATCAAAATATTAGGATGAAAAAACAAAACTGTTTATCTATTAAATTTATTTTAAAAGATAAAAAACCAAAGATATTAGGATTAAAAAACAAAACTGTTTATCTATTAAATTTATTTTAAAAGATATAAAATCAATAATATTAGGATGAAAAAACAAAACTGTTTATCTATTAAATTTATTTTAAAAGATATAAAATCAAAAATATTTGGATGAAAAAACACAACTGTTTATCTATTAAATTTATTTTAAAAGATATAAAATCAAAATATAAGGATGAAAAAACAAAACTGTTTATCTATTAAATTTATTTTAAAAGATATAAAATCAAAAATATTAGGATGAAAAAACAAAACTGTTTATCTATTAAATTTATTTTAAAAGATATAAAATCAAAATATAAGGATGAAAAAACAAAACTGTTTATCTATTAAATTTATTTTAAAAGATATAAAATCAAAATATTAGGATGAAAAAACAAAACTGTTTATCTATTAAATTTATTTTAAAAGATATAAAATCAAAAATATTAGGATAAAAAACAAAACTGTTTATCTATTAAATTTATTTTAAAAGATATAAAATCAAAAATATTAAGATGAAAAAACAAAACTGTTTATCTATTAAATTTATTTTAAAAGATATAAAATCAAAAATATTTGGATGAAAAAACAAAACTGTTTATCTATTAAATTTATTTTAAAAGATATAAAATCAAAAATATTAGGATGAAAAAACAAAACTGTTTATCTATTGAATTTGTTTTAAAAGATATAAAATCAAAAATAATAGGATGAAAAAACAACACTGTTTATCTATTAAATTTATTTTAAAAGATATAAAATCAAAATATTAGGATGAAAAAACAAAACTGTTTATCTATTAAATTTATTTTAAAAGATATAAAATCAAAAATATTAGGATGAAAAAACAACACTGTTTATCTATTAAATTTATTTTAAAAGATATAAAATCAAAATATTAAGATGAAAAAACAAAACTGTTTATCTATTAAATTTATTTTAAAAGATATAAAATCAAAAATATTAGGATGAAAAAACAAAACTGTTTATCTATTAAATTTATTTTAAAAGATATAAAATCAAAAATATTAGGATAAAAAACAAAACTGTTTATCTATTAAATTTATTTTAAAAGATATAAAATCAAAAATATTAAGATGAAAAAACAAAACTGTTTATCTATTAAATTTATTTTAAAAGATATAAAATCAAAAATATTAGGATGAAAAAACAACACTGTTTATCTATTAAATTTATTTTAAAAGATATAAAATCAAAAATATTAAGATGAAAAAACAAAACTGTTTATCTATTAAATTTATTTTAAAAGATATAAAATCAAAAATATTTGGATGAAAAAACAAAACTGTTTATCTATTAAATTTATTTTAAAAGATATAAAATCAAAAATATAAGGATGAAAAAACAAAACTGTTTATCTATTAAATTTATTTTAAAAGATATAAAATCAAAAATATTAGGATAAAACCAAAACTGTTTATCTATTAAATTTATTTTAAAAGATATAAAATCAAAAATATTAAGATAAAAAAACAAAACTGTTTATCTATTAAATTTATTTTAAAAGATATAAAATCAAAAATATTTGGATGAAAAAACAAAACTGTTTATCTATTAAATTTATTTTAAAAGATATAAAATCAAAAATATTAGGATGAAAAAACAAAACTGTTTATCTATTAAATTTATTTTAAAAGATATAAAATCAAAAATATTAGGATGAAAAAACAACACTGTTTATCTCTTAAATTTATTTTAAAAGATATAAAATCAAAATATTAGGATGAAAAAACAAAACTGTTTATCTATTAAATTTATTTTAAAAGATATAAAATCGAAAATATTAGGATGAAAAAACAACACTGTTTATCTATTAAATTTATTTTAAAAGATATAAAATCAAAAATATTAGGATAAAAAACAAAACTGTTTATCTATTAAATTTATTTTAAAAGATATAAAATCAAAAATATTAGGATAAAAAACAAAACTGTTTATCTATTAAATTTATTTTAAAAGATATAAAATCAATAATATTAGGATGAAAAAACAAAACTGTTTATCTATTAAATTTATTTTAAAAGATATAAAATCAAAAATATTTGGATGAAAAAACAAAACTGTTTATCTATTAAATTTATTTTAAAAGATATAAAATCAAAATATAAGGATGAAAAAACAAAACTGTTTATCTATTAAATTTATTTTAAAAGATATAAAATCAAAAATATTAGGATGAAAAAACAAAACTGTTTATCTATTAAATTTATTTTAAAAGATATAAAATCAAAAATATTTGGATGAAAAAACAAAACTGTTTATCTATTAAATTTATTTTAAAAGATATAAAATCAAAAATATTAGGATGAAAAAACAAAACTGTTTATCTATTAAATTTATTTTAAAAGATATAAAATCAAAAAGATTAGGATGAAAAAACAACACTGTTTATCTATTAAATTTATTTTAAAAGATATAAAATCAAAATATTAGGATGAAAAAACAAAACTGTTTATCTATTAAATTTATTTTAAAAGATATAAAACCGAAAATATTAGGATGAAAAAACAACACTGTTTATCTCTTAAATTTATTTTAAAAGATATAAAATCAAAATATTAGGATGAAAAAACAACACTGTTTATCTATTAAATTTATTTTAAAAGATATAAAATCAAAAATATTAGGATGAAAAAACAAAACTGTTTATCTATTAAATTTATTTTAAAAGATATAAAATCAAAAATATTAAGATGAAAAAACAAAACTGTTTATCTATTAAATTTATTTTAAAAGATATAAAATCAAAAATATTTGGATGAAAAAACAAAACTGTTTATCTATTAAATTTATTTTAAAAGATATAAAATCAAAAATATAAGGATGAAAAAACAAAACTGTTTATCTATTAAATTTATTTTAAAAGATATAAAATCAAAAATATTAGGATAAAACCAAAACTGTTTATCTATTAAATTTATTTCAAAAGATATAAAATCAAAAATATTAAGATAAAAAAACAAAACTGTTTATCTATTAAATTTATTTTAAAAGATATAAAATCAAAAATATTTGGATGAAAAAACAAAACTGTTTATCTATTAAATTTATTTTAAAAGATATAAAATCAAAAATATTAGGATGAAAAAACAAAACTGTTTATCTATTAAATTTATTTTAAAAGATATAAAATCAAAAATATTAGGATGAAAAAACAACACTGTTTATCTATTAAATTTATTTTAAAAGATATAAAATCAAAAATATTAGGATAAAAAACAAAACTGTTTATCTATTAAATTTATTTTAAAAGATATAAAATCAAAAATATTTGGATGAAAAAACAACACTGTTTATCTATTAAATTTATTTTAAAAGATATAAAATCAAAAATATTTGGATGAAAAAACAAAACTGTTTATCTATTAAATTTATTTTAAAAGATATAAAATCAAAAATATTTGGATGAAAAAACAAAACTGTTTATCTATTAAATTTATTTTAAAAGATATAAAATCGAAAATATTAGGATGAAAAAACAACACTGTTTATCTATTAAATTTATTTTAAAAGATATAAAATCAAAATATTAGGATGAAAAAACAAAACTGTTTATCTATTAAATTTATTTTAAAAGATATAAAATCAAAAATATTAGGATAAAAAACAAAACTGTTTATCTATTAAATTTATTTTAAAAGATATAAAATCAAAAATATTAGGATAAAAAACAAAACTGTTGATCTATTAAATTTATTTTAAAAGATATAAAATCAATAATATTAGGATGAAAAAACAAAACTGTTTATCTATTAAATTTATTTTAAAAGATATAAAACCGAAAATATTAGGATGAAAAAACAACACTGTTTATCTCTTAAATTTATTTTAAAAGATATAAAATCAAAATATTAGGATGAAAAAACAACACTGTTTATCTATTAAATTTATTTTAAAAGATATAAAATCAAAAATATTAGGATGAAAAAACAAAACTGTTTATCTATTAAATTTATTTTAAAAGATATAAAATCAAAAATATTAAGATGAAAAAACAAAACTGTTTATCTATTAAATTTATTTTAAAAGATATAAAATCAAAAATATTTGGATGAAAAAACAAAACTGTTTATCTATTAAATTTATTTTAAAAGATATAAAATCAAAAATATAAGGATGAAAAAACAAAACTGTTTATCTATTAAATTTATTTTAAAAGATATAAAATCAAAAATATTAGGATAAAACCAAAACTGTTTATCTATTAAATTTATTTCAAAAGATATAAAATCAAAAATATTAAGATAAAAAAACAAAACTGTTTATCTATTAAATTTATTTTAAAAGATATAAAATCAAAAATATTTGGATGAAAAAACAAAACTGTTTATCTATTAAATTTATTTTAAAAGATATAAAATCAAAAATATTAGGATGAAAAAACAAAACTGTTTATCTATTAAATTTATTTTAAAAGATATAAAATCAAAAATATTAGGATGAAAAAACAACACTGTTTATCTATTAAATTTATTTTAAAAGATATAAAATCAAAAATATTAGGATAAAAAACAAAACTGTTTATCTATTAAATTTATTTTAAAAGATATAAAATCAAAAATATTAGGATGAAAAAACAACACTGTTTATCTATTAAATTTATTTTAAAAGATATAAAATCAAAAATATTTGGATGAAAAAACAAAACTGTTTATCTATTAAATTTATTTTAAAAGATATAAAATCAAAAATATTTGGATGAAAAAACAAAACTGTTTATCTATTAAATTTATTTTAAAAGATATAAAATCGAAAATATTAGGATGAAAAAACAACACTGTTTATCTATTAAATTTATTTTAAAAGATATAAAATCAAAATATTAGGATGAAAAAACAAAACTGTTTATCTATTAAATTTATTTTAAAAGATATAAAATCAAAAATATTAGGATAAAAAACAAAACTGTTTATCTATTAAATTTATTTTAAAAGATATAAAATCAAAAATATTAGGATAAAAAACAAAACTGTTTATCTATTAAATTTATTTTAAAAGATATAAAATCAAAAATATTAGGATGAAAAAACAAAACTGTTTATCTATTAAATTTATTTTAAAAGATATAAAATCAAAAAGATTAGGATGAAAAAACAACACTGTTTATCTATTAAATTTATTTTAAAAGATATAAAATCAAAATATTAGGATGAAAAAACAAAACTGTTTATCTATTAAATTTATTTTAAAAGATATAAAACCGAAAATATTAGGATGAAAAAACAACACTGTTTATCTCTTAAATTTATTTTAAAAGATATAAAATCAAAATATTAGGATGAAAAAACAAAACTGTTTATCTCTTAAATTTATTTTAAAAGATATAAAATCAAAATATCAGGATGAAAAAACAAAACTGTTTATCTATTAAATTTATTTTAAAAGATATAAAATCAAAAATATTTGGATTAAAAAACAAAACTGTTTATCTATTAAATTTATTTTAAAAGATATAAAATCAAAATATAAGGATGAAAAAACAAAACTGTTTATCTATTAAATTTATTTTAAAAGATATAAAATCAAAAATATTAGGATGAAAAAACAAAACTGTTTATCTATTAAATTTATTTTAAAAGATATAAAATCAAAAATATTTGGATGAAAAAACAAAACTGTTTATCTATTAAATTTATTTTAAAAGATATAAAATCAAAAATATTAGGATGAAAAAACAAAACTGTTTATCTATTGAATTTGTTTTAAAAGATATAAAATCAAAAATAATAGGATGAAAAAACAACACTGTTTATCTATTAAATTTATTTTAAAAGATATAAAATCAAAATATTAGGATAGAAAAAACAAAACTGTTTATCTATTAAATTTATTTTAAAAGATATAAAATCAAAAATATTAGGATGAAAAAACAACACTGTTTATCTATTAAATTTATTTTAAAAGATATAAAATATAAAAAATTAAGATGAAAAAACAAAACTGTTTATCTATTAAATTTATTTTAAAAGATATAAAATCAAAAATATTAGGATGAAAAAACAAAACTGTTTATCTATTAAATTTATTTTAAAAGATATAAAATCAAAAATATTAGGATGAAAAAACAACACTGTTTATCTATTAAATTTATTTTAAAAGATATAAAATCAAAATATTAGGATGAAAAAACAAAACTGTTTATCTATTAAATTTATTTTAAAAGATATAAAATCAAAAATATTAGGATGAAAAAACCACACTGTTTATCTATTAAATTTATTTTAAAAGATATAAAATCAAAATATTAGGATGAAAAAACAACACTGTTTATCTATTAAATTTATTTTAAAAGATATAAAATCAAAAATATTAGGATGAAAAAACAAAACTGTTTATCTATTAAATTTATTTTAAAAGATATAAAATCAAAAATATTAGGATAAAAACAAAACTGTTTATCTATTAAATTTATTTTAAAAGATATAAAATCAAAAATATTAAGATGAAAAAACAAAACTGTTTATCTATTAAATTTATTTTAAAAGATATAAAATCAAAAATATTTGGATGAAAAAACAAAACTGTTTATCTATTAAATTTATTTTAAAAGATATAAAATCAAAAATATTTGGATGAAAAAACAAAACTGTTTATCTATTAAATTTATTTTAAAAGATATAAAATCGAAAATATTAGGATGAAAAAACAACACTGTTTATCTATTAAATTTATTTTAAAAGATATAAAATCAAAATATTAGGATGAAAAAACAAAACTGTTTATCTATTAAATTTATTTTAAAAGATATAAAATCAAAAATATTAGGATAAAAAACAAAACTGTTTATCTATTAAATTTATTTTAAAAGATATAAAATCAAAAATATTAGGATAAAAAACAAAACTGTTTATCTATTAAATTTATTTTAAAAGATATAAAATCAATAATATTAGGATGAAAAAACAAAACTGTTTATCTATTAAATTTATTTTAAAAGATATAAAATCAAAAATATTTGGATGAAAAAACAAAACTGTTTATCTATTAAATTTATTTTAAAAGATATAAAATCAAAATATAAGGATGAAAAAACAAAACTGTTTATCTATTAAATTTATTTTAAAAGATATAAAATCAAAAATATTAGGATGAAAAAACAAAACTGTTTATCTATTAAATTTATTTTAAAAGATATAAAATCAAAAATATTAGGATGAAAAAACAAAACTGTTTATCTATTAAATTTATTTTAAAAGATATAAAATCAAAAATATTAGGATGAAAAAACAAAACTGTTTATCTATTAAATTTATTTTAAAAGATATAAAATCAAAAAGATTAGGATGAAAAAACAACACTGTTTATCTATTAAATTTATTTTAAAAGATATAAAATCAAAATATTAGGATGAAAAAACAAAACTGTTTATCTATTAAATTTATTTTAAAAGATATAAAACCGAAAATATTAGGATGAAAAAACAACACTGTTTATCTCTTAAATTTATTTTAAAAGATATAAAATCAAAATATTAGGATGAAAAAACAAAACTGTTTATCTCTTAAATTTATTTTAAAAGATATAAAATCAAAATATTAGGATGAAAAAACAAAACTGTTTATCTATTAAATTTATTTTAAAAGATATAAAATCAAAAATATTTGGATTAAAAAACAAAACTGTTTATCTATTAAATTTATTTTAAAAGATATAAAATCAAAATATAAGGATGAAAAAACAAAACTGTTTATCTATTAAATTTATTTTAAAAGATATAAAATCAAAAATATTAGGATGAAAAAACAAAACTGTTTATCTATTAAATTTATTTTAAAAGATATAAAATCAAAAATATTTGGATGAAAAAACAAAACTGTTTATCTATTAAATTTATTTTAAAAGATATAAAATCAAAAATATTAGGATGAAAAAACAAAACTGTTTATCTATTGAATTTGTTTTAAAAGATATAAAATCAAAAATAATAGGATGAAAAAACAACACTGTTTATCTATTAAATTTATTTTAAAAGATATAAAATCAAAATATTAGGATGAAAAAACAAAACTGTTTATCTATTAAATTTATTTTAAAAGATATAAAATCAAAAATATTAGGATGAAAAAACAACACTGTTTATCTATTAAATTTATTTTAAAAGATATAAAATATAAAAAATTAAGATGAAAAAACAAAACTGTTTATCTATTAAATTTATTTTAAAAGATATAAAATCAAAAATATTAGGATGAAAAAACAAAACTGTTTATCTATTAAATTTATTTTAAAAGATATAAAATCAAAAATATTAGGATAAAAAACAAAACTGTTTATCTATTAAATTTATTTTAAAAGATATAAAATCAAAAATATTAAGATGAAAAAACAAAACTGTTTATCTATTAAATTTATTTTAAAAGATATAAAATCAAAAATATTTGGATGAAAAAACAAAACTGTTTATCTATTAAATTTATTTTAAAAGATATAAAATCAAAAATATTAGGATGAAAAAACAACACTGTTTATCTATTAAATTTATTTTAAAAGATATAAAATCAAAATATTAGGATGAAAAAACAAAACTGTTTATCTATTAAATTTATTTTAAAAGATATAAAATCAAAAATATTAGGATGAAAAAACCACACTGTTTATCTATTAAATTTATTTTAAAAGATATAAAATCAAAATATTAGGATGAAAAAACAACACTGTTTATCTATTAAATTTATTTTAAAAGATATAAAATCAAAAATATTAGGATGAAAAAACAAAACTGTTTATCTATTAAATTTATTTTAAAAGATATAAAATCAAAAATATTAGGATAAAAACAAAACTGTTTATCTATTAAATTTATTTTAAAAGATATAAAATCAAAAATATTAAGATGAAAAAACAAAACTGTTTATCTATTAAATTTATTTTAAAAGATATAAAATCAAAAATATTTGGATGAAAAAACAAAACTGTTTATCTATTAAATTTATTTTAAAAGATATAAAATCAAAAATATAAGGATGAAAAAACAAAACTGTTTATCTATTAAATTTATTTTAAAAGATATAAAATCAAAAATATTAGGATAAAACCAAAACTGTTTATCTATTAAATTTATTTTAAAAGATATAAAATCAAAAATATTAAGATGAAAAAACAAAACTGTTTATCTATTAAATTTATTTTAAAAGATATAAAATCAAAAATATTTGGATAAAAAACAAAACTGTTTATCTATTAAATTTATTTTAAAAGATATAAAATCAAAAATATTAGGATAAAAAACAAAACTGTTTATCTATTAAATTTATTTTAAAAGATATAAAATCAATAATATTAGGATGAAAAAACAAAACTGTTTATCTATTAAATTTATTTTAAAAGATATAAAATCAAAAATATTTGGATGAAAAAACAAAACTGTTTATCTATTAAATTTATTTTAAAAGATATAAAATCAAAATATAAGGATGAAAAAACAAAACTGTTTATCTATTAAATTTATTTTAAAAGATATAAAATCAAAAATATTAGGATGAAAAAACAAAACTGTTTATCTATTAAATTTATTTTAAAAGATATAAAATCAAAAATATTAGGATGAAAAAACAACACTGTTTATCTATTAAATTTATTTTAAAAGATATAAAATCAAAAATATTAGGATGAAAAAACAAAACTGTTTATCTATTAAATTTATTTTAAAAGATATAAAATCAAAAATATTAGGATGAAAAAACAAAACTGTTTATCTATTAAATTTATTTTAAAAGATATAAAATCAAAAATATTAGGATGAAAAAACAAAACTGTTTATCTATTAAATTTATTTTAAAAGATATAAAATCAAAAATATTAGGATGAAAAAACAAAACTGTTTATCTATTAAATTTATTTTAAAAGATATAAAATCAAAAAGATTAGGATGAAAAAACAACACTGTTTATCTATTAAATTTATTTTAAAAGATATAAAATCAAAATATTAGGATGAAAAAACAAAACTGTTTATCTATTAAATTTATTTTAAAAGATATAAAACCGAAAATATTAGGATGAAAAAACAACACTGTTTATCTCTTAAATTTATTTTAAAAGATATAAAATCAAAATATTAGGATGAAAAAACAACACTGTTTATCTATTAAATTTATTTTAAAAGATATAAAATCAATAATATTAGGATGAAAAAACAAAACTGTTTATCTATTAAATTTATTTTAAAAGATATAAAATCAAAAATATTTGGATGAAAAAACAAAACTGTTTATCTATTAAATTTATTTTAAAAGATATAAAATCAAAATATAAGGATGAAAAAACAAAACTGTTTATCTATTAAATTTATTTTAAAAGATATAAAATCAAAAATATTAGGATGAAAAAACAAAACTGTTTATCTATTAAATTTATTTTAAAAGATATAAAATCAAAAATATTAGGATGAAAAAACAACACTGTTTATCTATTAAATTTATTTTAAAAGATATAAAATCAAAAATATTAGGATGAAAAAACAAAACTGTTTATCTATTAAATTTATTTTAAAAGATATAAAATCAAAAATATTAGGATGAAAAAACAAAACTGTTTATCTATTAAATTTATTTTAAAAGATATAAAATCAAAAATATTAGGATGAAAAAACAAAACTGTTTATCTATTAAATTTATTTTAAAAGATATAAAATCAAAAATATTAGGATGAAAAAACAAAACTGTTTATCTATTAAATTTATTTTAAAAGATATAAAATCAAAAAGATTAGGATGAAAAAACAACACTGTTTATCTATTAAATTTATTTTAAAAGATATAAAATCAAAATATTAGGATGAAAAAACAAAACTGTTTATCTATTAAATTTATTTTAAAAGATATAAAACCGAAAATATTAGGATGAAAAAACAACACTGTTTATCTCTTAAATTTATTTTAAAAGATATAAAATCAAAATATTAGGATGAAAAAACAAAACTGTTTATCTCTTAAATTTATTTTAAAAGATATAAAATCAAAATATTAGGATGAAAAAACAAAACTGTTTATCTATTAAATTTATTTTAAAAGATATAAAATCAAAAATATTTGGATTAAAAAACAAAACTGTTTATCTATTAAATTTATTTTAAAAGATATAAAATCAAAATATAAGGATGAAAAAACAAAACTGTTTATCTATTAAATTTATTTTAAAAGATATAAAATCAAAAATATTAGGATGAAAAAACAAAACTGTTTATCTATTAAATTTATTTTAAAAGATATAAAATCAAAAATATTTGGATGAAAAAACAAAACTGTTTATCTATTAAATTTATTTTAAAAGATATAAAATCAAAAATATTAGGATGAAAAAACAAAACTGTTTATCTATTGAATTTGTTTTAAAAGATATAAAATCAAAAATAATAGGATGAAAAAACAACACTGTTTATCTATTAAATTTATTTTAAAAGATATAAAATCAAAATATTAGGATGAAAAAACAAAACTGTTTATCTATTAAATTTATTTTAAAAGATATAAAATCAAAAATATTAGGATGAAAAAACAACACTGTTTATCTATTAAATTTATTTTAAAAGATATAAAATATAAAAAATTAAGATGAAAAAACAAAACTGTTTATCTATTAAATTTATTTTAAAAGATATAAAATCAAAAATATTAGGATGAAAAAACAAAACTGTTTATCTATTAAATTTATTTTAAAAGATATAAAATCAAAAATATTAGGATAAAAAACAAAACTGTTTATCTATTAAATTTATTTTAAAAGATATAAAATCAAAAATATTAAGATGAAAAAACAAAACTGTTTATCTATTAAATTTATTTTAAAAGATATAAAATCAAAAATATTTGGATGAAAAAACAAAACTGTTTATCTATTAAATTTATTTTAAAAGATATAAAATCAAAAATATTAGGATGAAAAAACAACACTGTTTATCTATTAAATTTATTTTAAAAGATATAAAATCAAAATATTAGGATGAAAAAACAAAACTGTTTATCTATTAAATTTATTTTAAAAGATATAAAATCAAAAATATTAGGATGAAAAAACCACACTGTTTATCTATTAAATTTATTTTAAAAGATATAAAATCAAAATATTAGGATGAAAAAACAACACTGTTTATCTATTAAATTTATTTTAAAAGATATAAAATCAAAAATATTAGGATGAAAAAACAAAACTGTTTATCTATTAAATTTATTTTAAAAGATATAAAATCAAAAATATTAGGATAAAAACAAAACTGTTTATCTATTAAATTTATTTTAAAAGATATAAAATCAAAAATATTAAGATGAAAAAACAAAACTGTTTATCTATTAAATTTATTTTAAAAGATATAAAATCAAAAATATTTGGATGAAAAAACAAAACTGTTTATCTATTAAATTTATTTTAAAAGATATAAAATCAAAAATATAAGGATGAAAAAACAAAACTGTTTATCTATTAAATTTATTTTAAAAGATATAAAATCAAAAATATTAGGATAAAACCAAAACTGTTTATCTATTAAATTTATTTTAAAAGATATAAAATCAAAAATATTAAGATGAAAAAACAAAACTGTTTATCTATTAAATTTATTTTAAAAGATATAAAATCAAAAATATTTGGATAAAAAACAAAACTGTTTATCTATTAAATTTATTTTAAAAGATATAAAATCAAAAATATTAGGATAAAAAACAAAACTGTTTATCTATTAAATTTATTTTAAAAGATATAAAATCAATAATATTAGGATGAAAAAACAAAACTGTTTATCTATTAAATTTATTTTAAAAGATATAAAATCCAAAATATTTGGATGAAAAAACAAAACTGTTTATCTATTAAATTTATTTTAAAAGATATAAAATCAAAATATAAGGATGAAAAAACAAAACTGTTTATCTATTAAATTTATTTTAAAAGATATAAAATCAAAAATATTAGGATGAAAAAACAAAACTGTTTATCTATTAAATTTATTTTAAAAGATATAAAATCAAAAATATTAGGATGAAAAAACAACACTGTTTATCTATTAAATTTATTTTAAAAGATATAAAATCAAAAATATTAGGATGAAAAAACAAAACTGTTTATCTATTGAATTTGTTTTAAAAGATATAAAATCAAAAATAATAGGATGAAAAAACAACACTGTTTATCTATTAAATTTATTTTAAAAGATATAAAATCAAAATATTAGGATGAAAAAACAAAACTGTTTATCTATTAAATTTATTTTAAAAGATATAAAATCAAAAATATTAGGATGAAAAAACAACACTGTTTATCTATTAAATTTATTTTAAAAGATATAAAATATAAAAAATTAAGATGAAAAAACAAAACTGTGTATCTATTAAATTTATTTTAAAAGATATAAAATCAAAAATATTAGGATGAAAAAACAAAACTGTTTATCTATTAAATTTATTTTAAAAGATATAAAATCAAAAATATTAGGATAAAAAACAAAACTGTTTATCTATTAAATTTATTTTAAAAGATATAAAATCAAAAATATTAAGATGAAAAAACAAAACTGTTTATCTATTAAATTTTTTTTAAAAGATATAAAATCAAAAATATTTGGATGAAAAAACAAAACTGTTTATCTATTAAATTTATTTTAAAAGATATAAAATCAAAAATATTAGGATGAAAAAACAACACTGTTTATCTATTAAATTTATTTTAAAAGATATAAAATCAAAATATTAGGATGAAAAAACAAAACTGTTTATCTATTAAATTTATTTTAAAAGATATAAAATCAAAAATATTAGGATGAAAAAACCACACTGTTTATCTATTAAATTTATTTTAAAAGATATAAAATCAAAATATTAGGATGAAAACACAACACTGTTTATCTATTAAATTTATTTTAAAAGATATAAAATCAAAAATATTAGGATGAAAAAACAAAACTGTTTATCTATTAAATTTATTTTAAAAGATATAAAATCAAAAATATTAGGATAAAAAACAAAACTGTTTATCTATTAAATTTATTTTAAAAGATATAAAATCAAAAATATTAAGATGAAAAAACAAAACTGTTTATCTATTAAATTTATTTTAAAAGATATAAAATCAAAAATATTTGGATGAAAAAACAAAACTGTTTATCTATTAAATTTATTTTAAAAGATATAAAATCAAAAATATAAGGATGAAAAAACAAAACTGTTTATCTATTAAATTTATTTTAAAAGATATAAAATCAAAAATATTAGGATAAAACCAAAACTGTTTATCTATTAAATTTATTTTAAAAGATATAAAATCAAAAATATTAAGATGAAAAAACAAAACTGTTTATCTATTAAATTTATTTTAAAAGATATAAAATCAAAAATATTTGGATGAAAAAACAAAACTGTTTATCTATTAAATTTATTTTGAAAGATATAAAATCAAAAATATTAGGATGAAAAAACAAAACTGTTTATCTATTAAATTTATTTTAAAAGATATAAAATCAAAAAGATTAGGATGAAAAAACAACACTGTTTATCTATTAAATTTATTTTAAAAGATATAAAATCAAAATATTAGGATGAAAAAACAAAACTGTTTATCTATTAAATTTATTTTAAAAGATATAAAATCAAAAATATTAGGATGAAAAAACAACACTGTTTATCTATTAAATTTATTTTAAAAGATATAAAATCAAAATATTAGGATGAAAAAACAAAACTGTTTATCTATTAAATTTATTTTAAAAGATATAAAATCAAAAATATTAAGATGAAAAAACAAAACTGTTTATCTATTAAATTTATTTTAAAAGATATAAAATCAAAAATATTAGGATGAAAAAACAAAACTGTTTATCTTTATTTTAAAAGATATAAAATCAATAATATTAGGATGAAAAAACAAAACTGTTTATCTATTAAATTTATTTTAAAAGATATAAAATCAAAAATATTAGGATGAAAAAACAACACTGATCATCTATTAAATTTATTTTAAAAGATATAAAATCAAAAATATTAGGATGACAAAACAACACTGTTTACCTATTAAATTTATTTTAAAAGATATAAAATCAAAAATATTAGGATGAAAAAACAAAACTGTTTATCTATTAAATTTATTTTAAAAGATATAAAATCAAAAATATTAGGATAAAAACAAAACTGTTTATCTATTAAATTTATTTTAAAAGATATAAAATCAAAAATATTAAGATGAAAAAACAAAACTGTTTATCTATTAAATTTATTTTAAAAGATATAAAATCAAAAATATTTGGATGAAAAAACAAAACTGTTTATCTATTAAATTTATTTTAAAAGATATAAAATCAAAAATATTAGGATAAAAAACAAAACTGTTTATCTATTAAATTTATTTTAAAAGATATAAAATCAAAAATATTAAGATGAAAAAACAAAACTGTTTATCTATTAAATTTATTTTAAAAGATATAAAATCAAAAATATTTGGATGAAAAAACAAAACTGTTTATCTATTAAATTTATTTTAAAAGATATAAAATCAAAAATATAAGGATGAAAAAACAACACTGTTTATCTATTAAATTTATTTTAAAAGATATAAAATCAAAAATATTAGGATGAAAAAACAAAACTGTTTATCTATTAAATTTATTTTAAAAGATATAAAATCAAAAATATTAGGATGAAAAAACAACACTGTTTATCTATTACATTTATTTTAAAAGATATAAAATCAAAATATTAGGATGAAAAAACAAAACTGTTTATCTATTAAATTTATTTTAAAAGATATAAAATCAAAAATATTAAGATGAAAAAACAAAACTGTTTATCTATTAAATTTATTTTAAAAGATATAAAATCAAAAATATTTGGATGAAAAAACAAAACTGTTTATCTTTATTTTAAAAGATATAAAATCAATAATATTAGGATGAAAAAACAACACTGTTTATCTATTAAATTTATTTTAAAAGATATAAAATCAAATATATTAGGATGAAAAAACAACACTGATCATCTATTAAATTTATTTTAAAAGATATAAAATCAAAAATATTAGGATGAAAAAACAACACTGATCATCTATTAAATTTATTTTAAAAGATATAAAATCAAAAATATTAGGATGACAAAACAACACTGTTTACCTATTAAATTTATTTTAAAAGATATAAAATCAAAAATATTAGGATGAAAAAACAAAACTGTTTATCTATTAAATTTATTTTAAAAGATATAAAATCAAAAATATTAGGATGACAAAACAACACTGTTTATCTATTAAATTTATTTTAAAAGATATAAAATCAAAATATTAGGATGAAAAAACAAAACTGTTTATCTATTAAATTTATTTTAAAAGATATAAAATCAAAAATATTAGGATGAAAAAACAAAACTGTTTATCTATTAAATTTATTTTAAAAGATATAAAATCAAAAATATTAGGATAAAAACAAAACTGTTTATCTATTAAATTTATTTTAAAAGATATAAAATCAAAAATATTAAGATGAAAAAACAAAACTGTTTATCTATTAAATTTATTTTAAAAGATATAAAATCAAAAATATTTGGATGAAAAAACAAAACTGTTTATCTATTAAATTTATTTTAAAAGATATAAAATCAAAAATATTAGGATGAAAAAACAAAACTGTTTATCTATTAAATTTATTTTAAAAGATATAAAATCAAAAATATTAGGATGAAAAAACAACACTGTTTATCTATTAAATTTATTTTAAAAGATATAAAATCAAAATATTAGGATGAAAAAACAAAACTGTTTATCTATTAAATTTATTTTAAAAGATATAAAATCAAAAATATTAGGATGAAAAAACAAAACTGTTTATCTATTAAATTTATTTTAAAAGATATAAAATCAAAAATATTAGGATAAAACCAAAACTGTTTATCTATTAAATTTATTTTAAAAGATATAAAATCAAAAATATTAGGATGAAAAAACAACACTGTTTATCTATTAAATTTATTTTAAAAGATATAAAATCAAAATATTAGGATGAAAAAACAAAACTGTTTATCTATTAAATTTATTTTAAAAGATATAAAATCAAAAATATTAAGATGAAAAAACAAAACTGTTTATCTATTGAATTTATTTTAAAAGATATAAAATCAAAATATTAAGATGAAAAAACAAAACTGTTTATCTAGCTGCATGCACGTAAAAGTGTTTCACATCAAAACCTGTTTACATTGGTGATCGTAAAAAAACTGGGAAATAATGTTTTACATTTAGTTTAATTACTTACGGTGCCTCTATTTGTATGCCTCTTTCTCACATAGCATCAAATTATGTCTCAATGGTCTTTATTTTGTGTTAATGTAAGTTGTTTATTAAGTAAATAACAATGTATTAGAAGTATCTTATTAATAATTAACTATTTTAGTCAGCAGTTGTTACACTAACGTTTATATTTGAATCCAATAAAATATATATTAAAAAATATATAACAATATCAGGATTGCATTACATTTTTAAAAATTATTTTAATTCTTCTAATAACTTTTAGTTTGCAATTACTTTGTCAAGTAACCTATCTCTATGAATGTCAATATATTCATTCTAATCTTAAAAGCATTGTCATCATCATCATCATCATCATCATCATCATCATCATGCAGTCCATCAGCCTTGGCGGTTACTAGTCGGAGTCTCAGTGCTTTATACATCGGTACAGGACTTCCCACTTCGGCCCCTAACTTGCTTGCCCAGTTTAAGTGTAGTATCTGTTGCGCATCAGATAAGCATCCTCTGAACCTCCAATGCTTATTTTCAGTGGAGCGAACCTGCGATGACTGGCAGCAGAGGAGGCTGCAGCTTCTGGCCGAAAGTAATCTCACTGAGGTAGACAGTCGCCCTATTGTGTCCGCTACTACACCTTTTCTTTCTGGATGAGGTTCCATAGCATTTTAAGGAAAACTGCAAGGCAGCATTAGGATTTGAAGTCAGAGTTCCCATCTCATAGCCTTTTGCTGTGATAAGGCCGACAAGGCAGTGGTGTTTGATTTTGGGGTTGGTTCCCCTAGTCTTTGCCCAACCAAGAGAACCCACAAGACAGTTGGTAGGGGTTGGTAGTGTGTCAGGGCATGTTCGTACATCGGTGAGCCATAACACACTACCCCTGGGGTCCCCTACTACTCTGAGATCTCCTACAGGTTTAGACTGGGGCCGCAAGTTTCCGTGTGTGGCCAATGTGGTGGCACTGTAGGAGTCTTGTGATGGAGAGGTTATGTACTGGCAGGGAAGACATGCATAGCTGCTCATTATTATCAGTTGTAAGCTAACATTTTAATTAATGAAAATGCTTCAAATATTTTCTATTTATTATTAGTCGTAAGTTAACATTTTAATTAATGAAAATGCTTCAAATATTTTTATTTATTATCAGTTGTAAGTTAACATTTTAATTAATGAAAATGCTTCAAATAATTTTTATTTATTATCAGTTGTAAGTTAACATTTTAATTAAAATGCTTCAAATATTTTCTATTTATTATCAGTTGTAAGTTAACATTTTAATTAATGAAAATGCTTCAAATATTTTCTATTTATTATTAGTTGTAAGTTAACATTTTAATTAATGAAAATGCTTCAAATATTTTCTATTTATTATTAGTTGTAAGTTAACATTTTAATTAATGAAAATGCTTCAAATATTTTCTATTTATTATTAGTTGTAAGTTAACATTTTAATTAATGAAAATGCTTCAAATATTTTCTATTTATTATTAGTTGTAAGTTAACATTTTAATTAATGAAAATGCTTCAAATATTTTCTATTTATTATTAGTTGTAAGTTAACATTTTAATTAATGAAAATGCTTCAAATATTTTTATTTATTATCTGTTGTAAGTTAACATTTTAATTAATGAAAATGCTTCAAATATTTCTATTTATTATCAGTTGTAAGTTAACATTTTAATTAATGAAAATGCTTCAAATATTTTCTATTCATTATCAGTTGTAAGCTAACATTTTAATTAATGAAAATGCTTCAAATATTTTCTATTTATTATCAGTTGTAAGTTAGCATTTTAATTAATGAAAATGCTTCAAATATTTTCTATTTATTATCAGTTGTAAGTTAACATTTTAATTAATGAAAATGCTTCAAATATTTTCTATTTATTACCAGTTGTAAGTTAACATTTTAATTAATGAAAATGCTTCAAATATTTTCTGGAAAATATAAAAAAGAGTTGTGATAAAAAGATTGAAAACAATTTACAGCAATTCAACAATCTTCGTGTAGAATTTAGAGTATTTTTATAGAAATTTGAAAGTTTAATAGATGTGTAAAATTCCAAACAGAAAATTATTTTACTCGCAAAAATATATCAGAATTACAATTGCCTTAAATTTACTAAAAAGTTTTGACTGTTCTTTAAAAAGTAATTATTAAAATGTCCTTAAAACTGGTGTCACAAATTTAATTGCAACATATTTCAACATTTCCTGAAGACATGATATGTGAAACGCATACAATTCTCAGTCACATAACCTCAATTTAATGACTGATTAAAGTGTTCCCTAAGGGGATAATAAATGACAATATGGGTAATCAATTTTTGTTGAATTTTGAGAGTGTTGCTGAAACCGTCTTGCAATATCGTTGTGACACCAGGTTCCACCTCTGTCCAAAGCACTGGTGTCTATCTTGAATAATTTGTACTCCACTTTGAATCAAATAATTTCATACATTCGAAGTCTTATGAATCACACACAAATAGTGGCATATTCAAAATTGTAACCCTGTCTTATCCAATGCACACTACATACTGTATTATTATTATTATTATTATTATTATTATTATTACGTGAAGGGGAAACAATAATTTCATACGTTTGAAGTCTTATAAACAACACACAAAATAGTGGCATATACAAAATTGTTATGTAACTCTCTCTTACTCAAAATTATTATTGTATGAAGGGAAACAATAATTTCATACGTTATAAGACAAAATTGTAACAGGAAATTGTGATGGCTTTTTTTAACAATGCTCTTCTTTAAATAATAAAAATATCATTAAAGATAAAACTTTAAAACTCTAATAAGGTTACAAATAAGGTTACAAAAATAATAGGATTGACAAATTGATAGAGATATAAGAAATAGAAGATGTACAAAAAAATTGCCAGCATGCATGAGTTGTATTGTCATAAAATGATTAGTAAAAACATAAATAATACGGTTAATGTTTTTATTTATCTGTTTGTAGTTATTTGAACATTTTGTTTTACAAGTTTTTAAAGATAAAACATTAACACACTGATAACTGGTTACAAATAACTTTGAAGTAAGAGTGAATGGGATTTTTATATTGCGTATTCACCCAAAATAAGTCACAATGCCACTTCTTTTTGTGAACAAAACTATAAGGATATTATATAATGATACGGAAGCGTTAAATATTTACTATCTGTTCAGAGTAATATCTGAAGATAAAAACATTCCGCATATAAGGACCTATTAATCGGGATTATTACTAACAGTAATGAGTAGTGAGATGTCTGTTTAAATTGCATTTAAAATGTTGTATTGAAGTAGATTCAGAGAAGCAAGAAACTGGAAAGGAATTTCAAAATTTTTCAACTAAGGGAGGTAACAATTAAAGTAAAAGGCTTTCCGGCATTTTTATACATCAACAAGGAAGGGGTGTTCTTTTGTGGCTTGTTGGGACATTAAAAAGTATGTACATAGAAGGGGTACAATTACTATAAGTTCATCAGGGCACATTCTATAATATTGAAAAGAACACATTTTAAAATAAGTTTTTGTAATATTCTTAAATTATTTGATAGTAATTAAACTATAACTGATGAGATAAAAGTATGTAGTTACAAATAATTTCATATTCAAATAAATGAACAAATATATTTCGTCAAACAAACCTAAGATAGACTAAGATTGAGAAATTGAAAAAATATAAGACAAAAAAACTATAAATTACTCCCTTCTTGAGGATACTTCCTTCAAACTCATTGGCTTAACATTCCCAGGAAATATGAACTGGAACAAATACATAGAAGACATTGCAAAAACTATTCACAACTAAGAGTATCCTATACCTCTACAAACTTATGATTCGCCTGCACATAAACTATCATTTTCATATCCGGTGCATTTACCATAAGTCTCTCTCTTATCTGATATTATGTCCCACTTTTTCAACTCGGCTTTAACTCCTGTCATCTCGTCGCAATGTTGTATCCTGGTGACTGTTTTATAAATACTTTTAATGGAATGTGCTCTGATGAACTCATTACATGTGTGCCTCTTTGATGTACATATCCACAACAAACCTGCTTGACAGCAAAATCTCACCACTTCACTGTTGAGGTCCCTAAATGCCAGGAAACTTTCTACTTTAAAAGCTTCTTCCTTAGAACAGCTAGTCTTTATGCTATCTGCTTCCCTAATTGTACTGATATGTAGAAGTTCAAATGTAACGGAAACCAACAACTTTATCATTCTTGTTAACATCCAAGTTGTTATATGCTTTGTTTCGTGTGAAGATGAATCAAAAATAAGAAAAAAATATAATGTATAGAATATCACTATAAGTATAACAACCAAATTGTTTTCCTATTTATATTCAGATGAATAAACCAACAACTTTATCATTCTTATAAACATCCAAGTTGTAATATGCTTTGTTTCGTGTGAAGATGAATAAAAAAAATAAAAATTATAATGTATAGAATATCACTATAAGTATAACAACCAAATTGTTTTCCTATTTATATTCATATGAATAAACAAACAACTTTATCATTCTTGTTAACATTCAAGTTGTAATATGCTTTGTTTCGTATGAAGATGAATAAAAAAAATAAAAAAAATATAGAATATCACTATAAGTATAACAACCAAATTATTGTCCTATTTATATTCAGATAAATAAACGGCTATATTTTCTCAAACACACCCAAGATAAACTAATAGGATTGAGAAAAGAAAAAATAAAACATAAATAATTAGAAAATAAAAATGTATAAACGATCACTGTAGTCTTTACAACCAACACAAAACCAACACAGATTAACAAAAATGTTTCAATATTTTTATAATTTTCCATATTCATATATCAATATTATGTATGTTTAAAGAAGACAAAACGTGTATGCAATAAATACATTTTTGATTGCATTTTTAAAATTTACTTACATTCTTACATTATGATACACACACACCCATATATCAAATTACTCTTATTGTTACTTTAAGATATATATATATATATATATATATATATATATATATATATATATATATATATATATTCGTATTCCTGTCTGTTTGTTTGTTTAGAATTTGATTAATATATACAAAAGGTCCATTACTTTAATGCTTCATTCAGTCCTATATATAGTATAATTCGTGTAAAATAGACGATTGAGAGATGATGTAATTGCATATTACATTAAGGCCAATCGATTTACTAAATAGCGGTGTGTTAGTTATTGTTTATAGTGAGAGAATTGTTTTAAGTGTTCTATTTAAGTTTATTATTTAAATTTGATTTATATTGATAACATATTTAATTTTATTTATTTTTACAAAAATAATTCATACACACTTTCAAGCATTATTTTGGGAATCAATTCAGATAAAATAATTTCCGTGATTTCGCAATTAACATTTTGGTCCAGTGGATTTTATATTTTAAAATAAACAAACAATGCAATTCAGTATGGTTCTTTATTTAAAACAAAAAAAATAAATAAAATCATTTGCGTTTTTTTTTTACGAGTTTTGTTTTCTTCACATTTTTTTGACATCGTAACTATTTTTTTTCTTTTAATAACAAAATAAATCATAACTCATCATTTTTATAACATAAAAATGTGTATTTCAGTTTACACAAATTCTATTTTGGTACTTTTGCAACTGAATTACTTACAATTTGTTTTCGTTGCAACAAACCATAATAACAAATTATTCTAGAATATAGTCATGAAAAGGTGCTCAATATCCGGAGAATAGCTTCTCTTCGTATCCCTTCTGCCGCAATATCTGGTGGAGAGTTTGTCTCGTACTTCTGCTTTTTTCGGTGGGGGGATTACATTTTTGTGTTTTTATTCGGTCTTTTATTTTTGACATTTTTTGTTAGGGTAACGATGGAGTTGACATATAATAATGAAAAACTGATCAATATTCTTAGTATAGCAGGTTGGTCAAACCGAACTTCATGTCGACCCTGGCAACAATGGGTATCCATGGTAGTATATATATATATATATATATATATATATATAATCATTCAAACACGGTGGTGTTTGAATATATGGTTAAGTGACACTTTCAGTCATTTAGAACTGCTTTAAATCTTCACTGCTCACTCATTTTTCGACCAAATTTAAAACAATTATTACAGTTTATAGTTCACCTTCTCAAATATATTGTGAAAAAAATTCCAATTTTCGTTCAGAAAAACAAAAGTTATAATAAATTTGTTTGGTGTTCAAAATCGTAAAAATATGTACGGAGGTGAGCGACGCTTTTTATGACTGGTTTTCATAGCAACATCGTTGCTTCAGCGATTACACTCGCCAAAAGAGAGGTAACTCGTGAAACAGACAGAATGAAATCATGAAAAGGAGATAATTGAGGGTATTGCATTGAAAGCAGGCGAGTTCTGTACATTGCTTTTACATATGTGTTTATGGGGGCAAAAATAAGACTGAAATTTAACAAAGAACGAGTGAATTTATTGGAAACCTGGAAAAATCATGGATTATAGAAAAATGCAAGCATGAAAATAATATGGTTAAGCGTAAACATCGAAAAGTAAAGGACTAGTTAAAACTGGAAGATAAACGGCTAGTAAAAATATAATGAATTTATAACTTAGAATATTGCAGCATTAAGAAATTTATCTTGTCCTTTTCTTTTCCAGTTTTAACAACTAGTTCTTTACTTTTCGATGTTTCAGCTTAACCATATAATATTTCCTACTCTCATATATATATATATATATATATATATATATATATATATATATATATATATATATATATATATCTTCTGACTAAGATGAAATACACCAAAACGCTGGATATAGTTTCAATTAGACTTGAGAAACACTTGTATTGACTTATTCTGTTCCAATTTGGAAAATATCCGGTCATGTTATATTATTTTTTAGATTAAATTAATCTACATGTATTTAGATCCATTCAATAATATTGACAACAATAAACAAAATCATATATGAATGCAACTACTAAAATATTGAATTTCATTTTATTTTCCAGATGTTCCTGATTGAACCCTATTATTCAATTTTAATGGCGTATCATGATCTTTAAACATGAAGCTGTGAACAGCTATTATTTTATTTGCAACACTACAACAACATCTGCGAGAAAATTTATTATATTGGACATTACTATTAAAGGAAATTTTGAAAACAATGACAACTTACCACGACTTGAAGGTAATATAAATAAATATCAAAAACTTGCTATAAAACTATATTGTATAAAAGAAACACCTTATAAAAGCTGTATATTTCAAATAGAATTTTAAAAAATCTCTGTTGAAACATATGAAATAGTGATAGGTGTTTGGCATCTGTATAGTGCCTCGGTTTTAACTAATTATTAAGAAAATTAGCATAAAATACCTACATTCTAGTAAAGTGTGTGGATGTTCTTTTTTTCATAGATAAATGTCACTGACCAATATGAAAACTGACAGTAGGGATAAGCCACATGCTTGTGAAGTGTGTGGATATTCTTGTTCTACAAAATCAAATTTAATGAGACATATGAGAACTCATACTGGAGAAAAACCACATTCTTGTGAAGTGTGTGGATATTCTTTTTCTAAAAAATCAGCATTAGTGAGACATATGCGAACACACACTGGGGAAAAGCCATATTCTTGTAAAGTGTGTGGATATTCTTGTTCTGTAAAATCATCGTTAGTGACACATATGAGAACTCACACTGGGGAAAAGCCACATTCTTGTGAAGTGTGTGGACATTCCTGTTCTCTAAAATCAGCTTTAATTATTCACATGAGAACGCACACTGGGGAAAAGCCATATTCTTGTCAAACGTGTGAATATTCATGTTCTGAACGTTCAACATTAGTGAAACATGTAAGAACTCACACAGGGAAAAAATCCCATTCATGTAAAATGTGTGGATATTCTTGTTCTGAGAACAATTCATTAATGAGACATTCTTGTTCTGAAAAATCACATTTACTGCGACATATGCATACTCAAACTGGAGAAAAGCCATATTCTTGTGAAGTGTGTGGATATTCTTGTTCTTTAAAATCATCGTTAGTAATACATATTAGAACTCACACTGGGGAAAAGCCATATTCTTGTACAATGTGTGGATATTCTTCTGCTGATAAATCAAGTTTAATGCGCCATATTAGAACTCATACTGGTGAAAAGCCACATTCTTGTCAAGTGTGTGGATATGCTTTTTCTCGTAAAACATATTTAGTGATTCATATGAGAACTCACACTGGGGAAAAGCCATATTCCTGTCAATTGTGTGAGTATTCTTTCTCTCAACAATCATCGTTAAATACACATATGAGAACTCATACTGGAGAAAAACCGCATTCTTGTGAAGTGTGTGGATATTCTTGTTCTCGAAAATCAACCTTAACACGTCATATTAGAACTCATACTGGAGAAAAACCACATTCTTGTAATATTTGTGGATATAAGTGCTCTAAAATATCAACTTTAGTGAAACATATAAAAACTCACAGTCAATATCTGAATACCCAATCCTATTGACATATAGATTTCGCACTGTCCGCCACAACAAATTATTACATACCTCGATAGATTTGTTTAGATATGCAACTTGACAGATCATCAAACAGCTGGGAACATGAAACAGCACTGATAACATCGAATGAAAAGTAACCATGTTCTATGACAAAGACATATACGCGGTAAATACATAAAAGACAAGGCCATCAAGCCATAGTAACTTTGGCCTTAATACAACTGAACAGGAAAAGATATCAACATATCAGGACTTAAAATGTCTTTAAAAGGTATAGTTTATGAAATCAATAGACTTACCGGTTACTGTCCTAAATGATTTTGGCTTTAATAGAACTGAACAGTAAAAGATAAAAAATATCAGGACCTAAGAATGTTCTAAAAACGACATGATCTCTGAAATAAATAAACATTATACCGGTTGTGACAAAATATAAATAGCAGGCATAAATGGAACACGTTCTTTTCCTAAAAGAACCCATCGAATATAGATTCGAATGAAAATGAATTCAAGTGTTTTCTCCAGAATGAAGCCCCTTTTATTTCTTAAAATAAACTGAAGTAAAATAATTTAAAAAAACACATTCTTGTAAAGTCTATGGATATTGTCATACAAAAATCAAAGTTAAACATGAGAACTCACTCTTCCTGACAAAAATCAGACTTATAAACATTTCTTGTGAAGTGTGTGACTATGTTTGAAAGATCAAAGTGATTAATATGAGAACTTTTAGAATACTAAAGTATTACAAAAACATGCTTGAAAGGTAAATAATAAAAAGGGAAAGTCATCTTATTACACAATAATCAGTTTTCTTGCATAATGTAACAATGTGCACATAGTCCTTTCATAAATCAAGTTTACTGATACATATGTAAAGAACAATGTAATAATATGCACATAGTATTTTTATAAATCAATTTTACTGATAAATATGAAAAGAACAATGTAATAATATGTACATAATCCTTTCATAAATCAAAAAAAAGTAAAATCCTTGTGTCTGTGACGATGTTTTGAATTATTAAACTCATATGATATTGTGTCCCACTTGGATATAATATCCGTCTCAAGTGTGTCGCACTCGTGATACTACGATTCTTTAAATTATTCATCATGTAATAAAAAAAACTATATAAAGACCAAATGTTTGCAAGACCAAACTGGAAAAATTGGTAAAGACAAATTGTTATTATATGTAGTTATTGGATATGATTCTTTAAATTATTCACCATGTAATAAAAAAAAAACTTTATATAAAGACCAAATGTTTGCAAGACCGAACTAGAAACGTTGGTAAAGACAAATTATCATTATATGTAATTATTGGATATGATTCTTTAAATTATTCATCAGGTAATAAAAAAAAACTTTATATAAAGACCAAATGTTTGCAAGACCAAACTGGAAAAGTTGGTAAAGACAAATTGTTATTATATGTAGTTATTGGATATGATTCTTTAAATTATTCATCATGTAATAAAAAAAAACTTTATATAAAGACCAAATGTTTGCAAGACCAAACTGGAAAAGTTGGTAAAGACAAATTGTTATTATATGTAGTTATTGGATATGATTCTTTAAATTATTCATCAGGTAATAAAAAAAACTTTATATAAAGACCAATTCTTTACAAATGAAAACTGTAGCAAAATTGTTGAAGACAAATTGTTGTTAGATGTTGTTATTTGATGTAAGTTATTCACACGATTACATAATCGATGGAAACAACATGATTTTCAAAAAAGTAACTTTTCTTTCATTTTGCATGTTTTTCTCATTAAATTCAATAAAAAGAAGATATAATTTTCTTTGTTATTCATGAACTTTTAATTAATAAAAATAAATGCATTAAATTCACCAAATGAAGTAACTTTATGTAATTATCATTAATATTAATTAAAATATATTTAATACTGATAGTGCTGATATCAACATATATTTAGTGTTGATATAAAAGTGATAGTGTTGATATTAAAGTGAGAGTTATTGTTTTTTGGTAAAACATAAACACGTTTTAGTAAATATTTTATGCGATTATTAAAATAAGTGACATTTTGTAATTAAACCATGAACAGATATTTTGCACACAGTTTTGAAAATTAAATATTCGTCTAATTTGATATAAGGTTAAAGGTTTGGGGTTGGCTATGTAATATAGATTTCCTCTAAAAATATCACAAATATATTGAAGTTTTTGTGGATCTCATCGATATTTGTACAATGTATCTTCCATAAATGTTTCAAGCGTTTCAGAAATGTTTTTATTATATTTCAATTAGGTTTTCAGCTTTTTTTAGTTGAATAAGCTTAACAGATTATTAATAATACTATTACTTAATCCACGCATTGTCTTTGTTCTATATGTTTTGTCATTTATATGTAATACTTAAATATGATAGTGATTGATAAATAATCATATAATGTTGACATTTTATCTATAGATAAAATAATCATCATGTTGAGATTAAATTGAGAATATAATACGGCAGATATTTACTATTTACCTTGGATTTCCTGGATTGTTATAATACGCAAACACTATTTATTTTGCATTGCTGTGGAAGAGTTTTGACCCTTACTGGCTTATGAACAAAATTACTATCACTCTCTCTATGGTTTACGTGGATTTCTTAATTAAATCCCAACAACTATCACTTCATGTTGGTAGCAGTGATGGTTCTCTGTGTTTTTACCATTAACTAAAATTGAACAGGTGAAATCTTATAAAATTATAGAGACGGTATTACGAAACAAAAGAAGACAGCCTTGTAGTTAAATAATGTACACGACTCTATATTGAAAATGTTTTTGTCATACCACAATTTAAAAAATTTTGAATCTCAGAAATTAGAAATCATTGATGCACTATATATATGTATAAAATTTTCAGAATGTGAGAAATAATATATTTATTCTCATAGTCAAGCAACTTCACAGCTTACAAAGCGATGACCGCCAACAAACTGGGATCTAAAACTCATGTTCCACCATTTGTGCTGATCAGTTTAACATATTCGAACTCCGCATTCAAAACTCGAGTCTCTTGAATTCTAGGAAAGTACTCTGCCAGATCTAAGATATATCGGGGAACGCCATTTACAATTATATTATTCTTTGACTCCTCCTACCCTTCCCGTCGCATTGGGAGGCTTCACCAACACCTCAACCACTTCGATAGTAGCTTTCTCACCCTCAACTGTTGTTTTAGTGTAATAATGCAGCCATTAATTAGTAAGTATGGCCTTATTTGATACTCTTGTTTCATTTTGTATGGTATATGTTGTACCAGAATGGGTGTGATGTATCTTCTCTTTGCAGCAGCCTTCATGGTACAATGATGTCTTTCCACTATTCCATTGTCACGTGGTCGATATGCTGACCTAAAAAATGCCGAACACTCTATTTGCTACACATCTCCTTGAAAACTTTCAACCAAAAATGTAGGGCCATTGTCCATTAACAACTCTACACCTGGCGCTTTCTCCAAAAATACTTCCTTGGCAACTACTCCGATCTCCCACACAGTTTCAGAATTAATATCTATCCAGATAGCAAATCTCCTTAGTCCACAATCAACCATCAATACAGTGTGGAGCGATAGTGCGTGACATCAATGGCCAACCGTTTCCAGTCCTCCACCACATGTATTTCTCCTGCCTCATGTCTGGATAATACGAGGTCACTCGACTGGCATTCCCTGCCTTCTTGACTTCTTTGGTAATTGCTGGGTTAACAATGTTCGCTGCCAACCAAGGCGATGCATATTATGCAATTGTTTAACCTCCTCTGTTGCACAGCATGCAGAAGATACACTCTTTCCTTCCTGCAACGAAACCTTCTTTACTGTCGTCATTATACCGACCTTAGAACTCCTTAATCAGATCCGCATTTTTCGCTTGATCTGCAGCATTTTTGTCTTAATTCTTCTATCACCAGACCTGATGCTGACTCAGTATTTACTTTCATTCCCATATCAGGGCCAGATAGTTCAGTTTTATAGTGTTATCTAGTTTAGTAAAACCTCCTATCTCTAATATGGGAAAAGTCCTCACATTGTCAATTCAGTCCCAATTTCAAGTACTTCATTTCTTCATTTGAAGACAAGGTTTCATTTTCCATTTTGCCAGTTTCATTCCCAAAGCTGCCATGCAGTTTAGCAACTATGCTGGTTTTACAGTTAATCCATACTCCTCAATATGATCTCTCATCTTCTCTGCTGTCATGTCTACCTCCTCCACAAGAATGTCAACAATAAATGAACTAGTAGTCCCGTCGATTTTGCAGTCCTTCTTCAATACCGTCCAGTACATTAGTCATGATTTTCAGAGCTGGACAGCCCAAATGCCAACCTCATAAGAAATACAGCTGTCCCTTGTATTAACCAGTTAGTACCGCCAAAGCTTTTCGTCCATGCGGATCTGCAAATAGGCTGACTTAAGGTCTACGCTCTCAGCTCTATCCTCCTTAATTTACTTATGACCTCTTCGCATACACCGATTCCCTCTCCTGTATGGCAAGCTACATGAAGTATAGTACGGCTAATCTTGTTCTTGGTAGGCAGATTTACTGACCAATGCTTCAAGATTCTTCTTCTCGTCTCTCCTCACAATATGCTCTGATAGCAATCCACTTTATTTCGTAGTTTTTGGCGACCCAGAGATTAATCAACACTCCATTGTCCACCTCTCACCATCAAACGTCGCCAGGAAATCATCATCCTCAATGCAGCAATTTTTTCTGCTTTTTGATGTTCTTTCCACTTTCTATTCCTGTCATCCCTATCGCACCGAAGCATCCAAAAGTCACTTAACCTTTCCTCACCGTAACACCCCCAGCTGGTTGATTGCCTTCATACCTTGCACCATGTCACGACCATCGATCAGCTGATCCAATACAGTGCTCGCAGCACAATTTCACTATCACTTCAGGTTTCGTCTCTCCCAGGCATCTCACCTTCTTGTGGCGTGACCGCCTCTGGGAGCAGTGAGGCTCCCCATTGGGAGGAGATTGAGACCCCCGAAATATTGAGTAAGGCAGAGCAACTATGCTGATATTAACTGTTAACCATTATTGGGTGCCCGGACAATGGCGGGTAACCTAGCTGAAAGGATAAATTTATTGTGCTTTTGTAAAACAGACATATACTTTTATTGTTTGGGATGTCATTTGAAAGTTAACATGGCACTTGATATTTTAGGAAAGTGTCTTTTTTTTTTAAAGTGTCTATATTTTTGTCGTATGTGAGTTAAATGAATATTCTTGGATCCTCACGAGTTCAAAAAAGCACTTATGCAAGAGAGCTATGCAATATAAATTCCCACGAATGTCCTTTATAGCATTAGATGTAAAAACCTTCACAAACGTGAACGTATCCCTGGGATATTGGATTGTTGAGTTCGATGATGTATCCAGTGACCTGACTACTTTGGCCGATACTGTTGTCATCGGCTACCATTTGGCCTGAACTCCTCAGCCAGATTCCCAGTCATGACAAACTATGTACTGAAAATTATTCCAAACCTTGCAACAATGGAAAAACTCCTCCAGAACATGACAATAACATACTCACATTTCCTTATGTACTACGAGCCTTACAAGGAACTTACTCTAAAAAATGATGCATGCGAGCATCGGTTACGAAAAGCACTAACAAAGGTTGGCAAAACAGTTGCATTTGCAAGTCGAACACTAACAGATGCTGAACGAAGATATGCACACATTGTATGTTGGCACTTGTATGTGGCCTAGAAATATTTCACCACTATACCCATGGAAGGGAAGTGGTGGTTTTGACTGACCTCATCTCAATCAGCAAAAAGTCCTATCCAATGCACCCAAACAGCTACAGAACCTCCTTCAAGTGGCCCAGCAATATGCGTACAGACTCTAATATAAGCCAGGGTAATATATACAATTAGCAGATACGCTGTCATGAGCAGCAACAAACAAGTCAAGGTTGGACGAAGTAACATCAATGAAACATCCGACAATGTAACAGATATGAGATCACAAGCTCGCAGAGATTCGTCAAAAGACAATTAAAGACTTCAATATGAGAATATTGGCAGAAGTAATCGCTAAAGAGTGACCAATTTATAAGGAATGTCTGATCAATTCGATCAAGATGGGCGGAGAATAGCGTGCTATACGGACCAAGATGAAGTAAAAGGCACATGCCGGCCACCTAAACATAAACACGCGTCTGCAAAGAGATTAGACAATACATTCAACTCTTTGGTACCTGCGCAACCTATGCAGATCACCAGCTAGCCCAAATAGCACCTGTCCTGGTAGGAGCTTGCAACAAGTAGCAGCGGACCTCCTATCATGGAAGGGAACAGCACAGTGGATATACAAAAATTATTTGCAATTGACAAACTGGATACCCTCACATTAGAAGCTATGATGGAATACATATAAGCGCAATTTGCACGCCATGGTATCCGAGAGGCATTGACCTCCAACAATAATCCTCAGTTGTCATCTAATTTTTCATTCAGGGAATTGCTGTTCAAACACGAAACAGAATCACCCGGCAACAGCCAAGCAAATGGTGCTGCCGAAGCAACAGTAAAATTAACAAATGCCTCTTCTTCAAATGCAAAGCATCCGGATAAGATCCATTCATAGAGCTGTTGAACCTACACAACACACAAACCAAAGGACTAAGCAGTAGCATAGAACAAAGATCAATAATGCTATGTGTCGTATAAAACTTAGGCATTTCTACCCACACTCAACTGATGAAGTATTGAGAAAATTATAAAGAAGAGTCAAACACAATGAGACGGAGAAAGAGTTGAAAGGCCCAAACATTGTTTAAACAATGTTTGAGTTCACCCAATCCCTACATAAGATAGTGCAGGGGAGCAACAGTCTGAAAGGAAAGGCAAGAGACGGACAACTATATTGCTGAAACAAACGATTCCTGCGCAAAACGTCCGAGTCAAAACATTCCTTCTCAGGACAGCATCAGACTACACGCGTAGCTGATATTAACCTTCAGTCTCAAACAGTTTAACAAACCTATACCACAAAGAAAAAGGATTGCACAGGTAAACGAATCAACTGAGGAAAGCATTTATGAAAGGAATGGCAGCCAATAGATGACTACACGTTCAGGACAAGTTATTAAAAAAACGTGTGAAAACGAATGAATAATCCTTTCTTTCTCATGTGGCATTCAAAATTCTCTCACAACTAAGAAGTAAAACAAAAGTAAAAAAAAAAACACCCTCACTGATGGAAGGGAGTGTTGTGTACAAAACCCCTATCATTGTCCTACTTAGTCATCTCCCTTTCTTATATAACTCTTTCCTTTCTAGATAACTCTCCTACATAAGAGAAAGATTAATTTAAAAAAATAATAAAGTTGTTTGAGTTGACATGAGGAAATTACGCATCTGTTTTTATTTTATTTACACAGGCATCACCACATTATCAAGGCCAAGAGGCCACTCAATGATAAGGGTTAAAGAGTGTACAGTAGAAATTGGAAAATGTAGTAATCATTACTAATGAAAATTCGGTAAATTTGTAAACTTATATTGAACGGCTCATCAAGAACTTGTTTACGTTAAACTTGAAGACAACCATATTGTAGTCAGATAGAAAGCAGGAAAACGGAAGACAATTCCACAGGCGCGCAGTTCTATGAAAGAAGCTTTGTTCATGGAATCTACGTTTAGGTTTAGGCACAGATAAAGAGTGGGAGTAATTATTGATAGTGTTTACAGCTAGACGAGTGTTTCTTGTGAAAATTTGGCGAGGGGGGACCATAGTCAAACACTTTCCATGAAAATAACGATACATCAAAGACAAGCTCCCAACATCTCTTCTGTGAGATAGAGGTTGCAGGGAAGAGAAAAGGACATCTCCTACGAGGCTACGAAGTCTATTTTGAACTCTATCAAGGCAGGACAAGTTCTTTCTAGCAGCTCCTGCCCAGATGTGGCAACAGTATTCCATCCTTAGACTACCTGGCTCTTATATAGATAGTGAATTGCATCAGCAGTGAGATATCTACTGGATCGATAGAAAGATCCCACCATTTTTCCAGCGGCCCTGGCAACAGATTTGATGCACGTGTTCCATTTAAGATCAGGAGTAATGGTCAAGCCCAGAAGCTTGTCAAAACTTGAGGCCTCCTGAAGATGAGAGCCATTCATTTCAATTGATGCCAGATGTGGATCAGAATGTTGATGATGTAAAGAGAGAAGCTTGGTTTTAGATGCATTAAAAGTAACCAGCCACTCCTTACATCTGTAAGAAAAAAATAATGCCTGGGATGATACAACTTCTGCGTCGCAGCTGAACTATATTTCATTGCAACCAGCAAAGGTTGTCTTTAACTTGTTTGAAGAATGATGAAGCTAAACATAGTTGATATTAGCATGTAAACTAGGAACAGGTACTGCACTTTCATTTTACGGTCCTATCTTCAGAGGAATAAACAGCTCATGAAACCATGTGCAAACCTCGATAGCACTAAAAGTTGTTTTTACACACAAATTCATTGACCGTGAAAAACGATAAACCCTATAAAACTAACATACACGAATGCCTTCCATGAGTTTACGATTCCGCAAAGATGTAAAAATTCAATTATTTAACGTTTTATATGGAAACAACTAATTAATCGAGGAAGGGGCACTTTGAACTGAAAAACATTAAGAATAACACGTTGCCATTAACGAGTGGCAGCGCTTCGCTTCGCCACTAAAAATTAACTACTTCCCTATTAAACAAGGAGTTAATGCCTGGAAAAGTAGAACTCGCAACAAGTAACGACTTGTGATAACGCGAAATATGATTAATATGAGCATAAAGCCAGGAACAGGTATTACACTTTCTTCGTTGTTCGCTGGCTACTGATTGTATGTCTAACAGGCATGCTTATAATGTAATCGTGGTTATAATTTACCTTCTTAATCTTGGATTTTAACAGTTCGGCTAATCCAAATAATAATGAAATATTCAGCCTTTAAAAATAAACGTGATATTTCTATCTTTGTAGATTTTATTTCTTTAATGAATCGGAAACGCACAAAAGAAAATTACGAAAGAAATCGTAACAAGCCTTAAGCATTTACAAATCTAATCTTGGTAGGAAAACAATCCGGTACAGTACAGCGGTACACTTAAATAATGAGCGGGCAATTTTACACAAAGGACGAAATGATTATTGCACCGTTTGACGGTGACCTGCATTTATTGGACTTAAGCAATTGCTTTTCTATTTAGATAATTTCATGTTTAAATCGTGTTTCTCGTCTTTTAATTTTTTATTCTTTTATATTTTCATGAATGAGAATAATGAATTGGACACAAAAAACAAAAGTTGTATCAGTTTACTAAAGAAGTCTTAACAAATAAAACAAATTTTCTGTTTTGAACACGAAAGAAACAAAAAACGAATTCATCCCGATTGAATTCCTGGAAGAAGAGGTAAGTTTCTTTTCTTTTTTTTTTTTACATTTAAAAAAAGTTATTCAATAACTTTTAAAATAATCTTAAACGTTTAAAGAAAGTTTATTTTCATTGCAATCCAATAAAAAATATTGATTCTCTGCGATGCTTTTTAACAATCGTGAATAAAAAAAAGTATGAATTTTCTAATAAAATTAAAAAAAAAAAACCTTAAAAATATTTTTTTCAATTTGACGTAAATTTTTCTAAAATATGTTTATTTAAGTAAAATTTATGATTTATAAGAAAATAGTAATGTTTACCATAAACAAAATAATTTAATTCGAAGTTGATTGAATTTTTACACAACTGAGCAGAAAACCGCTTTTTTGATATTTAATTGTTTTGGGTTTGTATTACTGTACACTAGGCACCGGCAAAACTGTGAGGGGGGGGGGGGCAGGTCAGTACTTTTTGACGGACCGTCTTTTTAAAAATCTACCAAAAATCAGGTAATTATCCGATCAATACGAAATATTCAGCGATTATTAGGAGAAGAATGAACTTTATAACAGTGCACTTATTTTTCATAAACAATATTTATATATATATTTTTTTGCTTACAAAACCCCCCCTTGTTTTGAAGTGGGAACAAATATGCTTAAAATAATCATCCGAAACTGAACAAAACATATTGTATTGTTGTAAGAGACAGAATTATAGATTTAAAAAAAAAAAAAAATTGTTTGCATACCTTATTTTGACGTCTGAATGTCAGAACTTCGATTGTGTTTAATTATCCCGCTTTTGAGTTTTGAAGTGTGAAATTCGGTGAATATGTTAAGTAAAATAATTAATTTAAGTTAAGTAAAAAAAAAAAAAAAATTTTTTAATATTTATACGAAAAAAGCAATTTAAAAATTTTTGATAAATAAATTAACAATTTTTTTTTTTTGCGAGCCGAATAATGCATGACCATTATTAAACAGGGCATGCTTTGAATACTCGATACAAAAAAAAATTCGATAAATGTTGTGCCCTTTGTGTTAAAAATAGAATCATTTTTTTCGATCCCGTTTGAAAACGTTTGCCGCCTTTCGACTACGGTGGACCAAACGCACTGAAATAATTTTTTTTATTCTGCTTTGAATTGCCCCCCCCATTTTGGGGAGTCTGGACCCCACACACATACACATTAAAAACCAAACTCATACAAATGGTCACCCATCTGGTACTGGCCAGCCTCAGCTTAATAATACATTGAAATTTTCGTCACTGAAAAATAAGTTTTTTTAGGCCTGTTTGGTCTTCCATAGTTTTCTTCTTATAAAACGCAAACGTAAACAGAGTCGATCTCGACTCTACATGGACGCGAAATATCGTGCTACCTATATGAATAAGTGTATTATTTCAAATTCAGGTACTTATATTATAATATATATTCTCTTAGAAAATCATCCTAAATCTTAGTTAGACAATAAATAAATAAATTAATTATTTCAAAAACCTTTTTTCTTTTTTTTTAAATATTTAAGTACGTTTTTTGTGCAAGACAAAAAATGTCAATTGTTAACTTTTTGGGAAAATTTAACATTTAAAATTTAATTATAAATAGTAGAAAAGGTTTTACATTATTCTGTTTTCTATATGATAAAATTCAGGGTTTTATCTTTCTGGAAAAAAAAGTTACTCAGAAATAATGGATTTTAATAAATGTAATTTAGTTTTAAAAAACAACAACTTGATTTTGCGGCCATTTTTGGCGGTGCTTGTACACATAGATTCGAAAAAATTGTCAAAAAACAAATATATAACAAATAAATGTTATCAAAGGTAAGATAAGTTACTTTTCTTCCAAACTGGATATATTTTCGTGTTTTTATTCAATGTAACATGTTTATTCAGCTCGAAAAACATACAGTGTTTACCGATGTATTGGAAAATTCAAAATGGCGCCCGACTTTCTCATTAACACGGTAAATTTGGGAAAAGGTGTTATAAATAATAAACGAGACAAAATACTATTAAAAACCCACCGAATATATGTCAACCTATGTCACGGAAACATATATTGAGCGAGTTTCTAACAGTATTTTGTCTAGTTTTATATTTATAGCACCTTTTCCCAACCTTACTGTGTTAAAGAGAGTCGGGTGCCATTTTGAATTTTCCAATACATTGGTAAACACTGCATGTTTTTCGAACTGAATAAACATGTTACATTGAATAAAAACACAAAAACTATATCCAGTTTGGTAGAAAAGTAACTTATCTTGCCTTTGATAACATTTATTTGTTATATATTTGTTTTTTGGACAACTTCTTCGAATCTATGTGTACAGTAATACAAACCCATTGTTTTACATAAAAAAAAAATCTTTTTCTATCTACCTATTATGTCGCTTTCGTGTCATTTTTTATGTTTTATATAATATTTTAGATTTTAGAATCATTTTCTTTTATATAATTAACACAACATGATCCATCACTAGGTATGTGCAAAATAAATGCCGATGCACCAAATGTTTAAACATTTTGACCACTCCCTTTACTGACAGATTCACAAAAAAAGAAGAAAAACAGTAAATTAACCAATTTTAATAAAATTTGCAGTATTTATCAAATAAGTATCACAAAATATAAAGAACCCATTGTTTTTATTTAAATCTTAGTGGAAATTTATTATTTGATTGAACAAACAAAACTATACTAAAGTTATGATTTTCAGTAATTAAAAAAATGCATAATTTTCTTTTTGCTTTTTAATGCAAATAAAGTTTCATAAATGATATCTACTGGATCGATAGAAAGATCCCACCATTTTTCCAGCGGCCCTGGCAACAGATTTGATGTACGTGTTCCATTTAAGATCAGGAGTAATTGTCAAGTCCAGAAGCCTGTCAAAACTTGAGGCCTCCTGAAGACGAGAGAGATTCATTTCAATTGTTGCCAGATGTGGATCAGAATGTTGATGATGTAAAGAGAGAAGCTCCTTGCGTTTCGTATTTACTCAGACACTGCAACATATGACCGCCTGCTTTATGTATCGTATGTGTTGAGTTGTGTTGAAGGTAAACCCTTTAGGAGAAAAAAATCACTGATTTACAAAAACTATAAAGTGGAAAACGCAATACCTGCATTAAGCTGGTATGCAGTTTGACGTCTTGTTGGCTATCTTGCTCTTGCTTCTTCCTGGAAATCAATACATTTAACCGAGAGAGAGACGGCTGTCGTATAAAGCTAAAACTTTGTAATAACATCTTTGTACTCCCTCAGATGTTCCTATTTACAATGCCTCTCCACGGGACAGAGTTGGACACCAGAGTCGTTTTTTAACGTGGAGAAAAGGAACAAAAATAAAAATTGTCTCAGTCGTGAAGGATTTCTCTTCCACTGACAGAGAACAAGAAATTGAAGTGCAACATCTTACTCCCTCACATGTTGTCTAGAAAAATAAAAAAAAATCATGTGGCGATGGAAAAGTTGTGACGAATTTAGACCTGACAGACTGGAAGTATGTAATAACTGATCTGCAATCATCATATGTATGTATGTGTGCGTATGTATATGTGTATATATGTATACATGTATGTATCTGTGTAAATGTGTATGTATATATATTTTTACATATGTATATGTATGTGTATGTATATATATATATGTATGTGCATGTATGTGTATGTATATATATATGTGTGTATGTATATGTATGTATATATATGTGTGTGTATTTATATATATATGTATATGGATGTATGTGTATGTATATGTATATATGTGTATGCATATGTTTGTGTGTATGTGTGTATATATCGAGGTGTATGTATATATATGTGTATCTATATGTATATATGTATATATATTGTTTTTATATGTATGTGTTCATGTGTATATAAGTATATGTATGTATACATGTATATATTATTTTTATATGTAAGTGTTTATGTGTGTATGTATGTATATATGTATGTATATTGTCTGTATATGTATTTGTTTATGTGTTTATTTGTATATGTGTCTATGTGTATATATGTATCTATGCGTATGTATAGCAATGACCGTCTCTAGTGTCCTGTCTGCTTGAGTGTGTGCAAGTCGCTGGCAGGACTGAAAAGTCATCTTCAGACATGGATTTTCACTAACTAAAGAGGTGGCACAAGACGTTGCAATCAGTCATTATTATAATACTTTCACCTAACAACTTAATAAACAAAAGATGCCATAAAAATATAGTTGAGCATAAAAAACGTTATAAAAAGTTTTGTTGTAATGTTAGATTCAGCACTACTTTTTCAAAATAAATAAATGCTTCAGAATAAAATTGATGGATGAGTTTTTTGTTGAGCTGCGACGCCTGACCCTATTCTTTGGAGAATCATTGCCCGAATGTTGGTGAATGTGTGCATTCATTTCTGGACGAGCGCAACATGTCAGAGATATATTACGTGCTTCATTCAGGATGGAAACATTGAGTGTGGAACAACTGTTGGCCTGTACAAGAGCTGCCATTAGTTAGAATGAAGGCTCTGCAGAATTGGCTGCCACTACGTCCGCCAGTCGATCACTTTCAGATTAAAAAGTGTGCAATGACGCTCGAAATTTTGCTTGCAACAAAATAAAAATAAAATTGATAGGTGAAATTATACATTAGTTAGCAATTGATTTCTAAGAACTGTATAAGTCATTATTTATTTGCAATAAAAAATAAAATTCATAGGTGGAATTATAAATTAATTAGCAATTGATTTCTAAATAAGAACTATATTAGCAGTCATTTTTTAATTTGCAATAAAACAAAAATTTATAGGTGAAATTAGAAATTACACATTGATTTCTAAATAATAACTTTATAAGAAGTTTTTGTTTATTTGTAATAAAATAAAAATAAAATTTATAGGTGAAATTAGAAATTAATTACCAATTGATTTCTAAATAATAACTTTATAAGAAGTCATTATTTATTTGCAATAAAACAAAAATAAAATTTATAGGTGAAACTACAAATTGATTTCTAAATAATAACTATATTAGAAGTCATTTTTTTATTTGCAATAAAACAAAAATAACATTTACACGTGAAATTAGAAATTAGTTAGCAATTGATTTCTAAATAATAACTTTATTGGAAGTCATTTTTTGCAATAAAAAAAATAAAATGGATGAGTAAAATCAATGCCTCCTTCCAGAATTTTAAGTGTGAATAAAAACATTTTTACATGGCAAAATATACAATGCCTTCTTTAAATATCAAAAATGAATTTGAATATTAAAATTTCAGAAAGCCAGCAATGATATTTTTGTTTACTACATTGTTAAGTAGACTATCCTCTGAAAACGTAACAAAGCAAGAACTGGATAGACATTCCTCTCCTTATTGCTGCCACAAAAATACGAAAACTACAATAGCTGGTCAGTAAGTAGGTCCTCATTTAACGTTAAACGTATATAGGAAAGTAATCCTCCACCTAAAGTTTTAATGTTATTTGTTAAAATTCCTTTTTTTGTGGATATTTTTAGACTGTTGCAACGTAGTAGATAAAAAGATGAAAAACTAAGCGGTAAAAATAAATGAAAACAATGAAAAGTGTATAAATTCAACGTAAAATCGTCACCTCTTTTGGCTCAGACAGCGTTTTAAGGACATGTAACCTGCTTTCCTTCAATCTAATGTTGGTAAATTCTTTGGGAGATTTTCATCCATATACGTGACTGAAGCCGATGCAGTAATCAGACAAGACAATCTGAAAATGTCGTCAAAGAAAGATGAAGTAAATGTATTTATGTATATATATATATATATAAATATTTATGTATATATATAAATGTATTTATGTATATATAAATGTATTTATGTATATATAAATGTATCTATGCATATATATAAATGTATTTATGTATATATAAATGTATTTATGTATATATATATATAAATGTATTTATGTATATATAAATGTATTTATGTATATATATAAATGTATTTATGTATATATATAAATGTATTTATGTATATATATAAATGTATTTATGTATATATATAAATGTATTTATGTATATATAAATGTATTTATGTATATATATAAATGTATTTATGTATATATATAAATGTATTTATGTATATATATAAACGTATTTATGTGTATATATAAATATTTATGTATATATATAAATGTATTTATGTATATATATAAATGTATTTATGTATATATATATAAATGTATTTATGTATATATATATATAAATGTATTTATGTATATATATAAATGTATTTATGTATATATATATAAATGTATTTATGTATATATATAAATGTATTTATGTATATATATAAATGTATTTATGTATATATATATATATAAATGTATTTATGTATATATATATAAATGTATTTATGTATATATATATAAATGTATTTATGTATATATATAAATGTATTTATGTATATATATATAAATGTATTTATGTATATATATATATATATAAATGTATTTATGTATATATATAAATGTATTTATGTATATATATAAATGTATTTATGTATATATATAATGTTTTTATGTATATATATATAAATATAAATGTTTTTATGTATATATATAAATGTTTCTATGTATATATATAAATGTTTTTATGTATATATATAAATGTATTTATGTATATATATAAATGTTTTTATGTATATATAAATGTATTTATGTATATATATAAATGTATTTATGTATATATATATATATAAATGTATTTATGTATATTTATAAATGTATTTATGTATATATATATATATCTATTTATGTATATATATATATATATACATGTATTTATGTATATGCTTGAAGAAGGAAAAGTGGTGGACTTTATGTAATTTCCTCTCATTGTAACATTAAGATAATGTGTACATATACATATATACATGTATATATATATACATATAAACATACATATGTATACATATATATACACATATATACATATATATATTATATATACATATATATATACTTATATACATATATATACATATATATATAAACATATATATACATATATATACATATATATATACATATATACATATATACATGTATATATGCATATATACATGTATATATACATATATACATGTATATATACATATATACATGTATATATACATATATACATATATATACATATATATATACATATACATATATATATATATATATATATATATATATATATATATATATATATATATATATGGAAATGCTCATAGCTTTGGTTTTATTAGACGAAACTACACAGAAATTTGCAGGTTTTTTAAAGATTATAATCCTATACCAATGAATACATTTAAAACCTATGTTTTCAAACAAATGAAATATTTGTAAATTTGCCTACATTTGCAAGACAGCATCAGAGTCAATTTACCTAGTTTTTTCTACATTGTCTCCCCTGTAGCTTAGCCAGGCCATTAATATGTTAATTTCTGTATATAAGAAATTCAGATATAATTTTAAATAGATTATATTCTAAGCAATAATTGTATCAACTAGTCCTGTGTAAATTAAAAAATATGTATATTTTAACGTGTCTCCTATGGTGTTTTAATTAAATTCACGTTAAGGTTGTTAGTTCAATCTAATAATATTGAAAACAATAAATAGAACACTTATATGTGAATGTAAATACTTAAAATATTGAATTCATTTTTTTGCAGATGTTCCTGATTGAAGCCTATTATTGGGATTTAATGGAATATGATTTTCTTAAACATTATCCTACAAACAGTTATTATTTAATTTGAACGTGTACAGCGATATCTGTGGGAAGATTAATGAATTCTGAGAAATATTTGTGAAAACATTACTCATGCTGAAGGTAATAAGTTTGTGTTTAATTAAAAATAAATCAAAATATAATAAGAAATAAAATAAACAATTAGACGTATGAGAAATCAAACTACAACGAAAATGTATGGGTAACGTTTTGTCATTTTATGGAATGCTCTGCGCCAAATTTTAAAAATTAAAAAATAATTGATATAAAAAGAGAAAGGCAACATTACTGCATAACATTCTCTTTCGGAAAAAAATAATCGTTAGTTAAACATATGAGAACTAAAACTGTGGTAAAACCACATTTTGTGAAGTTTATAAATATTTTTATTCACTAAACTCATTCTTAGACATATGAAAACCCATATAGGGAAAAATCGACGTTCTCCTCGAAAATAAGATATAAGCCTGTGAAGTTTGTTCTAAAACATAGTTCCACATCAGAAATAACACTAGGGAACTTTGAAAGCTTGTGCATAACGTTAATTTAGAGAAACAGCACGTTCTTGTTCTAAAGTTAGTGAAGCATATAAGAATCCACATCGGGAAAAGCCACATTGTGATAAAAATTTTGAACATTCTTGATCTACAAAATCAGATGAAATGAATACGTTGAAAACTCACACTGGAGAAAAGCCACATTCTTGTGAAGTGTGTGGATATTCTTGTTCTCAAAATTCATCGCTAGTGACGCATATGAGAACTCACACTGGGGAAAAACCATATTCTTGTGAAGTGTGTGGATATTCTTGTTCTCAAAAATCTTATTTAGGGAACCATATGAGAATTCACACTGGGGAAAAGCCATATTCTTGTGAAGTGTGTGGACATTCTTTTTCTGTGAAATACACTTTAGTAAGCCATATGAGAACTCACACTGGAGAAAAGCTATATACTTGTAAAGTTTGTGGGTATTCTTGTTCTAAAAAATCCGATCTAACGACCCATATAAGAACTCACACAGGAGAAAAGCCACATTCTTGCAAAGTGTGTGGATACACTTGTTCCCAAAAATCTAATTTAGTGAAACATTTGAGAATGCACACAGGAGAAAAGCCATATTCGTGTGAAGTGTGTGGATATCTTTTTGCTCGAAAATCTCATTTAGTGGACCATATGAGAATTCACACTGGAGAAAAGCCATATTCTTGTGAAGTGTGTGGATATTCTTTTTCTGCAAAATACAAGTTAGTAAGACATGTGAGAACTCACACTGGAGAAAAACCACATTCTTGTGAAGTGTGTGGATATTCTTGTTCTGTAAAATCCTCATTAGTGGCACATATGAGAATTCACACTGGAGAAAAGCCACATTTTTGTGAGTTGTGTGGATATTCTTTTTCTAAAAAATCAACGTTAGTGACCCATATAAGAACTCACACTGGAGAAAAGCCACATTCTTGTGTAGTTTGTGGATATTCTTGTTCTACAAAATCATCATTAGTGAAGCATATGGGAACTCACACCACTTAAATGCACAATTATAATCTTAAAATGGGAGAATGAATATTTGGCATCTGGTAGAATGTACCATACTCAGTAAAATTTTTAAAAAATCGATAAGAAAATGAAAACGTGATTTTTTGTGGATATTCTTGTTCATGAAAATCAAGTTTACTGAGACATGAGTACTCCCATTTAGGAACCTGAAGTCCTATCTAACTAATATTCCTGGTGAACCAAGTGCAAAAGAAATCCAGACAATTGCAGTTAAAGAAACAATGAAGATACTAAATAAAGATATTGGTTGGTTTCAATAAAAAGCAATGTTGACAGCTGGGTTGGCTGCCACATACCCAGAGTTACAATCTTCAAAGGAAAAAAATTAATAAAAAGAGAGTTACAATCTTCAAAGGAAAAATTTTTTTTAAAAGAGTTACAATCTTCAAAGGAAAAAAATTAAAAAAAAGAGAGTTACAATCTTCAAAGGAAAAAAATTTTAAAAAAGAGTTACAATCTTCAAAGGAAAAAAAAATTTAAAAAAGAGTTACAATCTTCAAAGGAAAAAAATTTTAAAAAAAGAGTTACAATTTTCAAAGGAAAAAAAATTTTTTTTAAAGAGTTACCATCTTCAAAGGAAAAAAATTTAAAAAAGAGTTACAATCTTCGAAGGAAAAATGTTTTTAAAAACAGTTACAATCTTCAAAGGAAAAAAATAAAAAAGAGTTACAATTTTCAAAGGAAAAAATTAAAAAAAGAAAAAGTTACAATCTTCAAAGGAAAAAATTAAAAAAAAGAGTTACAATCGTCAAAGGAAAAAAATTAAACAAAAAGAGTTACAATCTTCAAAGGAAAAAAATTTTAAAAAAAGAGTTACAATCTTCAAAGAAAAAAATTTTTAAAAAAGAGTTACAATCTTCAAAGGAAAAAAATTTTTAAAAAAGAGTTACAATCTTCAAAGGAAAAAAATGAAAAAAAAGAGTTACAATCTTCAAAGGAAAAATTTTTTAAAAAAGAGTTACAATCTTCAAAGGAAAAAATTTTTTAAAAAGAGTTACAATCTTCAAAGGAAAACAATTTAAAAAAAAGGAGTTATAATCTTCAAAGGAAAAAAAAAAAGAGTTACAATCTTCAAAGGAAGAAAAATTTTTAAAAAAGAGTTACAATCTTCAAAGGAAAATTTTTTTAAAAAAGAGTTACAATCTTCAAAGGAAAAAAAATTAAAAAAAGCAGATACAATCTTCAAAGGAAAAAATTAAAAACAAAAAGAGTTACAATCTTCAAAGGAAAAATTTTTAAAAAAGAGAGTTACAATCTTCAAAGGAAGAAAAATTAAAAAAAAGAGTTACAATCTTCAAAGGGAAAAAATTAAAAAAAAGAGTTACAATCTTCAAAGGAAAAGAAATATTTAAAAAAAAGAGTTACAATCTTCAAAGGAAAAAATTTTAAAAAAGCGAGTTACAATCTTCAAAGGAAGAAAAATTTAAAAAAAAGAGAGGACAAACCATATTCTTGTGAAGTTAATATTCTTTGTCTCTAAAACCACTTTTAATGACATATTGGAACGGACACTGGTGAAAAGAACCTAAATATGAGAAATCATTAAAGAGTATGCTCATGGATACTAAAGTGCCTTGGACTATATAAAATTCACCCGACCATAAGAGAAATTATAACTACCAAAATGAAGGAGTAGACACCATCTATTACACTAAACCATAACGGAGGACGGATATCCATTCCACATATAAAAATCCTAAATTATAATCTAAACTATTGTCGCCAAAATCAATTTACCAAAATAATAAACCATTTATTTTACAGAAATAATCTAAAGCTGCATGCTAGCTCGGATAATGAATTTTGTTCACACTTTTTCCAGTTATATCAAAATGAAGTTCGGGATGCACTTTGAATCATGGAGCTCGATGAGAGTAATGAAGTCAGATATCTGGAACAATACTTCACTAAATCTTTGAGACTTTAATTAATCAAGCACCTCACAAAATCAAATCTTCTCTCTGACAAGCAGTCTGGATTCAGGTAATACCGTTCTACTGCAGATATTTTAAGTCATCTGTAAACGTATTTACCATCTACTGGATAACGCGGGCGAAGCTAGGGTTGTAGCCCTTGACATATCCAAAGCCTTTGATAAAGTCTGGCACAAAGGGCTGCTAAGGAAAATTAAATCGTCTGGTGTAACTGGACGTGTACTTAATATAATTAAGTCCTGCTTAGACAATAGAAGCATACAGCTTGCCATTGACGGACGTACATCCAATCAACATAACATTAACGTGGGAGTAGCTCAGGGGTTGATCCTCAGATCATTATTATTCCTGATATTCATAAACGACCACCCTAATAATATTGTGTCCGAGATGCGTGTCTTTGCTGATGATACAACACGCTATAAAAAGCATGGGGGAAGAACTGATGTACCTAAATCTAAGACAATGGCAGAATCGTTAGAAAATAACCTTCAGATTATAGTGGAATGGGACCGCAAATTGATGGTAACATTTAACGCTAGTAAAACTAAGCTGCTCTTCTTTAACAAATACAAGACGCCTCTCTAACCACCTATACACATGACAAATAACGACCTGTCTGCGAATTTCACCTTCAAACTCCTCGGCCTAACATTTGCACGCAATATAAACTGGAATAAATACATAGAGGACTTTGAAAAGTCTGCTGGAAAGAAGGTGGGTTCCCTCTATCGAGCTACAAAATCATTCACACCTGAGAGTATACTGTACCTCTACAAGGCCTCCAGCCACCCTTGCGAGGAGTATTGTTGCCACATCTGGGCTAGTGCATCTAGATAGAGTCCAAAAAAAGAGTTGTCAATCTAATCTATCCATATGTAAGAAACTAAACGTTCTCTGTAGTAAAATATCCTGGAATGTACCAGATTGCAGTTAAGAATGGCCCCTATACCATTTACTATTTACTGAAAGATAACTAGAAAACGCAGCTATTTTACCAGATATAGTGATTTAGGACAAAGTTAAAAAAAGCAAACATAATAGAGGTCAGTGTACCCAATATTACAGGGCTTAACAGAGATGAGAGGGAAAGGATAACACAATATCAAGAATTTATGTAAAAACATCTCTTGGTTGGACTCAGTAAAAGAAGGTAAATGTCAGACATCTGGTAATTTACCAGATATAGTGATTTAGGACAAAGTTAAAAAAGCAAACATAATAGAGGTCAGTGTACCCAATATTACAGGGCTTAACAGATATGAGAGGGAAAAGATAACACAATATCAAGAATTTATGTAAAAACATCTCTTGGTTGGACTCAGTAAAAGAAGGTAAATGTCAGACATCTGGTAATTTACCAGATATAGTGATTTAGGACAAAGTTAAAAAAGCAAACATAATAGAGGTCAGTGTACCCAATATTACAGGGCTTAACAGATATGAGAGGGAAAAGATAACACAATATCAAGAATTTATGTAAAAACATCTCTTGGTTGGACTCACTAAAATAAGGTACATGTCAGACTTCTGGTAATATGTCCCACCCCCCTAGAAAAAAGATGAAGAAAATAATTCTTGTGAAGTTTGTGAATATTCTTTTTATCATAAATCATATTTACTGATACATATGAGAAGCACAACCGGGGAGAACTTGAATGCCTACTAGACACTAGAGAAAAGCCACATTCTTGTGAAATGTGTGAATATTCTTTTTATCACAAATCACATTTACTGATATGAAAACTTAAATCAGGGAGCACACACCAACATGGCTATTAAAAGGTGATACTGCCCTCATACCTAAAACGGTTGAGACACAATGCTCTAACAAGTACAGGCCAATCTGCGTGACAAAGAACAGGCAAGATGCAGGAGGGAGTGTTTAGGCACCAAGGGTCAGTTGCATATTAACAACTATTTTTGAAGACTGTCGGAAGAAATCTAAGCATAGCTGGTATCGATTATCAAAAGGCATATGCTAATGGACTCCAGTGCTTTGATCTATATAAAATTCATCCGATAATCAAGAAAAAAAATGCATATGAGATGTGACAAACAACGATTACATTAAACCATAATAGTCAACTAACAAAAAAAACACGAAAAGGGGCATTTAACAAAGCATGCTCACTCGCGTACTTTACACACCGAAATACATACCAGAGTCAGTCCCATAGGTATATCTGCTGTATTATCGCAAGATGGACGTGTAGTACAATTCGCAAGCCACAGTCGAACAAAGATATTCCCAAACGAAACGTGACGCACTTGCCATCACATAAGCATGTGAACACTTTCACACATATATTTTTTGAGCTCCATTTACGGTCCATAAGCCCTTAACATCAACCTTCAACAACACGCGCTCCCAACTATCAGCACGCATTGAATGTTGGGTTTTGAGAACACAACTATATGATATGAGTCATATACCGACCAGGCCATGACAACCCAGCTGATTATCTCAGCCAAAATCCAATGCATCTGCCATCAAGCAATAGGGAACATGAAATAGCGGAGGAATATATAAACACATTCTCTCAACTTCAACCCCAAAAGCAATGACAATCGATGAAGTTGCAATGGAAACTGCAAAAGATAAGACACTCAACACCGTCATTCAAGCTATTCTCACCAAAAAATGACACGGCGACATTGATGACATAAGCAAAGCCACATTTCACACCGTACATTCCAACCCTGATGAACAATCACTAGCATTCTGAAGGGGCGCCGGATAGTACTACCTAAAGCCCTACAAGACAGAGCTTCCAAAATAGTACATACCGACCATCAGGGCATCGTGAAATCCATAACCCTTCTCCGCGAAAATGTCTGGTTCAAAAACATGCAGCCCTTGGTAGAAGAAAATGTTAGGAACTGCCACATCTGCCAGATCAGCACCCACAAAACGGCAAGAGAGACACAGCAAATGCTCCACTACCAGCAGCCCCATGGACAGAAGTCAGTGCTGACTTTGGTCACCTCCAGAATGGAAAGTATCTTCTTGTTCTCACAGATGACTACTCGCGCTAAGTTGTTGTGACATCCTGGACAATATCTCAACAAACTCAATCATACTCCCTTTGGATAAGATATTTGCCGAGTTTGGGGTATCTCTCAAAATAGATAACGGCCAACCCTTCAACAGCTATGATTTCAAAGCATAGGCCTCCATCACTGGATTCAGACACAGGAAGATAACACATCTTTGGCCCTAGGCTAATGCTGAAACAGAACGCTTTATGCGCACTGTAAAAATTCCATCAAAGCTGCCCTAATCAAAGGTCAAAACTGGAGGCAAGAGTTATTCAAAATCCTATTAGACTACCGGAGAACACCACACTCTACCACAAGCGTTTCCCCAGCCTTAATCCTATTTAGCCGGACCATAAAAAACCGTATGCCACACTTAGTTACACCTATAGCTGGAGACTGTAGCATTAGGGAACGTGACACCCAAGCCAAAGAAGCAATAAAGAAATACGCCGACAGAAAAGTATATGTAAAGCCCAATAATCTGAGTGTGGGTGACACAGTCATCATAAAAAGCGATCTCTCACACTCTACCAACCTCCCCCGCTGACTATAACAACGAAAAAGGGATTTATGATCACTGCCATACACAAGGGCAACCAAATTACAAGAAATGCCAGCTTCTTCAAAAAATGCCCAAACCACTAACAAACCTTACATATAACGAACCCGAATATTCCTCAGCTGAGAATGAGGGACCCACACAAGCGACAATACCACCAAACCCTAAAGACAACCACAGACAACACTCTTCAAACCTCAGACATTCAGTCCGGATAAGACGGCCACCCAAAACATTTGATTACTAAATGCCCAAACACCCGTCTACATAATAATTCATAATTCTCATTTTCTCCACTTAGGTTGACGGATCTCCCCTCGCACAGAAGTCAGACCCATCGGTGCAAGTACTCCAAACACATTATGTTTGAATAAACTCTTTGATACATATTAAAATAAAGCATTGTAATGTCTTTAACGATAAAGAGAGATAACTTCTGGTGTCACAGGAGTTACGGCCCCTGGTGACATCCGGGGATAGTCAGTCTGTATATTCACCAAGCCCGATTTCGGGTGTTCGTTTTTCTCTCTCTCTCCTTCAACCTCACGACAGTAATAATCGATATTTAGCAAGTATCGATTACTTACTAAACCGATCATCACACAAGTGAATCACACACTAGTAGATCCTTAGGTGTATCAGAATTTTGGGGGAATTTTTACACCCCTAACACAAAACTGCGAATAAAATATTTTAAAAAAACTCGTAATTTCTCTTTATAAAGTGAGTTGTTTATTTTCTTTCTGGAATATACTTCCAAAATAAACTATTAAAGTTGTTTAAAAATAATAGAAATATTATTTTCTGTTAAAAAAAACGGTGTTTACAAAGTGTCGGCATGCATCATGCAGCCATTTTTACGTATGAAATCAATTGAATTTTACGAATTAATTCTTTTTCAATTTTTAAAATTTAAATATCTATCAAATGTTTTCTATTGGTTCAATTTTTACGATATTTGCAGGGTCAATAAAAAATTCTATGCTCTGTCCAAAAAACCTAATATAATATTTTAGACATACGTTTTGTTTTTTTAATTCACCCCCCTAATTTTGAATGTCTATTAAAATTTAAATAATTAATTTATTCACCAAAGTTTTATTTATCACAAATTGAAAATAAAAATTCAATAAATAAAATATTCTAATTTAAAACAAAAAGAAGTTTTTTTCATCTGTAAAGTCCAAAGTGTAAATTATTTTTTAACCACGATTTTTTTTTAATTTTGTAAATGAAAGCTCATATTATGCTTAATTATCGGATGCTGACGACAATGTTTTCTATTTCATTCAATGTTTTCTTTTTTTTAGATATTTATAAAAAAATCACTCGATAAAGAAGAAATGTATTATTTAAAAACTCATGTATTTTATTAAGAGAATAAAAAAATCGGTAGAATGGGTTTTTGTTTAACGGAAAAAAACTTATAAGTGAATGTGTTCATTTTTCATATAAGAGAGCCCCAAAATACTAATTTTGGTTTAAAGCACGCAATAGAAAGAGATATTAATTGTGGCGCTTCAAAGCCACTGGAAGATAAACGCGAAGAAAATGAGAAATTTGTCTCCCTTTATTTGAACTATGAAAAACATCTGAGTTCGCGTTTTTTTTTTAATCCTTGTTTAATAAATTATTTTATTTAAAAAGGACATGGAATATAAGTATAAATATGGATAAATTCTTAACAATGAACAATGGAATACCCATTGAATAGTACTTTTTATAGATAAGTGATTTTTTAAATATATATATATATTTTATAATCGAAGTAAGTAAAATTTCGTTGATTTTCTTTAAACCTTTTTTTAAAGAAAACCGATTGAAAAACACAAATATTGCATAATTTGCTATTAAACCTGTGATTTTTTAAAATTTGGTCTTTGCTCCTTTAATTGAAAAAAAAATAGGGTTTTAATTACATTTTTCAAGTAGTTATAAGCTTCGAAAGATAGTAAGTTGAATCATTCAAATTCTTATCACATATTTTTAATGGCGGTTTTTGATACACCAAGTTGATCCTGCAAATATATCTGCAAGCTGAGATGTATAAAAAAAAAAACACCACAGAGGCTAAATCTATAAAACTCTGCAAACCCTTAGACAAAGTAACTCTATATTCTACCATTAACGAAAAAACAAAACAAAAAAAATTATAAGAAATTATAAAATAAATAAAAAATAAACTAAAATTTGTTAAGTAATTGCATGAGTTAAATCTCATTTGAATATGACAGATTTTGTAGCTATGTCCCTTGTATAACTTGAAATATGGCAGATTTTGTAGCTATGTCTTTTGTATGTAGAGAAGTTTTTTGTTGATTTTCTCGTAATAGAGTTTCAAAAAATAACTATCTTATCATATCCTCCACATATCGATAACCGAATTGTGTTTGATAAGAATAAGTTGCAAGTTTCATAATGTAGTCACGTGATTATAGTGTATATTCTTGGTCCAAATCAATTTTTCAGTTGTCTGCAGTTTCGCAATTATTTATACGATTTGGATTATTCGGACGACTGTTCGTATCTTGGATGTTAACATTAATTCAACAGACCCATATAATAGTCTTACGAAACATGATAAACGTTATTTTTATATTTTCCTATATTTTATTTTTAATGCATAAGCCACAGGATAGATGAATTTTAATGAATAAGCCACAGAATAGATGAATTTTTAATGAATAAGCCACAGATTAGATGAATTTTTAATAAATAAGTCACAGAATAGATGAATTTACTAAAAAATACTAATAAGCTTTAACTATTAACAAATATAACCGAAACTTGATATGGAAACAAATTCGACACACTTTACTAATAAACGGACACTTTTACACGAGGAACGAAATAATGATTACACCATTGACAAATATAATCAAACTTTATATGGAAACAAATTCGGCATTCTTAACTAATGAACGGATTCTTTTACACGAGGAACGAATTAATAATTACACCGTTTTACGATGATCTAAATTCACTGTTCTTTAGCAGTTGGTTTTCTATTTAAATAATTTCACGATTTTTTTATGTGAAGATTTTTTGAATTATTTGGATTACTGTTCTTGTCTTGGATGTTCCTATTTACAATGCCTCCCCACGGGACAGAGTTACACACTAGGGTAGTTTTTTAACGTGGAGAAAAGGAACCAAAAATTAAAATTGTCTCAGTCGTGAAGGATTTCTCCTCCACTGACAGAGAACAAGAAATTGAAGTGCAGATTCTGAAGAACAGATACCACACTTTGATCTTGTCCCGAAATTGGATGTTGAATAATAATTCAGTCCTAAAAAATAAATCTATTTTAATAAAATAAAGATACAAATAATAGGGTTACTAAAGAAATAAAAATAAATTTATTTTAATAAAATAAAGATACAAATAATAGGTTTACTGAAGAAAAAAATCTATTTTAATAAAATAAAGATAGAAATAATATATTTACTAAAGAAATAAAAAAATAAATCTATTTTAATAAAATAAAGATACAAATAATAGGTTTACTAAAGAAAAAAAATCTATTTTAATAAAATAAAAATACAAATAATAGGTTTACTAAAGAAATAAAAATAAATCTATTTTAATAAAATAAAGATACAAATAATAGGTTTACTAAAGAAATAAAAAATAAATCTATTTTAATAAAATAAAGATACAAATAATAGGTTTACTAAAGAAAAAAAAATCTATTTTAATAAAATAAAAATACAAATAATAGGTTTACTAAAGAAATAAAAATAAATCTATTTTAATAAAATAAAGATACAAATAATAGGTTTACTAAAGAAATAAAAAATAAATCTATTTTAATAAAATAAAGATACAAATAATAGGTTTAGTATAGAAAAAAAATAAATCTATTTTAATAAAATAAAGATACAAATAATATATTTACTAAAGAAATAAAAAGTAAATCTATTTTCATAAAATAAAGATACAAATTAGGCACCGCCAAAAATGGCCGCAAAATCAAGTTGTTGTTGTTTTTTAAAACTAAATTACATTTATTAAAATCCATTATTTCTGAGTAACTTTTTTTTTCCAGAAAGATAAAACCCTGAATTTTATCATTTAGAAAACAGAATAATGTAAAACTTTTTCTACTATTTTTAATTCAATTTTAAATGTTAAATTTTCCCAAAAAGTAAATAATTGACATTTTTTGTCTTGCACAAAAAACGTACTTAAATATTTAAAAAAAAGTTTTTTTGAAATAATTAATTTATTTATTTATTGTCTAACTAAGATTTAGGATGATTTTCTAAGAGAATATGCAAAAATATTATAATATAAGTACCTGAATTTCAAATAATTCCACTTATTCATATAGGTAACCAAATATTTCGCGTCGACGTAGAGTTCAGATCGACTCTGTTTACGTTTTCTTTTGATGATAAGAAAACTATGGAAGACCAAACAGGCCCAAAAAACTTATTTTTCAGTGACGAAAATTTCAATGTATTATTAAGCTGAGGCTGGCCAGTACCAGATGGGTGACCATTTGTATGAGTTTGGTTTTTAATGTGTATGTGTGTGGGGGCCAGGCTCCCCAAAATGGGGGGGGGCAATTTAAAGCAGAATAAAAAAAAATATTTCAGCGCGTTTGGTCCACCGTAGTCGAAAGGCGGCAAACGTTTTCAAACGAGATCGAAAAAAATGATGCTATTTTTAACACAAAGGGCACAATATTTATCGAATTTTTTTTTTTGTATCGATTATTCAAAGCATGCCCTGTTTAATAATGGCCATGCATTATTCGGCTCGCTAAAAAAAAATTGTTAATTTATTTATCAAAAATTTTAAAATGGCTTTTTTCGTATAAATATTAAAAAAATTTTTTTGTTGTTTTGCTTAATTTAAATTAATTATTTTACTTAACATATTCACCGAATTTCACACTTCAAAACTCAAAAGCGGAATAATTAAACACAATCGAAGTTCTGATATTCAGACGTCAAAATAAGGTATGCAAACAATTTTTTTTTTTTAATCTATAATTCTGTCCCTTACAACAACACAATATGTTTTGTTCAGTTTCAGATGATTATTTTAACCATATTTGTTCCCACTTCAAAACAAGGGGGGGTTTTGTAAGCAAATATATATATATATATAAATATCGTTTCTGAAAAATAAGTACACTGTTATAAAGTTCATTCTTCTCCTAATAATCGCTGAAAATTTCGTATTGATCGGATAATTACCTGATTTTTGGTACATTTTTAAAAAGACGGTCCGCCAAAAAGTACTGACCTGCCCCCCCCCCCCACCCAGTTTTGGCGGTGCCTATACAAATAATAAGTTTACTAAAGAAATAAAAAAAAAACTAGAAAAGAAAAATTTAATAAAGAAATCACAACAAGCTGAAGTATTGACAATTTTTAATCTAAACTTGATTGTAAAACATTTTTATAGGAAAACATTTCGAACATTTAACTAATTAACAGACATTTTTACACGAGGAACGAAATAATGGTGACACCGTGTTATTACGGTGACCTTAAGTTCTTTGTTCTTTAGCAGTTGATTTGTTTCCTTTGATAATTTCACGTTTAAATCGTTTTTTTTTTCATCTTTTAAATTTGATTTTTTTATATTTTCATATATTTTATTTCTTACTGAATTGAACACATAAACAAAAAGTTGTATAAATTTACTAAAGAAATCTTAACAAACAAAACAAATTTTCTGTTTCGAATACAAAAAAAAAAAAACGAATTCACCTCACTTTTTTTTTTTCGTATTTAATTTCTGGAATGAAAGGTAAGTTATTTTCTTCTTCTTTTTTGTTTACAATTTCCAAAAATCCATCCAATAATTTTAACAATTATGTTAAACATAAAAATAAGTTTATTTTTTATTGCAATCCAATAAAACTATGGATTCCGCTTTTAACAAACGTAAAAAAAAAAATGAATCTCCAATCAATAAAAATCTCCGAAGAACATATTATTCAATCTCATATTAAGATTTTTTTAAATAAAAAATTTGTTTATTTTTAGTAAAACTTATGTGATTTCTTAGAAAATAATAATGTTTATCATAAACACACAAAACCTTTTTGCGGTTTTTAATTGGTATAATATTTAAAAAAAATTAAATTCTGAATATTCTTATTTAATATGACGTTAGAGTTTTTCGTTTGACTTTTAATATTTCATCAAATACTTTAGATTTAAGAATGTGATCATATTCTTTAGGCATTGCCAAACGAATGTGAAGAATTATGAAAAAAAGAACGCGTGATTCCGTGACGTCAAACTTGTGTTAACTATACGAACTATGGAAAAGCAGAAGCGACTTAATAATTTTAAAAAACCTTTGTTTATCTTCTTCAAACTGCAATTAATAATTAATCTTTGTTATAATTTTGTTAGTTTTTTAAGGTTTACAGAGTGTAATGATTAATATTATAAACATTTGTATATTAAATATGAAATACGGTTTTACGCGTGTTCATTTGGTTAAACAGCAGCTTCTTTTTATTTGGCGATAAAATAGCTGGCAAGATTCATGTTTATATTTAAAAAAAAAATAAACACAACTCCAAATCTAGTTTGTAACGGAACATTTTGAAATAATGGAGTTTTAATCGTTTTAATCTTTTAACAACTAATTAATTTTAGTAAGTTTCTTTTTCTTTGCAAGTCAACTGATTAAAGTATATATTAATTAGAGAAAACACTATTTAAAAAAAAACATAATAATATTAGATTTATATCAGCTTGTTAATTGCAACTCCAAGATAAGTTTTTATTCAATACGTATATTTAATTTTTTTTTAAAAAATAACTATTTTTTTAGATATTTGAACTCTTATGCTTCATAATAAATAAAAAAAAAATCGAACGATATAAAAATATATATTTGTTCGAATTTCGAAAAAAATAAATAGGGAGGGACACGCACTAGAAAAAATATTTCCCCTCGAATATTTTATGGAAACTGCATTGTATATGTAATTTCATTCTAAAATTGATAAGTATAAAGAATTTTATGAAAATCTGACCATTGGTTGGTTTTTGCTAGATTTATTAAACAGGTATGTTTTCATGTTTGGAATGCCTATTACATTGGAAAGTTAATTTAAAGCGCCATTTTGTAAACACGATTTTCGTCTCACAAATTAATTATTTTCGTACGATGAAAAAAAAAAATTCAAAAGCTAGTTTATTTACCCCTTTGTCTTTTAAATGGTACAAAAGTTATATTGATATTAATTTATAATAAGGTTACATCGTTTTACATATAGGGGGTTAATTCTGTGATGAATTTTGGAGGTGCCAAATATTCTTTTAAAAATGTTTACATAAAATGATCACCCAGTTATTAGCCATAACAATTTAATAAACAACACATACCATAAAATATCATTCTATATTTTCATGTAACAATTTAATAAAAAAAAACATACAATAAAATATCATTCTGTGTTTTCATGTAACAATTTAATAAACATAATATACCATAAAATGTCATTCTGTATTTTTATGTAAGAATTTCATAAATAAAACATACTATAAAATATCATTCTGTATTTTCATGTAACAATTTAATAAACAGAACATACCATAAAATATTCTATATTTTCATGTAACAATTTAAAAACAAAACATACCATAAAATATCATTCTTTATTTTAATGTAACAATTTATTAGACAAAACATACCATACAATATCAATCTGTATTTTCATGTAACAATTTAATAAACAAAAATACCATAAAATATGATTCTGTATTTTCATGTAACAATTTAATAAACAAAACATAATAAAATATTACTGAGTATAACAAACCTTTGCCTAAAGTGACACCGTGACAGTTAATAGCTGGCTTTCTACCAGTATAATGTTGGATTTTCAATTTTTAGCTATTATCGGGACTCCAAATGTCAGCTTTATGTTTCGGCAGTAATTATATTCAAATTTAATAATTTTATATATTTGGTTTTTGACCAGTTTTTCGTTTTTTTCTTTAATAAATAAATAAACACTTAAAACTATGTTAAAAACACAGAAATGATTTTAACTACAATAATGAAATTTGTATTAAATGTAAAAAAAGAAAAGTTGTTTTTATCTCTTTATAATTTTAACCATGCCTTAATCCGCCTTTAAAATAGAAAAAAAAGACTTAATTTATTTTATTGTATTATTTTATTCCTTTTCTATATTCTTGAATCACTACTGTCCTGGATTGGTCCCGCATATCATGTTTGTTACATATTAATGGTTAACATTATCTGTATAGATACAATATTAATTACATGTATAGATACAATGTTAATTATATGTATAGATATAATGTTAATTATATGTATAGATTAAATATTAATTATATGTATAGATAGGATATGACGTATATGTATAGATACAATGTTAATTATATGTATAAATAACATATGTAAAGAGTTAATATTAATTATATGTATAGATACATTATTAATTATATGTATGGATACAATATTAATTATATGTATAGATACAATATTAATTATATGTATAGATACAATATTAATTATATGTATAGATACAATATTAATTACATGTATAGATACAATATTAATTATATGTATAGATACAATATTAATTATATGTATAGATACAATATTAAATATATGTGTAGATACAATATTAATTATATGTATGGATACAATATTAATTATATGTATAGATACAATATTAATTATATGTATAGATGCAATATTAATTATATGTATAGATACAATATTAATTATATGTATAGATACAATATTAATTATATGTATAGATTCAATATTAATTATATGTATAGATATAATATTAATTATGTGTATAGATACAATATTAATTATGTGTATAGATACAATATTAATTATGTGTATAGATACAATATTAATTATATGTATAGATACAATATTAATTATATGTATATATACAATATTAATTATATGTATAGATACAAGGTTAATTATATGCATAGATACAATATTAATTGTATTTATAGATACAATATTAATTATATGTATAGATACAATATTAATTATATGTATGGATACAATGTTAATTATATATATAGACACAATATTAATTATATGTATAGATACATTATTAATTATATGTATGGATACAATATTAATTATATGTGTAGATACAATATTAATTATCTGTTTAGATACAATATAAATTGGAAATAAGCATATCTTTTTCTAGCACTCATCACCTTTAGAAAGGGAGTTTGTATGCTTTACATTGTTAATACAGAAATCGAAAATTATACTGTTTCAATTAATAAAAGAAAGAAGTAATAACATCAAAGCCCACATTTTGCCTTTGAGGCAGATCCTCCATCGCTCCCTCTTATTGCTCTCAACTCAACACTAATCTTTGCACCCCAATTTATTCTACGTTGAAACACTGATCTTTTAGTTGACCAATATGGATCACTTGAAGAACACCAAGTTAATGTATTTATCTATCCGTGTTGTATGTAGCCTTTCTATGTAGATCTAGTTCCACCTTTTCTTTTGTTTCTTTGCTTTATATTCTGTTACATATTCAAGTAATACATATCCTATTCATTCATTTTAATATTTGCTAGAGCAGATATGTTTTCTCACAGTACTTAAAAGATACAATTTCTTGTAAATATTAGATGGGAATTTATCACCAATCCTTGATTTATTTATGTAAAATAAAGATCAAAAAGATACTCAACATATTCATCCATGTAGGGGTGCAGAAATACCGGGTGTAGAAACCAAGCGCATAGTTACCCCTCTCAGTGTGATAGACCCATAGATCTTTTCAGATCATCCATCTTAGAGAAGAAAAACTTTGATAAAAAAACTGGGCGACAACCTTCCTAAAGAGTGTAATATTTAATTTGTATTAATCAAGTACATTGGTGTGTATCGATATTATATTTAATGATTTTGCACCCCAATTTATTCCACGTTGAAACATTGATCGTTTAGTTGACCAATATGAGTCACTTGAAGAACACCGTGTTGTATGTAGCCTTTCTATGTATGTTCCACCGTTTCTTTTGTTCCTTTGCTTTATATTCTTTTGCATATTCAATATCATATTCATTCATTTTAATAGTTGCAACAGCAGATATGTTTTCTCACAGTACTTAAAAGATACAATTTCTTGTAAATGTTAGAGGGGAATTTATCACCAATCCTTGATTTATTTATGTAAAATAGAGAAAAACTTAAAGTAAGATACTCAACATATTCACTTATGATGTAGAGGTGCAGAAATACCGAGCGTAGAAACCAAGTGCATAGTTACCTTTCTCAGTGTTATGGACCCATAGATCATTTCAGATCATCCATCGTAGAGAAGAAAGAACAACTCTGATAAAAAACTGGGTGAGGGAGGCCTCCTCAGTCATGGACGACAACCTTCCTAAAGAGTGTAACTCAAACAAATTCTCAGTTTGCCAACCTAACTTGCTTTAGCAGTATATAGGCTCTGCCTATCGCCGGCTTTCACACTCTTTCTTTGTCTATTAGCCAGCCACAGAGGTATAAAACCAGGGATTCACCTGAGCCACCCTCTGCTTGGCCTTGTTTCCCATACTCCCTAGAAACTGAGCAAATGAGGTTTGCTTGCATGCCACTTTGCTCACTCGACTTGTTTGGGCCAGTTTTGTTTGAGAGGTTGAGAGTATTTGATTGACACCTTGTCTGGCTGCTGTTTCCAACTGACAATACAGGAGCCCTAACTCTTTGGTAGCGCTTAGAGTGGCTGCTCTATCATCAGTTGTATAATCTCAAGCATAGTTGTGGTGCCATGTCAAGCATGAAAAGGGATCCTGCTGGTATCTTTGGTGGGCTTTCACAAGGCCACAACTTTCTAGACAGGACTCGGCTAATGGACCACTGTGTGTATACTTGGCATAAAAACGGGTCCACTTTGCACAACACTCTTCCCCCAATCTGACATTAAACAAAAACATAATGAAATGGTAACCCAAAGAAATATCACAATAAAACCAGACAAACAAAACCAATTCGCCTTGAGACTCGCTTTCAGAAACATCCATGGGCTTAGGGGTAATCTAGATGATGTAGAGTCTTACCTAAACCCCCTGAATATCTTAGCATTAAGTGAAACAGACTTACACTCTTCAATCCAATCTAATTACTTTAACATGACAGGATAGATATATGCACAGATAGATATATGCACAGGATAGATATATGCACGGATAGATATATGCACGGATAGATATATGCACAGACTTGGAGTCTATATCCATAGCACCCTTCCTTTAAATAGAGAGAAAAATCTTGAATCGGATGACGAGGCTTTTATGTGCTTTCGACTAATATTTAATCACTGTGTTAGTTACTTATATTTTCTCTACCGTTTTTCCTGAAGTCAGGATTGTACCCTAATCGATCATTTCTCTGATAGTATAGATGCAGCATTCCTCTTAGATACTAATGCCCAAATACATGTGTTTGATGACTTTAATGTCCACCATAAAAATTGGCTTGGTTTCTCAGGTTACACAGATGCAGCTGGATGCTCTACTTATAGCTTCTCTATAGCGTATTCATAAAACAATGAAATTTACAAATCCAATCTTTCTGTCAGCAGGGTCTTTTGCCATTACCCGGATATAGCAATGATAAGTAAAGAATAAAAATTCTAGCTACCCGACATTTTTCAGTGATTTCGGGGTCTTAGCCTTCGTATCCCCTTCTCCCCGTGGTGAGCTTAACCATTCCCTAGGACATCATGTCACACTCTCCTTAGATAGTAACGCCCAAATACATGTGTTTGGTGACTATAATGTCCACCATAAAAAATTTGCATGGTTTCTCAGATTTCACAGATGCAGCTGGATGCTCTACTTATAGCTTCTCTATAGCCCATTCCCTTACACCGTAATGTTCCCAACCTGCCTACCAGATCGGGAACCTCAGCAGGCTTCGCTTCTAGATCTATTTCTCACAACAGCACCTGAGAATTGTATGACTAATGCTCACAGTCCACTTGGAAATACAGACCACATAGTGGTATCAGTTGAAATCACATTTAAATCCCAACCTCAAGGTGAGCAGCCATTGCTCAAAAGAGCAAGCTACTACAACAGGGCATAGAAGCACATGTTCCCACACGGAAGTATTATAGCAAGCCCCACTTACCCCCATGCTTCACTGCACATTTTGCAGCTGTCATTGCACAAAGACAGCATGAATTCCGCTGGTTTGTAGGTCATAAGTCAAATACAAATAGGCAAAAATTTGTAGATGCTAGAAATCATTCTAAGAGTTAAATAGCAACAGCCAAAAGAAAGCATATTGGAATAACCAGGGAACGCATTGACTCACAAAAGATAAGAACTCCTGATTTCTTGAAAATCTATAATAGTGTAGTGAATAAAGGGAAATCAGTAATTCCCCCACTGAGCAGCCACCAGAAGGTTACATGCATGGCAATGGAGAAGGCGGAACTGCTTGCCCGGCGATTCGCCTCCAATTCCACCTTGGAGCTAACAAACAGCTCCCTCCAAAATCTCCCTATGCGGACTGAAGCCATATTAGATGATGTAAAAATCACGTCTTCTTATGTCCGTGATATCATAAAAAAAACTGTGTGTTTACCTTATCTCATTCCTGCTATACTAATTAGGAAATGTTCAGCTGAGCTAGCCCTAATACTTTCCAAGCCCTACAATAAATACCTTGCCGAATCTTGCTTCCCTAATAGCTGGACGATGGCCTGTGTGATACCAGTGTACAAAAGTTCTGGTGAAAGAACAGATCTCTCAATTATTACCCCATTAGTCTCCTTCCACTCTTCGTTAAAATTTCTGGAAAATCTATAATCGTGTAGTGAATAAAGGGAAATCAGTAATTCCCTCACTGAGCAACAACCAGGAGGTTGCATGCACGACAATGGAGTAGGCGGAACTGCTTGGCGGCGATTCACCTCCAATTCCACCTTGGAGCTAACAAACAGCTCCCTACCAAATCTCCCAGTGTACAAAAGTTCTGGTGAAAGAACAGACCTCTCAATTATCACCCCATTAGTGTCCTTCCACTCCTCACTAAAATATTAATCATGCAAAAGCAAGTCTTATCTCTGACAATACTGGAGATATTTTAACAGTCATCTCTGAACGCATTTCCCATGTACTGGATAAGGCAAGTGAAGCCAGGAAAGTAGCTCTTGATATATCCAAAGCCTTTGACAAAGTCTGGCACAGAGGGCTGGTTATGAAAATCTAATCATACAGTCTAACCGGGCGTATACTAAATATAATTAGATCCTTCTTAGATAATAGAAGCATAAAGGAAGTCCTTAACGGATGTACATCCAAGCAGCATAACATGAATGTCGGAGTGCCTCAGGGGTTGTTCCTTGGACCATTATTATTCCCGATATACATAAACAACCTCTCTGATAATATTGTGTCCGAGATGGGTATATTTGCTGATGATACAACGCTATATAATATGCATGAAGGAAGAACATATGTACATAAATCTAAGTGAATGACAGAATCATTAAAAATGATCTCAAGACTATAGTGGAGTGGGGCCGCAAATTGATGGTAACATTTAATGCTAGTAAAACTAAGCTGCTCTCCTTTAACAATTATAAGACGCCTCTCCAACTCCCTATATCAATGACAAATAGCAGCCTACCTAACAATTCTACCTTCAAACTCCCCGGCCTAACATTTGCGGGCAATATGAACTGGAGCAAATGAATAAAGGATATTGTAAAGGCTGCTGCAAAGAAGGTAGGTTCCCTCTATCGAGCTAGAAGACTACTCCCGTCTGAGAGTATCCTCCACATTTACAAGGCCACCATTCCCCCATGCATGGAGTATTGTTGCCACATCCGGGCTGGTGCATCTACCGCTCGTCTCTCCCTCTTAGATAAAGTCCAAAAAAGAATTGTCAATCTAATCGGTCCCACTTTATCAACTAAGCTCCAGTCCCTGTTCAATCCCTCAAACTGATGTGCCTAATGTCCTATACTCTAGTTGTTTGCTCGGAATGGGATTACTATAAAAAGTTGAAATATGTAATCCACGCTTTTTAGTCGCTATTTATTTATCTTTAAGATCACATATACAAATATCAGGTGTCATCCGTGTAAGTAGACTTGTTAATCTACTGTTTTTCATCATTTCGTCGTTCATGCACCTCGTTATAATACATTACCATATTTTAGTACTTTCTTTTTTTACTTGTATTACAACCTGGATGTAAGGACTACTATTTTGAACTATTACAAACAGGGGAGTAGCGTCTCTTCACATTACATTTAAACTACTGCATTTCCGTATAGTCATGCAAGCAGGAAAGAGGGAGGGGATTCCAAAGTGCAGATCTATGAGATTTGACAAATATAGTTATGGCTGTTGCATTCACTTATGTATGGCAAAATACTCAGTGCATTTGATACTCAGTGTAAGTTTTGGAAACGTCTAGGCTAACCCCACTCTTTAAGAGAAGTCTTTGTAATGTTCTCAAATTATTTCATATTGTATATTATAATTAATAAACTAAAATGTGTTTATTCCGACACTAAAAGACAGCTTAGGCATTAACATCTATATTAATTAAAAGTCTGTATTTACAAATAATTTTTATATTCAGATTAATTAGAGGTCAAAAAATATATTTACCCAAACAAACCTTAGATCGAAGAATATGATAACTTGCTTGCAGTATTGCAACACGCAAAGCAAAAGCCATCTAAAATAATTTTAAAAAATAGATTTTTAAATGTATCCAGTTCTTTGCATTTGTTGATGGTTTCCATTATATATAAACTTTCTAAATTTTGAATTTGTAATTACTACAGCAAATGTAAGTTAGAATAGTAATTTTAGGTAAAATCTTGAACCGTTATTATGAAGAATAATGTAATGTATCCAATACTTTTGCGTGGCACTATATATATATATATATATATATATATATATATATATATATATATATATATATATATGTGTGTGTGATGTAATATAATAATATCAATATATTGTTATGTATGATATATATACCTTAATGTAATGATGAAAGTAAATTAAAATAAGTCCATCAAAAAGTATTGCATATACATTTTGCCTTATTATTTATTTATTGTATGTGTTTATATATATTGTAATATATGTTTGTCTTCCTATTTTGATCTAAATCATAAAAAAGGCTAGATATGTATAGATACTGAATTTGTGTCAAGTTAGAAAATATCCGGTTATTTTTGTAATGTCTCTTGTATAATTTTTTTAGATTAAATTAATCTAGATATTGTGAGTTGAATCATGTAACATTGACAACAATAAAGAGACATAATAATAGTTGAATGCAAATATTAAAAATAATTAATTTCATTCAATTTTACAGATGTTCCTGATTGGACACTATTATTAAATTTTAATGGATTGACATTTTCCTAAACATCATTATTACTTCATTACTTGACAAAACTATTTGTTGAATAGAGCAAAAGGTAATAAGAGATCAAATTGCAGAAAAGTATAAAAACTATAAAATTAAGAAACATTTTGTAGAAAGAAAAGTATTGGGCTTCTAGAAGCCAGTATTTTTACAGCACCCGAAACTAAAGCATTAAGAAAATTTTTGTAGAAGTATATGTATGTGGTTTTAAGAAGACAACATTTGTAAAGCACCCAAAACTATAGCACTAAGAAACATTTCGCTCGTTTGACATATATATATATATATATATATATATATATATATATATATATATATATATATATATATATATATATATTATAATGTGTGGAAATTGTTTTTAATCTGCTAGGCTGCTTTATCTTACAGTCCCCGAAACTATAGTACTTAAAAATATGTAAAACGTAACATATATGATATAGGAATTTTCAATGATCGGTCGAAATATATAAGACTGTGAGTAAATGTTTGATATCTTTTATTGAACAAATTAATAATAGAATTAAAATGAAGAAAGATAAAATCAATGTTCCTGTAATTTTTGTAGAACATTGCTCAAATCACTCTAGAAAAATGCGAGATTTATGTGAAGTGTGCAGATATAATTGTGTTGCCAAATATAATTGAGTAAAACATACAGAAAGAAAAATTCTGGTAAAGTTTATTGTTCTAAAAAAGAAAAGCCAACATCTTGTTATAAATAAACGTAAATAAAAAACATGAGAACTCATACAATTCAAAATGTTGTGAAGTGTGTTAATACTCTTGAAATCCACGTTACTAAAACATGCAAATTCGCACTGGCAAACAGCTACATACTTGTGAAGTATGCGGGTATTTTTTTGTAACAAATCAAATTTAGTGAAAAATATGAAAACTCACACTGAGGAAAAGCCATATATTTGTGAAGTGTGTGGATATTCTGTTTCCCGAAAGGCAGACTTAGTCAAACATGAGAGAATTCACACCGGGGAAAAGCCACATACTTGTGAAGTTTGCGGATATTCTTGTTCTCGAAAATCAAACTTAGTCAGACATAAGGTCACTCACACGGGGGGAAAGCAACATAGTTGTGAAGTGTGTAGATATTCTTTTTATGCAAGATCAGACTTAGTGAAACATATTAGAACTCACACTGGGGAAAAGCCACATTCTTGTGAAGTGTGCGGGTATTCCTGTTCTGAAAAATCAAGTTTAGTAAAACATATGAGAACTCACACCGGGGAAAAGCCGTATACATGTGAAGTGTGTGGATATTCTTGTTCTCGAAAATCAAACTTAGTCAGACATAAGGTCACTCACACTGGGGAAAAGCCACATATTTGTGAAGTGTGTGGATATTCTTTTTATGCAAGATCAGACTTAGTGAAACATATTAGAACTCACACTGGGGAAAAGCCACATTCTTGTGAAGTGTGTGAATATTCTTGTTCTCGAAAATCAAACTTAGTCCGCCATAAGAGAACTCACACAGGGGAAAAGCCACATAGTTGTGAAGTGTGTGAATATTCTTGTTCTGCGACATCAGCCCTAGTGAAACATATGAGAACTCACACTGGGGAAAAGCCACATACTTGTGAAGTGTGTGGATATTCGTTTTCTTCAAAATACGGCTTAGTCAGACATGAGGTAACTCACACTGGGGCAAAGCCACATACTTGTAAAGTGTGTGGATTTTCTTGTTTTGAAAATTCAAGGTTAGTGATACATATGAGAACTCACACTGGAGAAAGGCCACATACTTGTGAAATGTGCGGATATTCTTGTTCTGAAAAATTAAGTTTAGTGATACATATGAAAATTCACACTGGCAACCAGGAGAGAACTTGACTGCCTACTAGACATAATCCTGAGATCTGAAATCTGTACAATACATAATCCTTGAATGTCTGAGATCAATCTGTACAATACAATTGCCAGAATAACCAAGCATGAGTATACTTTTCCCTTTAAGTAAACCCTGAGTTAATATTTAAAATCACATTCAGTATTCACTGCCTAAATACGATCCCCACTCTATGGCTAACTCACAGTAGCTTTTTCGATGAATGGTGCACTTCTCCTTGTGATGTTACTTCATGTAATAGCAAGATACTGGATACTCCACCAGACTAGATAAATTCTTATCCTTGAATCCAATTAGTCCAAGGGACCTAAACGTAAGATATACAACAAATGAAAATGGTTTACTGAACAGAGGAAGATTATGTTTTAAATTTCATTACTCAGTGTTTGAGAGATAAAGATCTTAAATGGAACATTCGAATATCTTTGTATATTATATAGAGTTCAAGTGTAAGCCCCAGGTTGTGGGTCCCTTGATTTCTGAGAACTTCAACTGAAGTAAAATACAACCAAAAAAAAAAAGAGAAAAGCCAAAATGGAAAAGCAACATTCTTGTGAAGTGTGTGAGTATTCTTGTTCTGCAACATCAGACCTAGTGAGACATTTGAGAACTCACGAGTGTCTAAGATATACTACAATGTATAAAAATGGTTACTTGGGGAGACGAAAATTATGTCTTAACTTCTTTATAAACTCAGTGTTTTAGAAATAAAGAACTTAAATAAAACATTTGAATATCTATGTATCTCATATAGACTTCAAGTGGTAGCCCCAGGTTGTGGGCCCCTTTATTTCTGAGAACTTCGACTGAAGTAAAATAAAACAAAAAAAAGAGAAAAGCCAAATACTTGTTGATATTCTTGTTCTGACAAATAACGTTACTAAATCATATCAGACCTCACACTGGGGGAAAAGCCACACAATTGTGAAATATGTCGATTTTTTTTTAAATCAATTATAGTGAAACATATAAGAACTCACACTGGGGGAGAACTTGAATGCCTACTATACAATATCCTCGAGTGTCTAATGTCTCTCTGTATAGGGGTTTGTCAGAACAATCTGGCATGAGGATACTTTATCCATAGAAGTAAACCCTGACCAAATATTCAAAATCACATAATATTTGCTGCCCAAATAAGATCTCACTATGGCTAACCCATATTAGCTTTTACGAGGAATGGTGCACCTTCTCCAAGTGATGTTACCTCAAGTAATAGCACGAAGCTGGATACTCCACCAGACTAGATAAATTTTTGTCATGGAATCCAGTAAACCAAGAGACCAAAATGAAAGATATACTACAACGTATAAAAATGGTTAATTGGGGAGAGGAAAATTATGTTCTGTATTTCTTTACTAACTCAGTGCTTGAGAGATAAAGAACATTCGATGGAACATTCGAATATCTATGTATCTCATATAGACTACAAGTGTTAGCCCCAGGTCGTGGGCCCCTTGATTTCTGAGAACTTCGACTGAAGTAAAATAAAAAAAAAATGGGAAAAGCTACCTTGTTGTCAAGCGTGTAATTATTCTACTTCTGACAAATCACATTTAGTGAGAAACTTTAGAACAAAGCAATAACAACAATTGCTGGTTCAGCCACCCAATAATAGAGTGGTAATCACCTGACATCCAGTTGTAAAGTCCTGATGGGACGGCTATTATGCAATGCGATAAAATAGAGTGTGTAAATACCTCCACTGAAAAATCTGTAAATACTTGAATATCCAACGTAGTAGCAAGTTTTGGGAACATGTACCAGAAAAAAACAGTTGGGAACAAGTGATTCACATTCACTTTGACTACTGCATACCTACAAATATAATATTGATGTGAGATAAGAGGGAGAAAAAAGCAACTCAAGTCAAAGAAGCGTCCCTAATTATATTGGCCTAAACAGAACTGAGAGAAATAATGATAAAGGATGTTTGTATGACATGAAAAGAAACTGGAATCTTAAGACGATCTTAATCATTCTGTCATTATAGGAGCAACTGAAGAAGAATTACAAAAACTATCTGGCAAAGAGAAATAAAAATACTTGGACTTAAACTGGAATCTGAAGATCTGTCATTCCACTCATTATAGGAGCAACCAGGCTATTGAAAAAGAATTTCAAAAACTATTTGGCGAATATAATCGAGAACCAAGTGAAAAAGAAATATTAACAATTGCACAACAATGGACGGTTATAATCTTAAAAAGATCTCTGATTTGGATTAACTAAACTAATGGGAGAATGTTTGGTATCTGGTGGAAGGCTCCAGTCCCAACAAAAATAATGTGATAAGAAAATTAGATGATAATAAAAGCCACGTTCTTGTGAAATGTGTGCCTAGTTTTTTTTAAATAATAGAGAGTTATTGAAACATATGAGAACTCAACATTAAAAAATTCATATTTTAGAACAATTTGTGAATATTCTTGTTTTTTTAATCAAGTCCATTGATGCATATGAAAATCACACAATTATTAAAACATATTTATTTGCCTTTAATTTCAACTTTAACTTTAAACTAGACAACATTACATAGAACACACTTGAAATGACTCATGATTGATGCAACAATTCTAATTGAATATTGTCATAATAAAGAGAAAAGTGAATAATATAATATTAGTAAATAAATAATCACAAAGACTATAATTGGGTGCAACTGAGAGAAAAGTCACAGACATGGAATAAAGTTATATAATAATATATACTTGTGTTATAGTGTTTTGTTCAGAAGAAGATGTATTTCTTGTAAGGTAAAAACCACCAAGAGAGCGAAAGTAAATAGGATAAGGTATGTTTCCCTTTTGTGTGATGTGCAAGAAGCGAAGGTCAATGGGATAAGGTATGTTTTTTCATTTTGCATGACGTGCAACGCAAATATGTCTAGTCAGTAATGTAAAAAGAACTGTCTCACATACGGTTCTTGTTCCGGTTGTAAACATACAATTCCGGAAAGCATCAGATGCTGTATACTAACAAAACAGAGAAGAAAACAATATACATACATTAATAGATAAATTTACATGAACACGGTTACATAGACGGAATACAACGTGACACGTACATATGCACGTTACGTATATGTATATACACACCAGTATACTATAGCGCATGCTCTTACCTATCCCATGGCCTACTAATATGTACAGTCGAACATGTCACATTAGAGATCACCTTTCTTAGATGAAAATTGAAATGAGAACAAGGGAAGTGATTCAAGTCGCTTCAAACATTATTTCATATATTAATAACTGAAATAATGATTAATGAATTCTACCTACATATGTTAATGTCAAGATGTTTAAAATAAAATGTTTTCTTTAATCAATATTAATAGGTGGTCGTTTAATATCTTTTCCTGTTATTGCAATTTAATACCCCCCCCCAAAAAAAAAATTTTTTTTGGAATTGTCTCCCTGGCCTTTTGCATGATTTACTTGTTTACAAATATGAAAAAATGTTTGAATAGACAATAACATGTTATGTTATTAAAGATTTTATTAGAATATCTTGTATTGAGAACTATTAAATATTTGTTACACAGAAATCACTAGTTATGAAGGCGCGGGGGCCACTTGGAGATAAGGATTAGTTGGTATAGATTAGTCAATGTGATTATAGCGAAGTAAGCATAAGTAGTGTGAATTTTGTAAATTGGATTACTTAGGGGGACGGTTCATCAAGAACTTGTTTACATTGCACTTGGAGACAATCAGATTGTAGTCAGTTGGAAAACAGACAAAGGGAAAAGAGTTCCACAGGCGTGCAGTTTTAAGAAATAAGCTTTTTTCATGGAATATACATTTAGGTTTAAGCACAAATAAAGAGGGTGGGAAATTTTTTATAGTGGTTTTGGCTACACGAGTGTTTTTTGTGAAATTTTGGTGAGGGGAGCCTATAGATTGATGCTCACTTGTCATACAAATAACGATAAAGTAGAGATAGGCTCGAAAAGTCTCTTCTGTGGGAAAGAGGTTTCAAGGAAGAGAAAAAGTACATTCTGTCAAGGAAGGATAAGCTGATTTTAGCAGCTCAGACCGATATGACAACATTACTCCATCATTGGATGTACCTGGCTTTTATATAGGTAGATAATTTCATCAGGAGTGAGTAGAAGGACCCCACCATTTCCCCAGCGACCTTGGCAACTGATTTGATATACGTGTTCCATTCCAGATTGGGAGTAAATATCAAATCGAGAAGCTTGTCAAAACATGAAGCCTCCCCAAGACGAGAGCGATTCATTTCAATTGACGCCAGATGGACATCAGATCGTTGATGATTTACAAAAAGAACATAAATACGAAGATTGAAAGTAAAATAAATTGCTTTTCACTCTGTCACATAATCATTCAGTGTCATTTTTTCCTCATCCAAACTTTTTTTATCTAAAACAAAACATAAGAAAATCAATAACAATTGTAAAAATAAAATAAAGACTAATATTTATCACTGGATTTTAATTCCGATCCGCTTTTTTAAATATTTAATGAATCTTGCACATTTATATATTTTTTCAATGGAGAATAAGTTTTTTTTTTTTGCCTGGTGACCTTATTTTTGCGTGTGTGTATGTAACTGTGCATAGCTTGCGCTGTGTCTGAGTGTCCGAGCAAAACGCGTTGAGCGTTTTAACAATAATACCCCCCACGTACGATAGCTGGAACTAAAAGGAAAGAAAAATGGGAAAAAGCATGAGCGGCACGTGTTTACTCCAGCGATGCAGTTTGGTCTGGGTTGTTAATTCAGCTGTGGGTCGATAGTGAAACATCTCTACCATCCCGTTAGCAGAGGGATGATAGGCGAGTGTTGCTATGTGAGAAATTTTGAAGGATTGGCAAAGGTCTCGGAAGGTTTGTGATGTAAACTGGGAACATATGTCAGTGGTAATAGTGGTGGGTACACCAAAGTTAGAAATCCAGTTCTCTACAACTTCTGTTGAAATGTCATACAAAGAAATTGCTACTGGCCAACGTGTAAAAAAGTCTATCATGGTGAGAATGTGGCGATAACCATCAGAAGGTCGCAGTGGTCCAAAAATGTCCAGGTGATCATGGGAGAAACATGTGCCTGGTAGAGAGAAACTGCCTGGGGTAGAGATTATATGGCAATGAACTTTTGTAGGCAAAAGTAATGAGCTGTGATAAGCCTGACTGTTGCCTGCTTGCTGGGTTGTGTCAAGTTGTGAAAGTGTTGAAATACAGCAAGAAGGAGGTAAGTAGGGTTCTTGGTGTGCAACAGAAATATCGCACCAGTTTAACTTTCTGAAACAGGATTAGGATTCTTTTTCAGCAGAATGTTTGTCATTCCTGTGCAGTCACGATAGCATCTAAATCCAGATGTTTGTCAAAACTGTTGAGTTCACACAAGCAGGGAAGAGTGTCAGCTACATTATCTGTTTTTCCTGGTAAATTAAAAAGCTGTTTTCTAGGTTGGCCGTATTTGGAGTGAACAGTTGGCAGAGATGGTGGAAATTTTCTGTTTCTATGTCTATCCTTGTAGCCATATCAATCACTAGTAAGAGTGCTGGAAATAAACGTTTTATCTGGGCTGACGTAATCCGGCTGATTGTCAGGGACCCGACCCTTGCATTAACCACTAAGAAGGCTGTGCTATCAGCAGGTGCAAAGTACTGGGGCTGCTCTATTGCAATGTGGTGAATGGATTCTGGACCATGCAGTAGCTTCTGGTGGGGCCTTCTACTTATCATATTCTACAAAACAATTATTCGTTTCTTGTTCTCTCTTAGACCCCCACTACCATGTTCCCTTCTCCAACATCAGGGGTCTACGTTCTTACCTTCCAGAGGTTGAAACCCAATTACAGGAGACTAAACCAGACCATTTATTTTTAAGTGAAACTGGCATCGGACAAGCTATTTCCCTAGAAGACGTAGATTCCATGAACAAATCTTCTTTCTTAGAACCGCACGCCTGTTGAACCCTTATCCACCGTGTAAAATAAAAAAAATAGAAGAGTTCGTAACTTCTAAATCTGACCCCCAAGATCGCCATGGGCATAGAATATGTGCCTATATTAAAGATGGCTTTCCATGTGGTAGGGACATTTCCAAAGAAGATCCTAACTTACCCTATATGTGCTTCCGGGTTGCATTAGCTGACACTACTGCATTTATATTTACTCTCTATCGCCCCCACAACAGCGGAGTTACTATCTTTCAAAGCATATCTGAGAAAATTGACCAAGTCCTATCTGCTTATCCTTCAGCTAACATTCACGTATGTGGAGACTTCAATGTTCACAACGTCGAATGGTTGACCCACTCAAGCAAGACCCACCCGTGTGCCCGACAATGACGGCCAGGATGCGAGTCTGCTAGACCTTTTTCTCACAACTTGCCCTGAACTATGTTCAGTTTCTTTTCTGTCTCCTCTTGGATCTTCCGACCACACTTTGTATCAATTAAGATAAAAATTAAATGTAATAAGTCACCAGACGTATCTTTCCATTTTACAGTATATCGATACAGTAAGGCTGACTGGGCTAGCTTCCGTACATTTAGATCAGATCTACCTCTGCGTTCCATGTTTAAAACTGATATGTCCTCTATAGTATCAGACCTGACGGAATGGTTAATTGTAGGTATAGACCGTTTCATACCCTTGAAAAAGTACCAGCAAAAACTTAACAGCCAGCCATGGTTCTCTCCAGAATGCGCTGCTGTCATTGCGTACAGAAATCACCTTTTCCACTGCTTCCAACGTAATTGATGTATGGAAACTAAAGCCGCTTTCAGGACTGCCAGCAACCATTGTAAGAAAGTAATAAAGAACGCGAGAGAATTGTGTGCTCAGTCCGTGAAGTCCAAAGTAACTGAGCAGCGGCTTTGTTCCCACCAGTTTTGGCAAACAGTAAACAGAATCCTGAACAGAAGTGTGTGCTCTATCCCAACTATCATCAATGGACCTGGGGTAATCTCGTCAGCATCAGACAAAGCCAAACTCTTTGCCAAGAACTTTGCAGCTAATTCTACCCTGTGCGACCAAGGCCGCCAACCCCCAATATTTCCTCCTGTATCAGAAAACCCGCTATGTGATATACATACATCTGTACGTGATGTTGCCAAGCTAATCAAAAACCTTGATTCCAGTAAAGCAACAGGCACTGACGGTATTCCAATTATACTACTCAAAAAACTTCAACCAGAACTAGCGCCCATACTTACAAAACTGTTTAAACGTTGTCTTAAGGAAAATTGCTTCCCATCACCCTGGAAAATCTCATCAGTATGCCCTGTAAGAATTCAGGTGATCGCTCATCTTCCCTTTCAGTACAGGCCAATAAGTCTCCTGTGTGTCATGAGTAAGTTGCTGGAATCTGTGTTAAATACAGACGTAATCAACAATCTCAGCAAAAATAACGTTCTTAGTGACACACAATATGGTTTCCATTCTGCTAGATCTACAGCAGATATGCTTACAGTTATATCTCAAAGGATTAGCAAATCTCTCAACGGAGACAACCTTTCTAGGGCAATTGCTCTTGACATATCTAAGGCCTTTGATAGGGTATGGCATAAAGGTTTACTTCACAGGATCTCTAGCTATGGTATAGCTGGAAATGTCTTCTCGATTATTAAATCATTTCTTTCTTATAGGTTCATAAGAGTAGTAGTTGAGGGGAAAAAATCAGTTCATCAACATTCTGATCCCCATCTGGCATCAATTGAAATGAATGGCTCTCGTCTTCAGGGGGCCTCAATTTTTGACAAGCATCTGGGCTTAAATGGAACATGTACATCAAATCTGTTGCCAGGGCCGCTGGAAAAATGGTGGGATCTTTCTATCGATTCAGTAGATATCTCACTGCTGATGCAATTCTCTATCTATATAAGAGCCAGGTACGTCCAAGGATAGAATACTGTTGTCACATCTGGACAGGAGCTGCTAGAAAGAACTTGTCCTGCCTTGATAGAGTTCAAAATAGACTTTGTAGCCTCGTAGATGTCCTTTTCTCTTCTCTGCAACCTCTATCTCACAGAAGAGATTTTGCGAGCTGGTCTCTGATGTATCGTTATTTTCAGTCAGCCGGAAAGCGGGAAAACGGAAGACAGTTCCACAGGCGTGCAGTTCTAATAAAAAAGCTTTGTTCATGGAATCTACGTTTAGGTTTAGGCACAGATAAAGAGTGGGGGGAATTATTGATAGTGTTTACAGCTAGACGAGTGTTTCTTGTGAAAGTTTTGCGAGGGGGGATCATAGATTGAAGCTCAGTCGAAGACTTTCTATGAAAATAACGATACATCTAAGACAAACTCGTACATCTCTTCTGTGAGATAGAGGTTGCAAGGAGGAGAAAAGGACATATGAAGTCTATTTTGAACTCTATGAAGGCAGGACAAGTCCTTTCTAGCAGCTCCTGCCCAGATGTGGCAACAGTATTCCATCCTTGGACGTACCTGGCTCTTATATAGATAGAGAATTGCATCAGCAGTGATATATCTACTGGATCGATAGAAAGATCCCACCATTTTTCCAGCGGCCTTGGCAACATATTTGATGTATGTGTTCCATTGAAGATCAGGAGTAATGGTCAAGCCCAGAAGCTTGTCAAAACTTGAGGCCTCCTGAAGACGAGAGCCATTCATTTCAATAGATGCCAGATGGGGATCAGAATGTTGATGATGTAAAGAGAGAAGCTTGGTTTTAGATGCATTAAAAGTAACCCGCCACTCCTTTCCCCATTGTACTACATGCTCAAGATCAGAGGAGAGAGAATTGGAGAGAACTTGGTCGTTTACTGTCTTAGATGTGCTACCATAAATGGTAGTGTCGCCAGAATAAATGTCTACAAATGATGTAAGGATGTGATTTGGAAGATCATTAATGTAGATCAGGAAAAGAGTTGGGCCCAGGATGGACCCCTGAGGGACACCGGCATTAATACTGTGGGCTTCTGATTTTTGCCCCTCAACTACTACTCTTATGAACCTATCAGAAAGAAATGATTTAATAATTGAGAAGACATTTCCAGCTATACCATAGCTAGAGATCTTATGAAGTAAACCTTTATGCCATACCCTATCAAAGGCCTTAGATATGTCAAGAGCAATTGCCCTAGAAAGATTGTCTCCGTTGAGAGATTTGCTAATCCTATGAGATTGATTGACTCTCTAACATCTTTTGGGAGATATTTATGTACTTATGATACAATTGAAAGTATTTTTTTCTAGTTAGTGATGTATTCTCTTTTAATATTTTTCTCCCCGGCCCTTTACTTGTTTATATTGTCTTTTCCTCTTGTCTTTGTTTGGTCTAACCGGATTCCAGGACTAGAATTTGACTTTACTTATAGTGTCCAGTTTAGTGCTGTTACTTGCGGTAACATACCTTCTTAGGAAGGTGCACGGATATTTTCCTATGACCCAATGCCTAGCCATGCTGAGGGGACCTTTTTATCCTGGGCGACATCCTGTCACTTTGTTGATTTAGTTTTATTTTTCATTTCAATTTGAATATTTGATCAGGGTTTACTTTAAACTGAAAATTGAAAGTATCCGCATACCAGAGTTCCTGGTAAACCCCTGTACAGTGAGAACGAAGATACACGAGATTGGTTTCTAGTAGGCATTCAATTCTCCCTTGTTTTATTTTACTTCGATGTAAGCTTGCAGAAATCAAGGAGCCCACGACCTGGGGCTAACACTTGAAGTCTATATGAGATAGATAATCGCATGTTCGATTTACGTTCTTTATCTCTCAAACACTGAGTTAGGAAAGAAATTGAGAACATAATTTCCTCTCCCTTAATTGACCATTTTCATACGTTGTTGTATATCTTTCATTTTGGTCTCTTGGTCTTACTGGATTCCAGGACAAGAATTTATCTAGTCTGGTGGAGTATCCAGCTTCATGCTATTACTTGATGTAATATCACTTGGAGAAGGTGCATCATTCCTTATAAAAGCTAATGTGGGTTTGCCAGAGTGAGGAGATCTTATTTAGGCTGTGAATACTATGTGATTTTGACTATTTGGTCAGGACTTACTTCTATGGATAAAGTATCCTCATGCCAGGTTGTTCTGACAAACCCCTTTACAGAATCACCTTAGACACTCGATGATAGTGTCTAGTAGGCATTCAACTTGTTTCCAGTGTGAGTTCTCATATGTCTCACTAACGTTGATTTTTTAGAACAAGAATATCCACAGACTTCACAAGAATGTGGCTTTGCCCCAGTGTTGAGTTCTCATATGTGACACTAAATGTGATTTTCGAGAACAAGAATATCCACACACTTTACAAGAATGTAGCTTTTCCCCAGTGTGGGTTCTTATATGTCTAACTAATGTTGATGTTTGAGAACAAGAATATCCACAAACTTCACAAGAATGTGGCTTTTCCCCAGTATGAGTTCTCATATGTCGCAGTAACTTTGATTTTTCAGTAAAAGAATATCCACACACTTCACAAGAATGTGGCTTTTCCCCAGTGTGAGTTCTAATATGCCTCACTAAATTTGATTTTTGAGAATAAGAATATCCACAGGTTTCACAAGAATGTGGCTTTTCCCCTGTGTGAGTTCTCACATGTCTCACTAATATTGATTTTTTAGAACAGGAATATCCACAAACTTCACAAGAATGTGGCTTTTCCCCAGTGTGAGTTCTCATATGTATCACTAAATGTGATTGTTTAAAACAAGAATATCCACACACTTCACAAGAATGTGTTTTCTCTAATGTGTATATTCATATTTAAATTGAATTGTTCTTGGCGCAAGATTATCACTACCAAGTTATAAAGAATATGACATTTTATCCTGATTTCTCAATTTCAATCTGTAGTTTTTTTTTATTTAAATATGTGTGTATGTTCTTTTCACAATTTGCTAATAAATTATTTGCAGGATAAAAATAACTCTTCACACATATATGTCTATTAATGTTGAGTGCAGACGTTTATGTTGTCTGCCACATAAGGAAACAATTGTATATAGAATAATGTTTGAGGAGAAGAATGGCCCCTTAATATTCATAAACACATTCAAGCAGGAACATCTGCAAAAAAATAAAATTTAATATTTTAATATCATTGTTTATTTTAATCGTGCCAACAAAACAAGCAACAGACCTTTATATAACATTTAAAAATCACAGAGGTAATCACTTAATTTATATTCAGATTGTTTAAATGTTTAATACTATCCATAGTATTTCGTAATGGATAAAGTAATTATGGAATTAATAAAGTAAAATCAGTTTAAGTCATATGTGTTGAAATATAGCTGCTGATTTATAATGTGTTTGATACTACACTGGATAGTATTTCGTAATAGATAAAGTAATTATGGAATTAATAAAGTAAAATAAACAATAATATAGGAAGAATTATTAAAAACAATAAGCATACAACGACCATAGTGTCTACTGAAAAAAAATAAAAATGCTAACAATAGAAATATAAGTTATACTACCAGAAAAGTGAATTTAAATATTCAGTCAATTAAAGTTAAAAATACAAATCAATATATAATCTAGTTACTTAGTTATAATGGATAATAATATGGTCTTTTAAAATAGCTGTCGGTTTAGGTCATATGTGTTGAAATATAGCTGCTTATTTATAATGTGTTTGATACTAAACTGGATATTTTCCTAACGTTACATATTTATTAATACTCATAATAATTTAATGCAACAGAATTAAGTTCTTATTTTTTTACTTTTATTTTTAGAAATCAACAGTTTTTACATTGAACAAATTATTTAATCCAACTTTTTTTAATGCATTATGATCATTCCCGTATTTTATTATACAAATGATATAAACAGTTTTAATAATCGATTATCACAATTTTCTTTTTTAATTAACGTCTGATAATACATATTTGCATGCAAGAAAAGACTCTCGAAATCTCTGAACTGGTTACCTTACCTAACATTACAGAATTGATATTTTTAGTAGTTATTTTAATTGTTATTAAAATATTTTTTTTATTTTTGAAATTCAACAAATTATTACTAGCATTCAACGAATTGTTTCACCCAACTCTTTTTTAGCGTATTTTTATTAATCATATATTTTTTAGTTTCCTTATGATTTTTATCCTAATTATTTTCACCTTCTGGTAATATAAATTTGTAAAATGTATAAACGCTCAAAGATTAATATGAATTTAAATATGGCCTGTAAAATAAGCTTATTCGACTCATGTTCTCTGAACTAAACTTCTTTCTTTCTTCTGCATATTAATGTTGTATCTATAACCAGTAGATATTTTAGTGTCTTTTAAACCTTTTTATTTCGCTTTAAAATTACACCTCCTTTGCATTTTTTCTTTTACTGGATTTTGGATTTTATGTCTTTTAAACCTTTCTAATCAGCTATAAAATTACATTTCTTTTTTGAACCAAGAAAAAAGTGATAATTTTCTTCTTTGATGAACTGAAGAAAAGTCGGACGATTTGATTGGTTTATGCAATGAAACACATGAAAGTGTAAAACATTTTCATTGAGTTTTATAAACCTTTGCAATTTTAAGATATGTTTATTCAATATATACATTATAAACTATTCTGTTTTAGAGAAAATGTGTGCATGCGTGTGTGTGCGAAAATACTAATGTAATAATGTCATTGTTATAATGATAGAAATATATTGTATCCTTTAAACGTACAATTTGACAGACAACAACATCCAATTATTCTCCTATTTTGAGGCAAAAAAGTTAAAAATCAACGATAAAACATTTGTTCATTCATAATTCACCAATGCGTTAACTAATAAACGTGTTTAATGTTTTATATTTAAATATTAGTATGACAAAATATTTAAATTATTATTAACATATAAAAACATTTAATCTAATTATATTATTTTGATTTTTAACTAAACATTTTATAACAATACAACTACCACATATAGATTGATATTTTCTTTGCTTGGGACAATTACATTTTCTATTTCTTCTCGTGTATTTCTCAATGTGTCAATCCTATTATTCCAAACCAATGGTGAAAAATATTTGTTCATCTCTAATTAAGTTTAACATATTTTTAAAACTTAATCACATGTAAGATCAGCACATTTAATAATAAATCTATAGAATGTTATTATATTTAGAAAATCCATTCTTTTTTTCTATTTTTAAGGTATAGAGTTTATAGAGATTTTATAGTGAATTGTTATAGGCAATGAATATAGTTTTAGAGATGTTATAGTTAATTGTTATAGGCAATGAAAACAGAGCTCCACAAGTCTACAGGTTTGAATAGAAAATATATGATGATGTATCATAACTAGGTACCTGAACAGTGAATTGATTAACACTAGATGATCAAGTCAAACGAGAACAAACTCTTTGTTTCAGAATCTTGCCGATATTTAATATGCATTGTCGGTCGTGGTTTATGTACACAGAGCGGCAGGCACTGCTGGCTGTAGTGAAATTGTCCTTACAACCAGCTTGTTAATTACTTTAAGGTGTTTCTCCCTTTACCGTGGAGTATTTTGAGGGTTGTTACACCTGATGTTTTATCTGCTGCAATCAATTTTGAATATCGTTTTTATAGTGCTGAGATGATATTAAGTAATAAAATTAGCAGAGGTTAGGTAAGTACCATATTGAAAGATATGCTAATTCAACGAACCCTGAGTATCCATATTATCATTAATTATCATCTTTACTGTTTGTATAGCAAACTTTACCCGGCCATAAAATTGATGTATGTGTTTAAACTTGAATCACAAATTTTAAGCATTTTAAAAAGTCATGTTGTACAGAACAAATAAAAAAAATGTGCAAACTGAAAAGAATTTATAAACTGATATATTGTTACACACAGAGTGACCCAAAAGAAACGGGCCCAAACTCTAATTAGGCTCCGTTTCTTAGTGTTTTGTCCAAATGAAATGAAACTTTGGTCATAACTAGTTTATTATATTCAAAAGATCACATAAAAACACTAGGGTCTTTGCCCTTTTTTCTCCGTTGACTGTAAAATACTTAGAAAAACAATTGAATGCCCTTTGTTTTTTTTTAAGTCACCCTGTATTAGGGACCATACGTCGGTTACAATAAAATTAGCTATTGTGCAGATTGGCGAGGCTTTGTTTTTATTTTTCAGTTACCACTATCCATTTTGTATGTAGTTTATGATGTTCATGCCATAAAGTATGACGTCATGAAATTGGTTTTGAATTTTAAAGAGCTCTTTTACAGAATAATAATAAAAAATTGTAAAAATTAAAAAGAAGTTATAAATTGATATAATGTTACACATAAAATACCAGACGTCGGTGACGATAAAGTTATAAAGTTAACTAATGTGCAGATTGACAAAGCTTGGTTCTCATCTTCAGCTGCCAATATCCATTTTGCATGTGGTTTATGATGTTCATACAATTTGTATTATGTGTAAGGAGTGTGTAACAACTCACCTGCCAAATCGATTGGCCTTAAAATGTTTATGTGTTGTATCAATACTAATTCAGCTTCAAATAATAATCATACAATAAATATATGTTTATGATGTTCAGTATATAATATATCAATTTATAACTTCTTTTCAATTTGCACAATTTACATACCATAAACAATTTACAGATTAATAAAAAATTGTGCAAATTGAAAAGAATTGATATAATGTTACATATGAAATACCAGACGTTGTTGACGATAAAGTTAACTAATGTGCAGGTTGACAAAGTTTAGTTCTCATTTTAAGCTGCCAATATCCATTTTGCATGTGGTTTATGATGTTCAGACCAGATGGTATGACGTCATAAATATAGTAATGGTGTAAGAGTTGTTTGGACAATAGACCAATAGTATCTTGGATAATTTATACTATGTGTGAGGAGTGTGTAACAACTTACCTGCCAACTCGATTGGCCTTAAAATGTTTGTGTTGTATCAATACTAATAGTCTTTAGATAATAATCAGACAATATATATTGTGCAGTTGTACTGCCCTGTTAGGTGAGCATTAGATTAGGTGGGCTTACTTATCATTTCTGAGCTGGCACTATCCATTTTGTGTGTGGTTTATAAAGTGAAGACTTAAGAAGTATAAAGTTATTTAATTAGAACTAAAGCACAAATTGTTTACGATAGAGACTTTATAGAATTTTATGATCTCCACAGAATATGTTGGATTTAAATTTGCAACCCCAATTTTGAACAGTTGCTTTTTTAAGGTGTTTTTTACGCAATAATTAATATATCTTTTCAAGTTAAAGAAAAGTTTGAAATTATATTTTTTGGAGTCAGTGAACATTTTATGTTTGGAATTTTTTATACCTATGTTTGACTTATGTTATTTTACAAAAGAGTCACTATTAGTAAGGCCTAGATGTCACTCGAGGATAAGGGTTAATAAGCATATAGTGGTCAATGGAACACTGTCGTCGTTATTGTTAGTGAAAATTTGGTAAATTGGATTACTTAAGGGAAACGGCTCGTTAAGACCATATTTACATTGGAATTGAAAATGACCATATTGTAGTCAGCTGGAAAGCAGGCAAATGAAAGAGAGTTCCACAGGTGTGCATTCTAAGTAAGAAACTTTGTTCATGAAATCTATGTTTATGTTTAGGCACAGATAAAGAGTGGGGGAAATTATTGATAGTGTTTTCAGCTAGACGAGTGTTTCTCGTGAAAGTTTGGCGAGAAGGACCATAGACTGGAGCTCAGACGAGCACTTGCCATGGAAATAATGCAGAGACAGGCTGTGAAGAAGGGGTTGCAGGGAAGAGAAAATGGCATCCCCACTAAGCTACAAAGTCTACTTTTAACTCTGTAAAGGCATGGCACATGAGTTGGAATAGATACATCGAGATCATTGCTAAGACTGCTACAAAGAAGTTACTTACACTTGAAAATATCCTATACCTCTACAAAGCTAACATTCGCCCATGTATGGAGTACTGATGTGACATTTGGGCTGGTGCATCTGCTACTAGCTGCGCGCTCCTGGGCAGGATTCAAAAGAGAGTCGCCAACCTGATTGATCCTGAACTGTCATCTTAGCTTCAGCCGCTGTCCCATCAACAAAATATTGCATACAAGTATTTTAATGGTGGATTCTCTGACGAACTACAAGCTATTGTACCCTCTTTAATGAAAATACCTCCGACAAACCCAATAAGCAGCAAAGTCCCACCCCTACACAGTAGAGATCCTTAGATGTCTGAAAGCCTTCTATTCTAATTGTTTCTTTCCCAGAACTGCTAGACTTAAAAATTCTCTTCTGGCTTCCTGCTTCCCCAACTGTACTGACATGCAGAAGTGTAATGTAAACACACATTTTGCTGCTAAACTCCCTACATAGTACTCCTGTAACTTAGGTTCCTGATAGTAGCCCATACATCATAGTGGCAATGTGCCTTGCTTGGTGTTAAAAAATAAACTGGTAAAACAAAACAGGAAAACCAAGTAACAAAGTAAATTTAAAATAATATATAATTAAAATAATATAAAAGGTTTAAAAAAAGTAAAAAAAAAATGCTGAAAACGGTGCTGGTTTCGATTGTAAACATTTGCCAATTATTTTTTCTATGTTAATTTTCTGTTAATTGGTTATGACCAATAAATGACTGCTACTTTTATGTAAACTTTATTAAACAAAATTTTCCTTATTCTAAAACCTAAAATATTGAATAAAATATCAAAATTTAACAATTCTCAAGCGAAATATTTAGTAAAAAAAAACATTTTGTGCACAGTTGTCTAGCCATTCGACAAACTTTGGATCAACTTATTTTGTTTATGGTAAACGTTATTATTTTCTCATAAATCACGAAAGTAAATAAACACATTTTTTATAAAAATGTAAATATAATATTGAATCATCTATTATTAGGAAGATTAGGAAGGGGTTGGTGCTCATTTAAAGTTTAATTTATAAAACAAAGTCTTAAACATTAACATTTTGTGTTTTTCATTCTATTTTTCGGAAGATTTTGAATGGCTTTTCAGACGTAATGGAAAACAAAAAATACATTTTTTTCTTCTTTATTAGTTTCTGTTAAGTGTTCATTTTATGTAAGCGTAATAATAGAAGCATTTTATGTAAGCGTAATAAAAGAATCCTTTTTCCATAATATTCCAAAACCTAAAACATTTATTTGTTATATATTTGTTTTGTGACAACTTTTTCGAATCTATGTGTACAGTAAAACAAACGCAAAGAATCCTTATTCCTTTATTCAAAACCTAAAACGTTGAATAAAATATCAAAATTTAAACGGAATTCTCTAGCGACATAATAGGTAAATTATGACAAAGAACTATTTCTAAAAATATATGCACATATATATATATATATATATATATATATATATATATATATATATATATATATATATATATATATTCGGTACGGTCAATATATATATTTAAAACCGAAAAACAGAGTTATTGCGTAGGGAAATGTACACAGGCACACAGATACACAGACACGTTCACTTTTATAGATATGTATATAGATAGATAGATAGATAGATAGATAGATAGATAGATAGATAGATAGATATTACATACTGAAAAAGCAGCGTTCAGTTGTCTAACAATTCAACCAACTTCGAATCAAATTATTGTGTTTATGGTAAACATTAGGATTTCCGCAGAAATCACGTAAATTTTACTTAAATAAACACATTTTTATTCAGGAAATCAATATTTTTATTGGATCGCAATAAAATTAAACCTTTTTTACGTTTAATGTTATTTTAAGAATGAATATTTTTAGGGGTATTGCAAAAAAAAAAAAACTATTTCAGATTATTTTAAAAGTTATTGAATGCATATTTTAAAGCGTAAAAAAATAACTTACCTTTCATATTGGATTGCAATAAAAAAATAAACTTATTTTAATATTTAAGATTATTTTAAAGTTGTTGAATTATATTTTTGTAGAGTGAAAAAAATAAACTTACCATCCATTCCAGGAATTTAATACGAAAAAAATCGTTTTTCTTTTGTGTCCAACGCAGAAAATTTGTTTGTTTGTTAGGATTTCTTAATATAATCTTTAGTAAATTGATACAAATTTTATTTTGCGTGTCCAATTCATTAAGCAATTAAATATATGAAAATATAAAAGAATCGAAATTAAAAGACAAAAAAACACGATTTAAACGTGAAATTATTATAAGAAGAAAAAAATCAATTGCTTTAGAGACCAAAGAACTTATCGTAAAACGGTGTAATCATTATTTTGTTCCTCGTGTAAAAGATTAAACATTTCATTATTATTTGGATTAGTCGAACTACTGTTTACATCCAAGATGAGAACAGTAATCCAAATAATCCAAATATAAAAAAAATGCAAAACTGAATATTTCACATAAACAATTAAAAAAGGAAGGAATTGAACAAATAGCGAAGTCAATCAAATAACAAAAACTAGATTTGAACCAACAAGAAACAAAACAATAATCACATGATTACATTATGAAAATTGCGACTTATTTTTATCAGATTCGATTCCGTTAACTTTACGATGACCTTAACTTATTATTCCAGACTTAAAACTGATGTTTTACATGCAATCAGCATCAAACGACTAACAATGTAAGTGTAGTACCTGTTTCTAGTTTGTTTGTGCATTTCAGCCATGTGTCGCGTTATCACCATTCTGGCTTTACTTGTCATGTTTTGAGACCTCCCATGTATTACCCCCTCCTTTGATAGAGAAGTAACGCAATGTTGTAAAAAGTTCCGACTCGCAGATGTGGATATGAGAAAAAAATCTAACAGAACACAAATCGATACTTAGCAACATTCAGTATAATTTGCTTGCACCCTACGTGTTTAGGTAAAAATGCACTTTCGTAAATAATTGAATTCAGTCAAAAACATATCGCTAAAACCAAAACAAACATCTAAGCAAATCGCCATATATTCAGACGGTCGAGCGAGATGGGTCAGCGCCGTCAGCGGTAAGGGGGTGCGGCTCATTACCGTGGGGTCCCGATTTCGAATCTCGCTAGATTCAGCCACTCTGATGAGTCGTAGACGACGAAACACGTGTCAGTGGATAATTATATTTAAAAATAATATATATATACCGCTCCCCAAGTGGGGGTACCAAATTGTTTAAAAGGGAAAATTATTCCCAACTCGCATTTAGGTAAAAATGCATTTTCGTAAATAATTGAATTCAGTCAAAAACATATCGCTAAAACCAAAACAAACATATATATATATATATATATATATATATATATATATATATATATATATATATATATATATATGTGTGTGTGTGTGTGTGTGTGTGTGTGTGTGTTACGACGATTGGCTGTCACCAATGATTGCCGAATGCCGGTCTCGTCCGATTCATGCTTGACGGGAATTGACGAGTATTCGGGCCAGATTATGCAAGAGTACCTAAAAATATATAAAAAAATATACTTTTTGTTTGCACTAACTTTTAGAAAAGGAAGAGTTATCGATCCCTGACAAGCGACATCTGAAACTAAAATACAAACAATAGCTTCAGGTAACTGTCATGTCTAAGTGCCGATTCTTGCTGTTAAAAACTTTATATGTTCATGAAACAGTTGCTTTTAAATCCTTCTATCTTTTCATCCTCATCACCAGATGAAATGTAAAATGCCCTGCTCGCGAGTGTGAATATTTGAGAAAATAGAATAGAACACAAATCGATAATTAATTAAATCACATTTTTTTTTGCCTTTTAATATATCGTTTAAAGGGCAGGTAACTCTTTTGGGGATAATGTCCCTTTGATGGCAAAATTACGATATAATGCAACTCCTGAGACTCATCTGAATTATAACAAATGTCAACATGAAAAGCTTGTCTTTAAATTGACGTGATAATTATAATGCGAAACATGGTTACTATGAATACATTAATCAGAAACAGGTACTATACTTTTATTTTATAGTTCTCTCTCCCGATTCATAAACGTTTCGTCATGAAAACGTGCCCAGAGCTCTCCACTCCACAGTCAAATAAACTACTTTAAAAATAAAGTTGTGGGAGTTGAAAACTCTCAGCCTTACTCGATTGTCGCCCTTTAACTCAGAAGACCGACCTAGCTACGTCACTTCCTGTTTCTCATATTTCACCCTCTTTTCTGCTGAACGCTCAACCAGTCAAGATATGACAGAAACCGCTCTGGTGGGGCCATGAGTCACCACCGCGTCCTGACTAGCCAGTCAACCGCAAGTAACGTTACTTATCTTTCTATCTTTCGTCCCTGTATATTTATGCAAATGAATTGTATTTGTGTCGTTGATATATAACGGTATATTGTCGTTCTCATTATGCGACCTTTCGTCTTTTCAATTCCTCTACCATTAAATACATGCACCATTATATACATGGGGACGGGATCGTCTATCACGCAGCAGACCGTCCTGTCCCCAACATCTGGTGACCCCGCCGTGATTTTTTTCAAAATGGTGACTTAACGAACATTCTCATAAAAGCTTAACAATCAACTTTCCAAAAACATTTTAAAAACGTTATGTCGCGAATGTAATATGCCGTTATATCGTTAAATAATCAGCGAAATATACTCCAAAAAGAAAGAAAAAAAAAACAAAAACACAATCCCCTCCCAAAAAAGGAGAACAAACTTTTTCGTTGCATTTTCAATGTTATGTCTAAACACACGTACGTCAATTATCTATTGTCCGCCATCTATTTTTCTTACTACTAGTGGACAGATAAATGTAAACAAATAATCTAAAAAAAAATGTTTTTCGTCGCAGCCTAAATAATAATAATAATAATAATGATAATAATAATAAAAAGAGAACAATAAATTTTATCTATATTCACACACATATAAAAAATAGACATTATTATCTTCTTCACATTTTTTAGAACGAAGCGTATCTTTGAACAACGATGTCTGTTAAAATTTTGACGATACCAACGGACTACTATTTTCACAAACATTTCGATTTTTCTCGCAAACGATGCACATTTCCGCTATAATCCAATCGAGAAAATAATTTTAATGACGTCCTGAATATAACGCGCTCCCTGAAATATTCTTAGACGTTCTTTTCGCGTCATTTAACTCGAACTTTTTTATTCTGTTCTCCGTCGTAATCGAAGCAAAATATGACCTCGAGAACCTTAAAGGTCAAATTTTCCTGCTGCCTTCATTCTTAATAATACATAAAAGAAATCAGTGTGGAAAAATAATTTTATTTTTTAACGTGATTACTCTGAGTAAAAAAGAATAAATGAAAGAAAAAATTAAAACCAAATTTAAAAAAGAAGGCAAAAAGTCAGTTTTAAAGCAGTCAATGAGGTTACCGTTGGTGAAATTGTAGAATGGATCAACTCTGAATAGCGAATATTATATTCTTTGATGCGTGTTTGTGTACAAAAAGTCAATGAGTTTGACGTTGGTGAAAATTAACGGATCTAATTTGTTGCAGTGAATGGAAACAGAGTCCACATACAGAAGATACACTTTTTCGTTTACTTAACAAGATTTAACAGACAATCTAGGAAGTTCTTTATATCTTCAAAAGTTTTATCCATGGCATTTAATATGATTATTTTACGACATATGAACACATAATGTTGAATGCAGTAATTTTGGAAAACTTTTGATCCTTAAAGTTTTGCCATTTTATTCATGGAGTTCGGTTTCGTTGTTTGTTGTAAGTATATCAGTGTAGGGTAATGTTGAATCTGGTATTTTAAAAAGGTTTTGATGCTTCAAGGTCATGATGTCTTCAGAAATTTCACACACATGATGGGATTTTAAGCTTTTTGGAATTTATATTTGAATGTAATGCGTGTTTCTGACGAAATGTTTTTACAATGTGTTGGTTTCATTGTTTACGTTTCAGCAACCATTTTCCGTTATTTAATGCTGAATTCTTTCCCCATTATTTAATGCTCCATGTTGTTGAAGTAATCACATATTTGTTATGTTTGTGGCTTTTCTAAAGTGTGAGTTCTCATATGTCGCACTAATGAATATTTTTCAGAGCAAGAATATTCACAAATTTTACAAGAATGTCGCTTTTTCCCAGTGTGAGTTCTCATATGTTTTACTAAATTTGATTTATCAGAAAAGGAATATTTACATATTTTACAAGAATATGGCCTTTCTCCAGTGTGAGTTCTCATATGTCGCATTAATGCATATTTTTCAGTAAAAGAATATTTACATATTTTACAAGAATGTGGTTTTCCCCCGTGTGAGTTTTCATATGTTTTACTAAATTTGATTTATCAGAACAAGAATATGTACATATATTACAAGAGTATGGTTTTTCACCAGTGTGAGTTCTCATATGTTGTAATAATTTATAATTTTTAGTACAAGAATATTCACATATTTTGCAAGAATGTGGTTGTTCCATAGTGTGTGTTCTCATATGTCGCACTAGTTTATATTTTTCAGAATAGGAAAATCCGCACACACCACATGAGTGTGGCTTTTCCCCAGTATGAGTTCTAATATGTCTCCGTAAGTCTGATTTTCGATCAGAAGAATATACACAAAATTCACAAGAATATGTTTTTTTCTCTGCGTGAGTTCTCATATGTTTCAGTAAATTTGATTCATCAGAACAAGAATATTCACATTTTTGACAAGAAAATGGTTTTTCGCCAGTGTGAGTTCTCATATGTTTTAATAATGTATATTTATTAGGACATGAATATTCACATATATTACAAGAATGTATTTTTTCATGAGTTCTTATATGTTTCAATAAATTTGAATTGTCAGAAGACGAATATTCACAAATTTCACAGGAATATAGATCCTCCCCGATGTGAGTTCTCATATGTGTAACTAACGTTGATTTAACAACACAAGTATACTCACATATATTACAAGAAAACATCTTGTCACAAGTAAATATATATAATAAAATGATAATCAAGTCAAATTCAGCAATTTCGTTCGTGCAGGAACATCTGCAAATAGAAATGTTTTATTTTATGTATTTTCATTCATTAAAAAATATTTTAAATATTACTTGATTTAATTTTTAACCTTTAAATTAATTCTACTCCTAACAATAATAAGAGACGTTCAACACAGAACAAATCTATAAAGGTTTTCGTAAGAATGAGTAATATTATTTGATATAATTTATAAAATCTAAATAAAATGTATTCCTTACAATCATAAACAGAACAAATCTATTCATATTTTGATTAGAGTGAATTACATATTTCTTTATTTTTATTCATGGAAACTTGTTAACGTGCCTCTCTCTCTCTCTCTCTCTATATATATATATATATATATATATATATATATATATATATATATACGCGTGTGTGTGTATGTGTGTGCGTGTGACAGAACAGTCCCAGGACGTGATTGGGCTCCCCAGGGGGGAAGTCAAGACTCAAAATGCTGGGGAAGCCGGGCAGATTTAGTTTCATGTATTCTTTAATTATCGCCTGTGTGCCCGGGCAACGGAAAAAGACCTTGCTGAGAGAAAGATTGGATTGTGATTTTCATTTTTATGAAAATCTGTGACAATATCATTTTTTTGTGTAAATTGTAAATGGAATTATTTAGCATTGAGACTAAGGATGTTTATAGAAGATAAATATTCACAAATTTCACAAGTAATATGTAATAAAAAGATAATCAATTCAAATTCAACAATTTCGTTTGTACAGGAACATCTGTGAATAAAAAGAAAATCAATACGAGCAGGAACATCTGCAAATAAAATTACAAATATATTTTATTTGTATTTTCATTCATTTTTAAAAATATTTTGAATATTACTTGGTTTATTTTGCAATAATAACAGACGTGCAACACAACAAGTTAATAAAGTTGTTTGTAAGAATAAGTAATATTTGATATAATTCATAAAATCTAAATAATTTTTTTCTTTAAAATCATAAACAGAACAAATCTATACATATATTTTGGTTAGAGTCAATGACATATTTCTTTATTTTTATCCATAGAAACTCGTTAACATGAATCTCTCTCTCTCTCTCTCTCTCTCTCTCTATATATATATATATATATATATATATATATATATATATATATATATATATACTAGCAAAAGTACCCGCCGTTGACTACAGAAAATGGCCTCTGATTTATGAAAGTATGATAGGTTATGAAAAGGAATTTGGGGGTATCAAAACCAAAGCAAAATATGATGAAAGTAATAAACATAGATAAACCCCATAATTTATTATACAATACCTGTTCACACTGAAACTGTATGTTTTTTTTTAATCAGAGATGTGCTTCTCCTTGAGGGGTTACCTTCGCCATGGCTTACAGGATCCCTCTCCACCCCACATAAATATTCAAATAATCACATGCATACGTTCATGTGCACACAATAATACATACGCATGTACACACACATGCAAATATACTCATATTGTGGCACACATATACGCATTACATACATATGCATATACACACGTACACATACATGTAAAATACACACGAAGGATTGTTCCAAAAGTAAAAAATCCTCAATGATCAGGACGACGATGATGGTGATGGATACAATTAAATGAGTTTGACATGAATAAAAAAATAAAAAAAGAATCCAATACAAACAATTTGTAGAAGAAACTGTCACTCATTAAAGTGTTTGTGCAACTTTACAAATGAATGGACGTCGAAATCATACGAAAACTACAGCCAACAGCATTTAAATCGGCTGGACTTTTAAAAAAAAAAAATAAAGTGTTTGTTCATAAGACTCACAATTCTGCTGTAGGTAATGATGATGATGATGATGATGATGATATATTTCACACATTATTTTACAAATAAATGGACGTAGGAATGAGACGAAAACAAAATCGAACAGCTCAGTATTAAAAGCGCCTATATATATATATATATATATATATATATATATATATATATATATATATATACACATATATATATCAAAAATAAGCGCTTATATATAATAATAATAAGAAGAATAGTAATAGTAATAATAATAATAATAATAATAACAATAATAATCATTTATATATATATACATATATATGTATATATATATATATATATATATATACATTTCCCGTCATCTTTCAACTTTTTTCTTTTCTGAAAAACATCGAGAATGGTAAAAGAACTACATTTTCTGATTATTAGCCTGCAAGTGGTTAATTATGTGACGTTGAATTTGCATAAGAAATTGACCCCCCTCTAAAAACGCAATAGGTGAGATAGTAAATAACATTATTTTATTTCGAAAAAATATTTCTTATTTCAAAAAACTTAAACGAATTTTTAATTATTTTTTTTAATTGCAAATATCTTTGTAATCTACCACAAAAAATAGAATCTTATTTTTTTGGTGTGAGAAGAGAACGTATAATGTTTTTTTGTTTTCTTATAAATGATATAAGCTATATTAAAATGAAACGATAGTTGTAGTCAAATATAAACCACATAGTTTTAGATGTTTTGTTTTTTTCTAATCGGATTTTTTAATCCGGTCATCCAACTTGCCAGAAATGAAATTGTGGGTATTTTGCAACATACACACACATTATATATATATATATATATATATATATATATATATATATATATATATATAGTCTTTGAAGTTTTTAACATTTGAAACCATACAAAAATTTACTTTTTATCATTCGTTAAAAAAAAAATCTAGTCAGTAAGTCATTTAATCACCTGCAATCACTGCATCAACTCTCTCAAATTTACTATAATACCAATTTTATTTTTTATTTTTTCAAGGGATCATCAGTTGTTTACCATGAAACACTGTTTCGGGGATTTAAAAACAAAACAGTATATTACATCATGGCTCCCCAGCAGTGTTGATCAAACACCACCACCCTTAATCTTAGGAAGAAGACATGTTACAAAAATTTGATCCAATTTCCTATTCTTAATTGCAATTACTAACCTTTTCATAGTATAAAAATGAATTTCTTACCTGTGCGATTCATCAATTTCCACATTTAAAATGGATTATATTTATTTGCTGTCCACTCAGCAAAATGTGGCACAAGGCCGGAAAGTGGTAACCCAGCAGGCTCCCCTAAAGGAGGGGCACTCCTGCAATTTTAAAAATTGCCTGAGTAACCCCGTCGGCATTCCCCGGTCGGGGCGCCTCAGGCAGCAAGCAATAAACTTGCCCCACCGGAAAGCCTGGTGGCAAGGCCTGGGAGGGTGGACCTCCTAGGTATTACCCAGGCGGTGTACCTCAGTCCAACAGGTGCTGGGCCGGTCTCCGGCCCCTCACCTCTTGGGCTGAGTGTCAAGTGACGGATCCTTGACTGGTACTATCCATTTGAAATGGATTATATTTATTTGCTGTCCACTCAGCAAAATGTGGCACAAGGCCGGAAAGTGGTAACCCAGCAGGCTCCCCTAAAGGAGGGGCACTCCTGCAATTTTAAAAATTGCCTGAGTAACCCCGTCGGCATTCCCCGGTCGGGGCGCCTCAGGCAACAAGCAATAAACTTGCCCCACCGGAAAGCCCGGTGGCAAGGCCTGGGAGGGTGGACCTCCTAGGTATTACCCAGGCGGTGTACCTCAGTCCAACAGGTGCTGGGCTGGTCTCCGGCCCCTCACCTGTTTTTCTGAGTGTCAAGTGACGGATCCTTGACTGGTACTATCCATTTGAAATGGATACATTTTTTAATTTATCAGTCTTGTATTTATAAGATTTGGATTAATCCATTTAACTACTTATCACCCCCACTATAATTAGTAGTTTGTATATTTACATTTTTATTTATTTAAAATTATATATATAAAGGTTAAAAATATTTTATTTTTACATATACACATTTTTTTTATCTATAAATTTATTATATGTAATTATAAATACATTTTATACATTGCTAATATAGTTTTGGATTTCCTTTATTAATATAGTCTGGTTTATCTTAAACGATTCAAAAGCATCAGGATAACGAACAAATGCTTTATTTAACTGTTTAAATATTTTATTTTTATCTCCACCTTGTTTTATCATCCTTATTACTAAGCTAGAAACTGGTGGTATAAAATCTGTTAATTTTAGAGTAACGCGAGCTATTCTCAAAAACTCTGACATAATGGTTCCATAAAATACAAAAACAGGGCAGGTGCTATCTTTATGGGGCATATGTACTATTTTAAAGGGGAATGCGTTTCTTTTATCAAATATTTTATAAAGAAAAATCCCATCCTCAATTTTTATATCTAAATCCAGAAATGTAGCCTGTTGTCCTCTATGTTCACAATTCAATTTTAGTTCGTTTGGATATATAAGATGCTTATTTTTTTCGAATTCATCATTATCGTTTATGCATATAAGGTCATCTATAAATCTCCTACACCCATGAAAGTTATATGTTTTAGATATATCTGTTTTTAATAATGATGACATATATATATACTCGAGTCTATGTAAATACAAATTTGCCCAAAATGGTGCAGGATCCAATCCCATTGGGATACCTATCGTTTGGAGTAATATTTTATTTCCTATTTGAAAATAGCATTCTTTAATAAGATGACTTACAAGTATTTTTAAAATACCTTTAGAAACACTAGTTTTGCTATTTTTATTTTTACACCAGAAAGCTTTAGAGTTTGAAAAGTCTATATATTTACCTTTTCCACCTTGAAAAGCTAAATCTACAGTATCATTTAATTCTTTTATAAGTTTTTCATGCGGAATTTTAGTATATAGCGTACTAAAATCATAAGTAGCTATAGATTTTGCTTTTATTCTGGAATTTATTTTATCTAATTTTTCTTTCACTAGTTTGGAATTATTTACTACCCAAAATAGATTTATATTACTTATTTTTATATCTAAATCCAGAAATGTAGCCTGTTGTCCTCTATGTTCACATATATATATATATATTAGGCACCGCCAAAACTGGGTGGGGAGGTAAGTACTTTTTGACGGACCGTTTTTTTAATCTACCAATATTCAGGTAATTATCAGATCAATACTTAATAATTAATAATACATTGAAATTTTCGTCACTGAAAAATAAGTTTTTTTTTGGCCTGTTTGGTCTTCCATAGTTTGCTTTTTATCAACTACAAACGTAAACATTGTCGATCTAGACTCTAGATCGACGCGAAGTAACTGGTTGCCTATATGAATAAGTGGAATTATTTGAAATCCAGGTACTTGTATTATAATATTTTTGCATATTCTCATAGAAAATCATCCTAAATCTTAGTTAGACAACAAATAAATAAATTATTTCAAAAACCTTTTTTTTTAATATTTATGTACGTTTTTTTGTGCAAGAAAAAATGTCAATTGTTAACTTTTTGGGAAATTTTAACATTTAAAATTTAATTAAAAATAGTAGAAAAAGTTTTACATTATTCTGTTTTCTATATGATAAAATTCAGGGTTTATCTTTCTGGAAAAAAAAAAGTTACTCAGAAATAATGGATTTTAATAAATGTAATTTAGTTTTAAAAAACAACAACTTCATTTTTCGGCCATTTTTTGGCGGTGCCTAATATATATATATATATATATATATATATATATATATATATATATATATATATTGCTAATGCTACTCCCCAGATGATAGTATTATGTCTGTCATTTTTTCCTCTTATTCTAACATGACTCGACATTAGTTTTGTTTCAAAGTAAATACGCGCTTCAAAATAAGTCAAAACACAAAATGCTTATTCATGTAGGTAGAAAAGTAAATTTCCTTACATTTGTTAAATATATTTTTTGTCGGTTTTTGTTTGGGTCTATAATGTAAAATACCTGAAATGTAATAAATAATTGATTCAAATATTTCGAATTTAAAAGAAAAAATGTGAAAACACAATCAAAAAGACAAAGTGCAAAAAAAAAATTAACTTTCATTCCAGGAAATTCAATACGAAAAAAAAAACCAGCAAAAAAAAAAAAAACGAAATGACTTTCTGTTCAACAAACGAATAAAATATTGATGCTGGTTTGTTGCGATTTCTTTAGTTAAAAAAAAATCTGTTTGTGTGTTCAATTCATTAATACATAAAATATATGGAGACATTAAAAAAAATGAAAACTATAATTACTAGATGAAAATCACAATTTAAATACGAAATTATTATTATTATTATTATTATTTTAAATGACAAGTAAAATAGCTAAACTCACAAACTCCTCCTGTAAAAATGTTCGTTACTTCAGTATTCCAGGAAATTCAATACGAAAAAAAAAACAGCAAAAAAAAAACGAAATGATTTTCTGTTCAGCAAACGAATTGACGCTGATTTGTTGGGATTTCTTTAGTTAAGAAAACAAAATCTGTTTGTGTGTTCAATTCATTAATACATAAAATATATGGAGACATTAAAAAAAGCAAAAAACAAATAAAAAACGAAAACTATAATTACTAAATGAAAATCACAATTTAAACACGAAATTATTATTATTTTTTTAAATGACACGTAAAATAGCTAACCTCACAACGCATTAAGGTGACCGTAACTAACACGGTGTAATCATTATTTCGTTCCTGATGTAAAAATGTTCGGATCAAGTAAAGAATAGATACCCTATAGCAGACGACGCCGCCTGGCGGTGACAAGCGCACAATTCAACTAACACTGGTGATTCGACCTTGAAATTGGCACAAGCACATGGGGTCGGTTGTTTGTAAACACGTCAAATAGCAAACATGCTCGAATATTCACCAACAATTTTTTCTTTAATATATTTACAAAACTTTTGAAGATTTAAAAGAAAAATATATATTTACAAAACATTTTTTTTTAAGTAAGTAACAAAACGAACGTATTTAAATAAAAAAATATTTAAATAAATGGGTGTCTTTCTGTTTCGGATTTTTCGACTCAGATTAATATTTATGTACCGTGTTTTTTTTTGGGGGGGGGGGGTTCTATATGCGTTTTTAAGACAATTTATTATTTTTTTTATTACATTTTCACCCCAAACAAGGCGCATTGCCACTTTGGTGTAGGGGGATACTATCAGGGGCAACAACTACTGGGGTACTATGTTGGGATTTGGGCAGCAAGATGTCGGTTCACGTTACACTTGAACTTCTGCATGTCAGTACAGTTGGGGAAGCACTAAGCAGTGGCCTGGGATGGAATTCCAGAGTTTAATTATTCTTTAAAACATTACCTTCAGCAGCAATTAATATATTTTTTAAAATAATATTTTTAAATATTAAATTTTGACGAATATTCGCTAGCAAGATTTTTAAAAAATAAAAGATATTCAAATAGATCAGTGTCTGTCTGGTGCGTTTTTAATATATTTACAGAACTTTTTAATAACTGTTGTATTCTTTTTATCAAACAAAAATAGAACTTTTATAATGACATATATATATATTATGGACTGTTTTTCAAACATCGAAATTTTAAAATTAAAGTTAGTTTTATTTTAAAAAAAAGACGAGGTGTTTTGTTTTCAATTAAATTATAAACTTTATTTGAACTTTCAACAAACTTTTATAGACATAAAAATAGACTTTATAGATATTTTATAATATTTTTTTTAATATATTTAACAAAATGTGTTTTTTATCATTTCATTGTTGAATAAAATTTAAAAGTGATGAATAGCGAAAAAATATCTCGAAAAAACAAAACACCTCGTCTTTTTTTTTTAAATAAAACTTTAATTTTAAAATTTCGATGTTTGAAAAATAGTCCATAATATATATTTCATTATAAAAGTTCTATTTTTGTTTGATAAAAAGAATAAAACAGTCAATAAATACAAAACTAAATTTAAAAAAACCCAGTCCATTAAGTTCAAATAAAGACTGAATAAAACTTATTAAAAAAAAGTTCATTCTATACGGTTTTGGACATTTTTTTTGCTGTGTACGTTTTAATACAATTCAATATATATTTAAAGTGCGCGGTGGTTAGTGAAGGAGAAATAATTATGATCCACGCTATAGTTTAAATCGTATTTCTAAGTTTAATTAAAGTTTAATGTTTTTTTTTTATTCAATTGTAAGGTTAAAGTAGAGAATAGGTACAAAACACCCTCCCCATGTTAAGAATGGCTTAACCTTACAATTGAATAAAAAAAACATGAAACTTTAATTAAACTTAGAAATACGATTTAAACTATAGCGCGGATCATAAGTGCACTAGCACCCATTTTTTTAATTAATAAATGTTTAGTAATTATTTTTCTTTTAATATTCATAAACAGTAAAAACGTCCATTTAAAAATAAAATGCTATTTAAAAAAAGAAAAGGTCGATAAAAGTGATAAAAAAACAAAGGCGATAAATGTCCTTTGCTCATGCGTAGGGAGAAGTCAGTGTTTTTTTATGGTGTTCGGCAAGGAACTCAAATCGCGACCAGTACCAAATCTTTTTATAATTTTTATTTTTATTAAATAAAAACGCACTCAGAAAGATACTCATTTATTTAAATATCTTTTATTTAAAAAAAAATCTTGCTCGCGAATATTCGTCAAAAGTTTATATTTAAAAATATTATTTTAAAAATATATTAATTGTCGCTGAAATGTTTTAAAGAATAATTAAATAAATATTGAATTGTCTTAAAAACGCATACAGACCCCCCTCCGTCCCCCCAAAAAAAACACACGGTACATAAAATTCAATCTTGATCGAAAAAATCCGACACAGAAATACACCCATTTATTTAAATATCTTTTATTTATTAAATACGTTCGTTTTGTTACTTACTTAAAAAAAATGTTTTGTAAATATATATTTTTTCATTTAAATCTTCAAAAGTTTTGTAAATATATTAAAAAAAAAATTGTTGGCGAATATTCGAGCATGTTTGCTATTTGACGTGTTTACAAAGACCCGATGCCATGTGCTTGTGCCAATGTCAAGGTCGAATCACCGGTGTTAGTTGAATTGTGCGCTTGTCACCGCCAGGCGGCGGCGTCTGTTACAGGGTATCTATTCTTTACTTGATCCAAAAAAACAGTATATTTAATTTTTTTTTTAGTTCCTTTTTGCGGATATTTTTTAAAAGGTAATATAAAAAAAAAAGTATATTTTAATTTTTTAGGAGGTAATATTTTTTCTACATTAAGTTTCTTCTAATTGATGATGGTCAATAAATGGGTGTTCATTTCATGTAAACTTTATAAAAGAAAACTAATCAACATTAAAATAGAATACAGAATTCTCTAGCGACAAAATAGATTAGACAGACAATAAACAGATATAAAAAAAATAGTTATTGTCATTATCGTAAACATTATTTTGTCAGAAGTCATAATTGTTTCTAAAATATTTTTTAATTATTTTTTATATTACTAAATAAACATGTTTATCAAAATCTAATGGTCATTGTAAACTTATATAAGAAAGTCATCTTTAAATCTAACATCTTAAATGTTATTTATTTCTTTTAGTTCCTTGTTTGAGGATATTTATTTAGGCAATTGAGACGTAACAACAAAAATATTTTAATTTTTAGGAGGTAATATTTTTTTACATTAAGTTTATTCTAATTGATGATGGTCAATAAATGGGTGCTCATTTCATGTAAACTTTATAACAGAAAACTGATCAACGTTCAAATAGCAAACAGAATTCGCCAGCGACAAAATAGATAAGACAATAAACTAGGCACCGCCAAAAATGGCCGAAAAATGAAGTTGTTGATGTTTTTTAAAACGAAATTACATTTATTAAAATCCATTATTTCTGAGTAACTTTTTTTTTCCAGAAAGATAAAACCCTGAATTTTATCATATAGAAAGCTGAATAATGTAAAACTTTTTCAACTATTTTTAATTAAATTTTAAATGTTAAAATTTCCCCAAAAGTTAACTATTGACATTTTTTTTTTGTCTTGCACAAAAAGCGTATATAAATATTTTTTTAAAAAAGGTTTTTGAAAGAATTAAGTTGTTTATTTTTAGTCTAACTAAGATTTAGGGTGATTTTCTATGAATATATGCAAAAATATTATAATATAAGTACCTGGATTTCAAATAATTCCACTTATTCATATAGGCGACCAGTTACTTCGCATCAATCTAGAGTCCAGATCGACAATATTTACGTTTGTGTTTAATAAAAAGCAAACTATGGAGAACCAAACAGGCAAAAAAAAACAAACTTATTTATCAGTGACGAAAATTTCAATGTATTATTAACGCTGAGGCTGGCCAGTACCAGATGGGTGACCATTTTGATGAGCTTGGTTTTTAATGTGTATGTGTGGGGGTAGGCTCCCAAAAATGGGGGGAGGGGGTAAAGCAGAATAAAAATTAAAATTGACCCAGTCTAGAAAGATTTCTCCTTCATTGAACGAGGAAGAACTGTAGGATTTTTTGCCTACATAAGCCACCCCGAGGCTGGCCAGTACCAGATGGGTGACCATTTTGATGAGTTTGCTTTTGAATGTGTATGTGTGTGGGGGGTCAGACTCCCCCAAATGGGGGGGGAATTCAAAGCAGAATAAAAATTAAACTAAACTACATAAGCAACCCTGAGGCTAGCCAGTACCAGATGGGTGACCATTTTGATGAGTTTGCTTTTTAATGTGTACGCGTGTGGGGGGCTCAGGCTCCCCAAAATGGGGGGGGGATTTAAAACAGAATAAAAACTAAACTACATAAGCAACCCTGAGGCTTGCCAGTACCAGATGGGTGACCATTTTGATGAGCTTGGTTTTTAATATGTATGTGTGGGGGTAGGCTCCCAAAAATGGGGGGGGGGGTAAAGCAGAATAAAAATTAAAATTGACCCAGTCTAGAAAGATTTCTCCTTCATTGAACGAGGAAGAACTGTAGGATTTTTTGCCTACATAAGCCACCCTGAGGCTGGCCAGTACCAGATGGGTGACCATTTTGATGAGTTTGCTTTTTAATGTGTACGCGTGTGGGGGGCTCAGGCTCCCCAAAATGTGGGGGGGGTTCTTTTTGACAGGTTTTTCAAGAGATTCACGCATAATTCACAATTTTAAGTGTGATATTCAGTAGCGGTGTCAGAAATTTCGTGAAAATAGCGAATAATTCCACCCCATCTTTCCAAGCTTATAACTCCTCGAAAAATGCAATTCAAGCCCTATTTTTTTTTCAATTAAAGGAGCAAGGACCAAGATTTCATTAAAAAAAACATGTTTTTTTTTAAAAGGTTTTAAACTTCGGACTTTACAGGTAAAATTCTATAAGAACACTATGTTTTTTTGTTTTTAAATTTGAATATATTATGTATTGACCTTTTCTCTTCAATTTGTGAGTAAATAATTATGTACTCATCGGGTTCTAAATTAATTATTATTAGACATTTACAAAATGGGAGGCGTGAATTATTCGACCCCCTGTCTTTCCAAGCTTATAACTCCTCGAAAAATGTAATTCAAGCCCTATTTTTTTTTCAATTAAAGGAGCAAGGACCAAGGTTCCATTAAAAAAAAAAAGAAAAAACAAATAACGTGGTTTAAAAAAAAAGGTTTTAAACTTCAAACTTTACAGGTAAAATTCTAAAAGAACACTATGTTTTTGTTTTTTTTAATTTGAATATATTATGTATTGACCTTTTCTCTTCAATTTGTGAGTAAATAATTATGTACTCATCGGGTTACTAAATTAAGTATTTACTTTTTAATAGACACTTAAAAATTGGGATGGGGGGGTCGTGAATTAAAAAAAAACGTTTGTCTAAAATATTATATTCGATTCATTGGAAAGAACATAAAATTTCACATTGACCCTGAAAATATCGTAAAAATAGAATCAATAGAAAAATTTTGATAGATTTTTCAAATTTAAAAATTGAAAAAATATTGAGTTTAAAAATTGAAAAATATTGAGTTCGGAAAATTCATTACTGTTTAAAAAAAATATATTTCTATTACTTTTAAAACAACTGTAATAGTTTATTTTGGAAGTATAATCCATAAAGAAAATAAATAACCCACTTTTAACGGAGAAATTCCGAGATTTTTATATTGTATTCGCAGTTTCGTGTTAGGGGTGTCAAAAATTCCTACAAAAATTCTGATACCGCTAGATATTCAGTCATAACACACCCGAAAACCAATTTAAATCAACTTTAGAAAAACAAGTGTTCCGTTGGACAACATCGGCAATTTGACAAGAATTTATTCTAAGCTTCCTTTTGTGTAATTTTGACACTGCAAGTGTACGGGCCATACTAAAATAATAACTTTATTTAGAATGCCATTCTTAACATGGGGGGTGTTCAACTATTCTGCACTTTCACCTTAGGTTTAACCATTTTTTTATGGTGCGTATTTTTCGCAGTATAAAAAAGTACTGTTTCTAGTTTAAAATTAATTTTTCACTATAAAGTTTCATTTATGGCAGACGGACGAACAAATGTCCGCTATAGTTTCGGTAAAATAAAAATAAACACGTGTAATAATAAAAATAATAAATTTTTATTTACCATCCATAATTTTGTGTCGCAATGAAAAGAGAAACGTCTCGTTTCTATGTGAGTGTTGACCAACATAAATTGTACTGATTCACGCTTGCACCGGTTTTGGCAGTCATGGAGATTCAACAAAATTATTTCAGCGCGTATGGTCCACCGTAGTTGAAAGGCGGCAAAAGTTATCAAATGGGATCGAAAAACTGATGATATTTTTTAACACAAAGGGCACAATATTTATCGATTTTTTTTGTATCGATTCTTCAAAGAATTCCCTGTTTAATAATGGTCATGCATTATTCGGCTCGCTAAAAAAAAATTATTAATTTATTTATCAAAGATTTTAAAATGGCTTTTTTCGTATAAATATTTAAAAAAAATTTTTTTTTGCTTAACTTAAATTTAAATTAATTATTTTACTTAACATATTCACCGAATTTCACACTCCAAAAGTCAAAAGCGGAATAATTAAACACAATCAAAGTTCTGATATTCAGACGTCAAAATAAGGTATGTAAACAAGTGTTTTTTTTTTTGTTTTGTTTTTTTTATCTATAATCCTGTCCCTTACAACAACGGAATATGTTTTGTTTAGTTTAAGATGATTATTTTAAGCATATTTGTTCCCACTTCAAAACAGGGGGGGGGGGTTGTAAGCAAATATATATATATATATATATATATATATAAATATCGTTTATGAAAAATAAGTACACTGTTATAAAGTTCATTCTTCTCTTAATAATCGCTGAAAATTTCGTATTGATTGGATAATTACCTGATTTTTGGTAGATTTTTAAAAGGACGGTCCGTCAAAATGTACTTGCCTGCCCCCCCCCAGTTTTGGCGGTGCCTACAATAAACAGTTTAAAAAAAAATAAAAATTTGAAAACAATTAAATATCGAAAAATCAGTTTTTGCGTTCAGTTGTTTAATAATTTTACCAACTTCGAAATAAATTATTGTCATTATGGAAACTATTTTTATTTGCTCAGAAGTCAAATACGTTTAACTAAAATAAGCATAATTATTATTATTGTTATTATTATTATTATTATTATTATTATTATTTTATTTTACTAAATAAGCATATTTACTAAAATACAAATATCTGATTGAATAATATATTTAAGGTGGTTTTCTTTTTTTTAATTTGGAATTCATATTTTTTATTCACGGTTGTTATAAAGAATGGTTGAATCAATAAAGTTATTTAAATTTTTAAGATTAATTTAAAAGTTAGTGGTTGAATAGTTTTATAAGTGTAAAAAAGATGAAAAAACTAACCTTTCATTCCAGGAGTTCAATACAAAAAAAAATCGGGATGAATTCGTTTTTTTTTTGTTTTTTTTTTTTTGTGTTCAAAACATAAAATTTGTTTCATTAAGAAATAAAACATGAAAATATAAAAGAATCAACATTACACCTTGAAAACGGGATTTAAAAGCGACATTATTTAAAAAGAAAATCAACTGTTTAAGGACACAGAACTTAAGGTCACCGTTAGCCGGTGTAATCATTATTTTGTTCCTCGTGTAAAAACGTCCGTTCATTATCGAAGCGTGTCGAATTGTTTTCCTTTCAAGTTTATATTATCTTTGTTCATTCTTAATAAAAGAAAAAAAAAACAATATATATAAAAAGACTTAAATACGATTAAAACATTAAATTATTTAATAGGTCAAAATCCCTCTAGATTTTTGATTCTGTGACCTCGGTTGGGGGTGGAAGAAAAAATGGTGTCAAATGAATGCCAATAGACTCCTGAACATCATATTTTTTTTCACAAGCACAAATGTTGCGCATTAATGAAAACGGCGGCCATATTTAAAGATGGCCGACAATCATCAAATAGAACATTATGACTTGCTTAAACCTTAGTAGCACACAAACCGATAACAATACAGACATCTAGTTTAGCACATTTTATTCCCAATTTATTTCTTCATCATTTAATACATAAATATTGGACTTAATATATTTACTATGCTTCAAAATAGGGAATATTTTTCTAAAAAAGCTTTTTTCAAACATCTTATTTGAAACAACTTCAATCTTTTCTGTGGATAACTAAAGAAATAGATTTACATTTTGATATTTCTCATGTAGAGACACCTATAGTCTACCAATATTATTAGTCATACAAATATATTGCTATATTTTGTATGCAACAAGGTCGTTTAAACCTGAGGTAGAGCTGCGATTTTGTGTCATTTTTTATACACATCAACTTGGTAAAATATACAATGTTTGTCAATTTTCATTAAAAAGTATTTTTTTAAATCTATGAATAATAACACAGATTTAAAGGACAAAAAGGCATTTTTAATGAAAGTTAAACAAACAACATGTTAGTAAATAAGATCATATATGCTTTTATTTAAAACTGATCACTGCTTATGCCACTTCATCATCATCGTCGTCGTCATCACCATCATCAGTGTCATCATCATCATGTCCAATGTTTTTACTAATTTTATAACAAGAATCTCTTGCACACTTGCACATATCTGTGCATGGGACCCTGTTTTGGAGACATGTACAAATGTTAACGTCTTTACAATGACTTTTTTTACATTTGGCAGAGCAGTTAATTAAATCCATTAAACTGTCTGGAGCAGGAAGAAGATTCATCCAATGGATTACTAAATCTCCATTTTCTATCTTCCATCCATGACAATCAAGGGATGGTATATCAGGATTTGCATGGAGGCTCCTTTTATAGACACCTGAAAAAAGAAAGAAATTAACATTAATATTGAATAATTTTCATCCTTTCTAATAAGCAAATAACAATGAAACTCCATATATTTAATTTTTACATATAATTGGAAATTAAATATTTATTAAACGTACCTGCTTGATAGTTAGCTCGCTTGATGTGTTCACTCAGGGCATCTTGATTTGGAGGCATTGTGATTTCCAATTTTCTTTGGAATCTAAACATGTTGTATCTGGCTTCATTAACACTTGTCACATTTTGTTGGCCATACAACCTGCAAACAAACATTTCCAATGATTTTGCTGTGTCTGGTTTCACATAAAATTCATTACCAAGATCACTGAATGCGTAACAAAACTCATTCTCTCTCAGTAATAAACTAAGTGCTTTCTTTTTGCCCTTTCCGTAAAATGAACTGACACTATCACATCCTGTAAAACAATGTAGACCAATCAAGGCTTGACTGACAGACTCTCCAATGTTATCTTTTATCATCTTGATGTCTATTGTTCGCAAATTTGTTCCTCTTCCTGTGTGGAAGTATAAATGTGCGGGAATAAGATTTTGTAAAGAAACTCCAATTACAAACACATCGGTATCAGGACTCATAATGATTACATCCGTACTAGTGTTGGCTGCAAAAGAAGCATGCAAATAAATCCGTGTATCAGCTTCTTCTTGTGAGCTACAAAGTTTTGTCTCTTCTAACCGGATGACAATATCACTTGCCTCTTTTCCAGGTGAGAAGGAATGACATTTCTTGTTATGCGCCAAGAATACCTTCACTCCTCTAAGCTCTGATGTTGAAACATTAGACCATGTTTCATCCAAGAATTCTATTAAGGACTTTTTATTCTCTCCATTTGAAAGAAATTTCTCCCATTGCTGAGGAAGGAGCTGACCATGGATTCTTATCTGAGAGCTAGTAGCAGCTCTTTTATCCCTCTCGATATTTTTTATAGAGATCTGCTGGTATGTATCAGTAACAAAATGAATTTCTTTAGAATGATTCGATTTTGCCCTGTTCACTAAACTTTTCAAAATAACAAGAGCAAGATTAAGAAATGTTTTCTCTCCTTGTAATTTGTTCAAATTTAATTGGTGTATCAGCGACATACCATCCACTATATATATGCCACCTACTATAGGGTTCTCAACAATAGGATTGTTAGCATGGCTTTCTAAAGCATGAAGTAAGTTTGCTTTATTAGTTTTAACCAACGATCCATGTGAATTTGCAAGGGACAATGGTAATGGACCTAAGGAATATGACAGTAATTCTTGAAGATTAATGTTCCGGATTCTACCAATCACAACCAATCTTGCTAGGAGATTTCTATCTGCTTCCAAAGTGATATCCTTTCCGTGGACATGATGATTTGATTTTTTAGACATACTGGAGAATGTTTTTAAATTCATTCTTTTCATCGGGGCAAAAAAATCAACTTCTCCCGTTTGTAGACGCTGCCCACAGAAATTTTCAAATTCTGATTCGCCCCTTGCCTTAGCAAATTGCAGATCATTTTGAACATCTTGTGTCGCAACTAATCCTGATGCAATATGGATCAACTCAGCTGGTTCATACTCGAATGGATTAAACATACTGTTTACTGTGTCTATTATCTTTCCAATAGCAAGCTTATCATGTTTCATCCGACTGTGTAAAAGATCTGATCGTGTTCCACTTCGTTCTCCTTTGCCAGCCATAGTTTCACATTCATGGGTAATAGACCCTCTCGCATGATGGGACCATATCCACCTGTTGACGGCTCTCTTGTTTGTGCTGAAGCCTGTCATACCACCTTTTGTTTTTGAATCACGATTAGCAGTTTGTTCGATGGTTTGGTCACAAGGAATTTTAGCAAAGGCATTTGAGCTTCTTTGAACAGCAAAATCTCCTCCAATGCATTGTGTATATATCACTGGATGAGTATTAGCGAGATTAGACATCTCCAACCAGTAAACTGGAAGGTATCTGCTATAATTTACATGGTCATATGCAAACACCCAAGGTAACATATGTCTAACACTTGCCAAGTGAAGTTCCCAGTTTGACTCTCGAATACCTCTAAGGAAAAGTAAAAGAATTTCTACAATGTCAATATAAGAACTCCAGAATGCAAAAGTTTGCTTTTTGTTGCCAACCTGTATAAATTCTTCATAGGATGATAGAAAACTTTGAAAATGTTCTCCCTTCAGAATTTCTTCATACTGAGGTCCTGGGAATGATTGTGACAAGGATGTCATTAAATGCTTCACTTTTTCTGCCTTTTCTTCAGGAATGCTGTTTAAATAGGTTGTCAAACGCATATGCTGCATTGCTTCGGCCACTAATTTATGGGCTCTAACTGCTCTGTTATAGTGTCTACCTGTGAAAACTCCATTTATTGAGCCTACAGCAACAACTTCTGATTCTATTAGAATATCTTGAAGCCCGGCATCACGAAAACGCTTTCCCAAACACTCAAGAAAGGACATTGCTGTATGAAAAGCACCAAGTCGAATCACCAATCTCTTCATGAAATATGGATTTCTCCATCTAATTAATTGTGCCTTTGAATAGATTGCTTGATCCATTACAATAACAAGAGACTCTAACTTGAGTTGATCTGCCTTGTCAATGCTTTTTTTTAGAATTGTAAGGACTGTATCCATTTCTGTGGGGCTAACATCAATTACGGGTAAATAACCTATGGTAGATTTTGATGCAATCTCCCTTTTGCACAGGAGTTGGTTAAACCCAGTCCAAGATGGTAATATAATTTCACTGCCGAATTTTGTGATATAGTACGCTATATCAAGTTTTAGAGAATTTTGCAGAAATACACGATCTGAATGAAGTGAAACATGTTCAGCAAATGGTAGTGGGCCATCTTTTCTTCCACCGGTGTATGTAGCCAAATTTACTTCTGGTGGTTCCAATGTTCTTTTCCGTGTTCTTTTGAGTCCTTCTACTGCAATCTTAGATGCACACGGTTCGACTAACATATTTTGTATTATTATCCCAGTTGTGTTGTGTGTTGTTCCATGTCCAGATAAAGTTTCCTCACCAAAATCATTATTGTCCCAGACCAAAGTTGTTGGAATACCTGCCTGGTTGGTGGATGGAATAGAATTTTCTCCACGATTGATTTCAAGTTCAGCTAGTGCTGTATCATGATTTAAAACCACCGAATGAGAAACACAATGTCCCAAACCATTCAATAAACCAATCACTTGGGCAGATCCAGACAGATGGCGTACAGCCATACCAAGTGATAAATGTTTTGGCATTAATGTACGTCCGTTAGAAGACAAAAATATAATGTCTTGTGAAATAGACAAAATCTTTCTATAGACGGATGCAGATATGTCCATTATTTTTTCTGTGCACAAATCTTCAGATGCCCCAACTATCCATGCAAGAAAGTTAAATAAAATATGGGGCACCATCTTTTCAGCCTCCTGCAAATTTAATGTTTCTGCTGTTGGCGGCCATAACGAAGGAGGTTTTACTTGTTGAATAATATTTCTCAGATCCATAGCTGTTATGTACAAGTTAGAAAGAGGATTTGGATCTGAGCGTACATGACTTGTTTGTTGGTTTGTGTCATTTTCTGACGACTCTGTTTCACTTGGAGTTGTGGTATGTGTTTCCTCATGGAGTACTGTTTTTTCCTCTACAAGAGAAGACACTGTAATGTCATTTACATACACGATGTCACCTTGTGATCTCATTTTAGGAGTGATGAAGCATAATTGAGGAAATTTTTTCATTAATCTTTGTTTTAAATATCCTGTTTTATATAAATGCGCATCAACTCCATGTGTTTCTTTAATCTGTTTGACAAACAAATCTTTCAATTTTTTAAGTCTCATGATTTCCTTGTTTTCGATAATCCTTGTTTGGACTAATTTCGCAAATACCTCAAATGCTTTAGCATATGAAGTTTGCTCAGAGTGTTCGGTTTTGGTTGGTTTGGTTAAATATCGAGTGAAGTCACGGTAACATGAGTTATGATATTTCACTTCGATTGCTACACAATCTTTATTCCTTATTTGCATGAGGAGTGATTCATTTTCATTTTCTTCTGCTGCTCGTTTTAAATTAGCAGCTTCTATTGTCGAACATCTGACAAGTTTTTCCCTGTTTCTTTTGCCAGATCCTTTGCACACTATAGTTTTTACTTTTTGGCATAGTATGCAAACATCTGGTAAAATATGCTCTGATCTAGCTGGCAAAGATGGTCGATCAAAATTGGAACGAAGAACCCGTCTTTTTTTAGCTGGTGGATCATCATTTTCGGCAGTAGTCGCATCAATGTTTTCTTGATATGGGGACCCTGTAAAAATAAATATATTTAGGAGTTTAATATGCATTTGAAATAACAAAGTATATGGAAAAGTTCAAATTAAAAATATCCAATCATTATTTCATAAATCCAAAACATTTCATTAAAAATTTAAGATTTTTTTTGTATAGTGCTGATAAAACTTCTGTGAAAAAATTGTATGTTATTAATTTACATTCTACAATTAAATCGTCTGGTGACTCATTATTAATCGGACCAAGGGATGTTTACAAAATCATGCAATATATTTATCATTGGAATTGGTAGGTAAATTCAATATGCAATGCACTTTATTTTACTAGTGAGTTACCACTTATCAAGGCTAAAAGCCACACGAGGATAAAGGTTAATGGAATAGATTGTCAAGTGACTGATTGTGGAAGTGCTAGAATCAAGAAATGGTACCATAGACAGTTGTATCTATATTTAGAATCATAAAAGAAATGAAACATTTCCAGACTAAAACCAATAGCTAAAATTATTGAAATTATGAAAACTGTTAAATAGTAACAGCATTTGGCTAAGAGCAAAGTGTACCCTTTATTCTGATAATACAGGTTATCTTTTGTTTCAGATTTGTGAAGGAGAAATCTTTCTAAACTGAGGCAATTGTAATTTTTGTTCCAATCAGAATACATTTTTGGTGAACTAAATTTTACCCACAATAAAACCCTGTTTTGTATCTATGTTCTCGTGGGGGAGGCAAGTAAATAGAAATAAACTCTAGTTTTTTTTTTGTTTTCTTTACAAGTGAAATTTTCTAAAACAGATGCCAACTTTTATGTACATATTCAATTGTTTGAAAAGATATTAATGTAGATTAACACCCTCATTTAAATCGCTCCCTCCCCCGAGAAGAAAAAAGATTGTACAACTTAGAAGTTTACAAAAAAAAAAAAAAAAAAATTAAAAATCAATTAAATTGAATAAATATATTTTAGAATTTAGAGGTGTTGACCTTTTTTCTAGTGAAGATAAATTCTGTGCGTTTTTTTATTGGGAGAGGAGGGGGTAAATTACAATCTTGGCACTCAGGCTTAGGGTTAATGGTAAAAAAAAATTAACAATAGTCTCCAGGAAATGGAGGATGATTTTCCATTAAATTTATATACGAAATGTTACTCTAAATCCATTTTTTCCTACCATAAAATTTTTCATGCTGTTCAGTTCACACGTACTTGCCTAAGTGAATAGAGGGAGTATAAGAAAAATTGTCTCTTTCCAAATACGTATCAATAAAAATAAAAATTATTAAAAGCTTAAACTTACCTTCGAAAACGTTATCAGTATTCTTTTCTAGTTTTTTCTGAATTCTTTCAATTTTCTGATAATCCGTGAAACGTGCATAACAAGTTTGGTGAAACCCAACACGAGGTGGTATTTCAGTTGAATCACAGCTTAAGTCAAAGTTTTTCGCAAGTTCTGCTTGTGGTCCATGTAAACCTTTCCATTTTTTAACATATTCTAAAAAGCGCGTCCATGTCTTCACTGAAAAAGATCTAACATTCAATGTTTTAGTTGGAAATATGCACATAACGCACTCTTTTTTGTCTTTGTTTACAAACATTTCTTCTTCACTGGAGGCAGCCATATTGAATTTTTAACTCGCACTACGATGATTGTGATTGGTAGATTGTAAGGAGTAAATAAAAGAAGTATTCTGAATGGCTACTTTTTGTACGAAGGCAACTTAACAGTTAGCATTTTTTTGTGCATTAAAATTAAAATTATTTATTAATGCACCATAATCTTGCTTGTGAAATTTTTTTCCATGTTTCTTATGATTTTATACACATTATATCCAAAAATCATGCCCACCCCTTTTACATCTCATTAAAATTAAGAATTTTCACTCTGGGCCGACGGCCTATAAATAGAAATAACTGTTAACAAAAACTATAAATTTAGGTCACTGGTTTTCAACATAAAAAAAAAAAAAAATTGCTCAATATTCGAAAAAACTACTTACTTGAAGAAAAGTTAAGTGCGATATTCGTTTTCAGCATAACGGACAACTTGAGAAGTCGTCATTTTAAGGGAAATGTTAAGGTGAAAAGCAAGTGAAAATTTATTGTTTTTTTTTAATTACATTTTCACCCCAAACAAGACACATTGCCACTTTTGTGTAGGGGCTACTTTCAGGGGCAGCAACTACTGGGGCACTATGTTGGGATTTGGGCAGCAAGATGTCGGTTCACGTTACACTTGAACTTCTGCGTGTCAGTACAGTTAGGGAAGCAGGGATCTGGAATGGAATTACAGAGTCTAGCAGTTCTGGGAAATAAACTACTGGAGTAGAAATATCTTTTACATCTACTGATCTCTACTGCATGGGGTGGGATTTAGCTGCCTGTCGGGTTTGTCGAAGCTGTCTATGTTGTGGGGGAACAAGTGTCTACAGTTCGTCAGAGCATTCACCATTAAAATACTTGTAGAACAAGCAGAAGGATGCAACGTTTCGTCGATGGGACAGAGGCTGAAGCTTAGATGCCAGTTTAGGGCCTATCAGATTTGCGACTCTCTTTTGAAAATTGTCTATGAGCGAGAGACTAGCAGCAGATGCACCATCTCAAATGTGACAGCAATACTCCATACATGGGCGAATGGTGACTTTATAGAGGTACAGGATACTTTCAGGTGTCAGTAGTTTTCTAGTACGGTAGAGAGAGCCTACCTTCTTCGCAGCGGCCCTGTAAATGCTCTCGATGTAATTGTTCCAACTCATGTTTCCTGTGAACATTAGGCCAAGGAGTTTGAAAGATGTACTCTCAGATAGAGATTCACTGGTCATTGCTATTGGTGGCAGAGAAGGTTTCTTGTAATTATTGAAGGAAACCAGTTTAATCTTGACAGCACTGAATGTGACTATCCATTTTTGTCCCCATTTCACTACAGATTGGAGGTCATCCTCTAGTGTTTTTGCCATTTCTTTAGTTATGTGTTCATTTGGTTTCCTGTCATGCCTGTTATAGAGTGTGGTGTCATCAGCATATATACCCATCTCAGAGGCAGTTTTGTCGGGGAGGTCATTTATGAATATCAGGAACAATAGAGGTCCAAGGATAGAACCCTGCGGCACTCCTGCATTTATATCATATTGTTTAGATGTATGACTGTCGAGGACAACCTGGATATTTCTCTTATCTAAGAAGGATTTAATTATGTTAAGTATTATACCAGTGATACCGTATGATCTAATTTTCCCGAGGAGACCTTCATACCATACCCTGTCAAAAGCCTTAGATATATCTAGAGCTATCGCTCTGCCCTCCCCCGCTTTGTCCAGTGAATGGTATATACGTTTAGAGATTGCAGTGCGAATGTCTGCTGTGGAACGGGATTGTCTAAATCCATATTGTTTGTCAGTCAGAAGTTTAGCATCTGTAAGGTGACGGACTAGAGCATGGTTAATTATGGTCTCAAATATTTTGGCGAAAAGTGGGAGGAGGCTAATGGGTCGATAATTAGATGGGTCAGTTCTTTCGCTAGAATTCTTGAATACTGGTACCAAAGAAGCAGTTTTCCAACAGCCCGGAAAGCATGATTCATTAAGGCATTTGTTGTAGAGTTTGGAGAGAACTGGAGCTACTTCGGCTGAGCACTTTTTTAATAGAACAGGTGGGATGAGATCAGGTCCACATGCTTTTGAAATGTCAAGGTATTTTATGGTAGCATGCACCTGACCAGGGGTGATTTTTAGATCGTCTAGCGTGGCGTCTGTCCGCAAAGGAAAGTCAGGCAGAGGTAGTTGGAAGGGTCCAGTGTGGAGTTTGAGGCAAACCGGCTGGCAAGCATATTAACCTTGTCGGTTGCTGAGCAAACAACCTCGTAATTGTTGGTTAATGGGGGAATTGTTGATTGCCCATTATTGACTATATTTAAATTCATAAAAATTCGTTTAAAATTATAAAATTTATTCATATTGTTTTAGCTTTAAAATAAATAAATAAATTCTGTTTATATTGTTTTAAAAATAAAAATGTTTATTTTTTAAATATTTATAAATTTAAAAAAAAACTGTGTATTGTTTAAAATAAATAACAAGTGTTTATTTTTACAAAAAATTTGTTTTCATATTTTTTTATTTTGGAAAAAATTGACTTTGTTGGGAAACATATACTAAAAAAGGAGAGAAAGAAAAGAAAATAACAATGCAACAACACAAAGAAAACAAAAAAGAAAATAACAATGCAACAACACAAAGAAAAAAAAGAAAATAACAATGCAACAACACAAAGAAAAAAAAAGAAAATAACAATGCAACAACACAAAGAAAACAAAAAAGAAAATAACAATGCAACAACACAAAGAAAACCAAAAAGAAGAAATAAATGATCTTGAATTGAAGTTTTAAAATTCCAAAGTTTATTTTGGAAAAGCTGGTTGCTGTTTTGCTTCCCAAAAGCAAAGGTAAAAATTTCCACATTAACAAGGTTACAGAAAATAATATAAAGAACAAAGCTCAAATTCAATTGAAGGAATATAATTTGTAATGGAGACTCGAAATTAGATTTCCCAAATGGGAGACATTCTTGTTTCCTTTAAAATAAATCAGACAGGCTTAACTGAAATAAGTGATTTTGAAAGTGGAGGGGAATAACAGACAAAGAAGAGTTGTCAAAGTTTTTTAAATGTTTTTTTGTACTCTGTCCTTTTATTGATCTTTCTTCAAAACAAACAAAACCTTCAAATGGTTCAAGGGTAAGCTCTCAAGCTCTCTCTCACACACACACTCTCTCTCTCTCTCTCTCTCGCCCGAAGATTAGAGTCCGAATTAAAATTCCTTTTCTCTGAAAAGGTTGTAAGCTTCTTCTTCTTCTTCTTCTTATTATTATTATTCAATAAACTTTCCCTGAAAAAGGGACTAAAGAATTAAATTAATGTTGACGAGTCTCTCTGTCAACGGCTTGGAAGAGGAAGAAATAAAAATGTTGACAGGCAAATTCAACACTTTCTCCTTTTCAATGAATGGTGCATTTCAGAACACCTGAATTTCTAACCGTCCCAATAAGGCTTCTCTACCCTCAATAAAGTCGTTCAATAAGTTTACGTCGTATGCTCACAGATATGATGGAGTCCCGTAAAACGAATCTTGCTCTCAATAAATCCTACTAGAACTGATTCAAAAGGCACGAGTGCAAAAAAGACACACACACACACACACACACACACACACGGTCGAACATAGAAAGGCCATTCCGTTCTTATGCCTGCTAGGCGAACGTGGTTTGAGGAGAAATGAGAAGGGTCGCATGAAAGTCAAGGCAAAAACGAGAGAGAAGGAAGGGATCACATAAATGCTATCTAGGTAGTTGTAGAAATAGCAAGTTATGTAGATATATTTTCGATTCCCATCAGCGAGTTTAGTGGGGTCACAGAAGGTTAGATTTGACATCCGTCCAAACTCAAGTCAGCTTTTGTCAACCTAGTTAGATGCACCGGAAATTAGAGGTGACAATGCACTGGAAGTTAGGGGTAACGAGAATTGTGGTCGTAGGTTTCCAGTTGGCGACTACATGTAGAGTTGGTATTGGACTGCAGATGAAGTAGGCGTGACATTAGGGTCTCTCCTCCGACAACCATGAGTTCGAGACATAGGCTTGCCTTTTTAATAAAACAAATTGAAGCTTCAATCCATCTCATGTTATCGATGCATCTGCAGCAGTGAGCACTCCCCATGAGATTGAGCCAGCGACAAGAAGATATCATCCGCTGGACAAGGCAAGTAGGTATGTACACATTATATATTTGCGTATACATGTCGAGACCCTTCAGGGCATGTGTAATTAAGCACACATATGTACGAACGCACACGCACACACATGCACACACATGTAAGAACAGTCAGACTTTAAAAGCACTCAAGTAAAAGTAAAAGAAAACGTAAAAAAGAATAGCAGCAGGAAAAGAGAAGAAGAAACACGTCAAAAAACATCTTTAACACAAGAAAGTCAAGAATGCTGATCTACCACCCCTCTTTTCACTGTTGAATGCGACCTATTGATAAAAAAAAAAAATTCCAACATTCTCCCGACAAGAAAAAAATTTCTTTCAGAAAAGTTTGTAAAATCAACATAAAATCAAAATTTAAGGCGTTTAATTTATTGTAGGGGACCAGAAATTTAAGCAAAATTTAATTTCCACGGCCCAACAAGAAAATAATTTAAAAAAAAGGAATGAAACAAAATAATAAAAAAAAAAGAATGAAACAAAACGACACCTGGTTCTGATTTAAATGCAACGCATTTATTTTTTAACAAAAACAATAAAGTGATTACACAAAGGTAAAAAAAGTCAGAGTTCTTTCGAAGTCATTATGATTAAAATGTTAGGTGAAAGTCCTTCGTGGAATTAATGAGTTTTACAGGTTTAAAGTCCTGTGTGAAAGTAATAAAATAAATTTAAAGTTTGTGTTTATCTGGCGAAGTTCGCCTTACTCAAAAAGTCCCACGAGGAAAGTAATTCGAGAAGAAAGTGATTTGTTGTTATTTATTTAGAAGATGTGCGGAATGAATACATGTGTGCATAAGTGATTCTTGAGTGTGTATGGTGTGGTTGACGGTATTGGCAGTGACGATGTTGTGAACACGAGAGGCATATTTTTGTTGGGTCGTCAAGGTGACCTGAGAGGGAAGAAGCTGAAATCTCTCAGTGGACGACTGTTTTATACATTTTAGCTCCAGAAGACGATTGCTACTACTGATATCTTGATTTTCGAAAGTCGTTAAAAAGACGATTTTCTTAATTTTCTTATTGGTTGCTTGTGTCACGTGATGGTGCTTTAAACTACGTCCGCCAAAATATATTATTTTTACTTTTTGTTGTTTGAGAAAAGTGTGTGGGCGCATTTGAAATTGTGCCGTTGCTGGCAAAACATATTTTTTTGCAAAATGTACGGGGAAAATTAAAATGAATAAAGGTTAGATAATTTGGGATTGAGTGTGTGTGTGTGTGTGTGTTTACTACACAAATACAGGTAAAAAAATATAAACCTGTTTTGTTTTTCTTTCAATATGTAACATATTCTTCAAAATGCTTCGGCCAGTTTTCGTTTTTGCACAACAGTAGGTTGCTTCAGTGGGGAAATGTCTTGAAAATCTTCATAAATGTATGCCGGTTTAAGTCGGTCCCACACAATAGTGTCTCTTTTCCCGTTTTTTGAAACAGTGAAATATTTATTCTGCCTGTCCAGAACTGGATATGGACCCGAATAATTTGGACAAAATGGCGTTTTAACCAAATCGTTCATGAAAAATACATGTTTGATGGTGTGAAGATCTTTCGGGATATAGGATTGTCTGTCTGTCCTCCTGGTCGGTGTGAAATTTAGACGAAACATTTTGAGTTACAACTCTGTTACGAACGTGGTTCCAATCCCTGGTCCCCCCCTCGCCAAACTTTCACAAAAAACACCCGTCTAGCTGAATCCACTGTGAAAAATTTCCCCCACTCTATATCTGTGCCTAAATCAAAACGCGGATTCCATGAACAAAGTTTCTTTCTTAGAACTGCATGCCTGTGGAACTCTGTTCCCTCTGCCTGCTTCCCTCCAGACTACAACTTGGATGTCTTCAAGTCCAATGTTAACAAATTCCTAATGAACCGCTCCCCTAATTAAACACTTCATCAAATCTCCACACTAACGTAATGTACTTGCAATAACCCTTATCCCTGAGTGGCTTCCGGGCCTTGATAAGTGGTGATCACTGTGTAATAAAAAAAAGGTAAGATATCCGTGTGTTGATCAAAATATTGACCCGCTGGAGTCAAAGTGGAACCAAAGAATTCCTCTGTCGGTGTGCTTTGTAAGTCTTCTTTTACAGAGTTCCGTATCATTAATAGTATCAAAGGTATATTGTTTGCCCAATCTGTACTGTTCAGACTCATTACCAGGGAGGTTTTTAACTGCCTGTGAAAGCGTTCAATCAATCCATTCGAGAACAGATGATATGCCATAGTCTTGATGTGGTTCGTTCCCAGTAATTGATTGATTCTGCAAAGAGTGTCGATTAGAACTGCGAACCTCTGTCTGTCGTGACGACTGTAGGTACTCCGAAAATGGTTATCCAGTCCTGAAGTATGGCTCTGACTCTATTGTTGAAGCTGAAGTATCCTTAACGGCTAACATTGTGTAATTAGCTTTAGATTAGCTCTTTTTCCTGGGTGAGATAAATTGTGAAGATTTTGGAATACTTGCTGTCTATGTACGGTCGTGGTTGTTTCTTTGCCGTGTCGCAATAAACAGTCGCTATACTGAAGGGTATGGGCATTTCTTCGAGTTGTAAGGTTGTTTTTTCCTGAACATCTTTAAGCATTGTGTCTGATTCCTGTTCTCGTGCTATCAATTCCATGCTTAACGAGCTGGAATTTAGAGAAGGTGTCTGCTACAATGTTCTACTGACCCTTTACATATCTTATATCCGTGGGGTACTGTGCAATGTAATATAGATGTCTGATCTCTCGTAGGTAATATTTGTCCACAGGTGTGTATAGTGCATAAGTTAACAGCTTGTGATGTGTGTAGATCGTAAAATTTCTACCAACGTGGATGGTCAGTGATTTATCCCTGAATGCATATATCTTGGCACCGTTTGCTGCTTGCAAGTGATATGTTGGAGTTGTAATCTTCTGACTTGTCAGCGGTGGGATTATGCTTATTTCAACGCCAGTGTCTATTAGAAAATTATATCAATGGGTTCTGTCACGGATATAAAATAGACGACCTTTTACAGAGGGTCCAGTGACAGTTGTCGTCTTTACTGGCTGGAATCCTCATTTCCCTGCTCCATTCTGTTACTTTGCTGTGGTAAAAACAGTGTCCACCTGCTCTGTTGCATTCCAAGCTCCGACTTTCATCTATCGGGCGACCTGTTGTGCTGTGGGTGCTGGAGCTTTGCCTTTAGTAAGTCTTGTAATTGTTTAGAAAACCGGTCCACCATGGATCTTAGCTTGGCTAACTCTACGTTTCTTTTTTGCGCCTGCTGTAATGAGTTTACTTGGCGCGTCCGGAGGTTCTTGTGAATTTGGTCCACTATTCCTGTGAGTTTGTCAGGCTCTGTTTCTTGCACCATTGGTGCAAGGATTTGCACTGTTGATGCTGGTAGTTTATCCAGTCACAAACTCCTCATGATGTTCTCCGACATCATGCTATCTCCCAAAACGGTGTGCATGTGACGCAACAACTGTGATGGAGTGCGGTTTCCAAGTTGGACTTGAATGAAGTTGCATAACATCGACTTGCTCGATAAACCAGTCTGTTTAAGAATTGCTTCCTTCAGGTTTTTCCTCTGGTAAATCAATTTCCTCGAGTAAATCAATTAGAATGTCGGTAGGTAATTTTCCAACCAGCTAAGTATATCTTCTCCTTTGCGATGTCAAATAACGCTTGGATTTGGATGAACCAGGATTAATGTTGGCTGGGTTGAATGCTGGGATATTTAACGATAGGGTGATGGAGATATTTCTGAATGTGATGGATCCATGCTCTCGTTTCGCTTGATTTGGTCCCGAAAGTGATTTGGACACCTTTATATTGGCGGTCTCTTGTCTTCAAGGAATCGGTATAGACGGACGTCTGCGGTCCCGATTTTGATGGGACAATAGCGTGATGTGGAACTGGGGGTTGTCAAAGGAAGTGTGTGTTTCTTTTTCACAGTCGGGTGTCACAAATATTTAGTGGGGGTCAGAAGTTTAAGTAAAATTAAATTTACTCGCTCCAAACAAAAAATAACAAAAACAATAAAGTGATTACACAAAGGTCCAACTAGTCAGATTTCTTTTAGAAGTCATTGTAATTAAAAATGTTAGGTGAAAGTCCTTCACGGGATTAATGAGTTTTGAAGGTTAAAGTCCTGTGTGAAAGTAATAAAAAAGGAATTTAAAGTTTGTGTTTATCTGGCGAAGTTTGCCTTACTCAACGAATCCATGAGGAAAGTAATTGTGAAGAAAAAGATTTGTTTTTATTAATTTAGAAGATGTGCGGAATGAATATGTGTGTGCACAAGTAATTTTTTTATTGTCCGCATGCCGTTTATCTGTAGTGTTTGTGGTATTGGTGGTAACGGTGTTGTGAACAAGAGAAGCATGTTCTCGTTGTGTCTCGAAGTGAGCTGATAGGGAGAAAAGGCTGAAATGCCTCCGTAGACGGCCGTTTTGTACATTTTTGAATGCGATCGCTTCTGCTGATATTTTTGCTTTTGGAAAATTGTTAAAAAGATCATTTTCTTAATTTTCTCATTAGTTGCTTGTGTCACGTGATGTGCTTTCAACTACGTCAGCCAAAAATATGTTACATTTACTTTTGTTGTTTGAGAAAAGTGTGTGGGCGTATTTGGAATTGTGCCGTTGCTGACAGAATATATTTTTTGCAAAATGCGGGGGGAAAATTAAAATGACCACAGGTTTGTTTCTTTGCATGCGTGTGTGTGTGTGTGTGTGCGTGACTGCACACACTGTAGCAAACATGCGGCACAATCTTCCAGGCGTTTTGGTAATCAATTAAAGCAAAGCTTAGTTTTTTTCTCCTTTCTAAAAATAAGTGATAATTCTGTTAACCAACAACTGGTCTTGGTGTAAAAACCTTTCTTTTTGACAGAGAGTATAAAAATATACTGTTTACTTCGAAGATTTCATCTATAAATCTGTAAATTTGTCTATGGTTCTGATATGTTAGCCGTGTTTTTTTTGTTTAAAACTGTTCAATCATTTTGTTCGAGCTGTGCATGGTGCATCGCACTTAATGATTGAAATTCCCATAAAATCTCATAGATTCCAAGATTTTGACCGTACCTTTAAGTTTATATTTGCCAGGGAGTTTTTAAAATTCTTTCCTCAGTGTAAATACGTATATATGCATAACTTATCTATGATTCATTAGAACAAGACTATGCACAGCTCTTTGTAATTGCAAAAGTAACGGTAGTAAAACAGCTTCTTTCCAGGACTTTCTTAAGATTTTACTGGCCTATTTTCTCCTACAAAAATTGTATATAAATTTGTATAATGGTTACATCATTTAGAAACCTATTCTTTTTAAACTATTCGTTGCAGTATAGCAAAATCCTTTAACGATGTGTTTTTTATACACAACTAATTCCTGGATTTAAGTCTTCCTAATTCCTAGCTCAAGACTATGCACCTGGTTTGTGTGTTTTCTCAAGTATCATGAGAGTTGGATTTCAAGAGTAAGAATATTCACTTACCTTACAGCAGTGAATTTTCATGTGTTTGACTAAACTTGATTTGTTAGAACAAGAATATTCACACACTTCACATGAATATGGCCTTTCCCTGGTGTGAATTCTCATATGTCTAACAAAATTTGATTTATCAGAAAAAGAATATCCACACACTTCACAAGAATATGGCCTTTCCCCCATATGAGTTCTCATGTGTCGCACCAACTTTGATTTTTCAGTAAAAGAATATCCACAGACTTCACAAGAATGTGGCTTTTCCCCAGTGTGAGTTCTCATATGCCGCACTAACTTTGATTTTTCAGAAGAAGAATATCCACACACGTCACAAGAATGTGGCTTGTATCCAGTGTGAGTTCTAATATGTATAGATAAATTTGACTTATGAGAGCAGGAATATCCACACACTTCGCAAGAATGTGGTTTTTCCTCGGTGTGAGTCCTCATATGTATAACTAGCTGATATTTTCCAGAACAAACATAACCACACACGTCACAAGAATGTGGCATTTCCCCGGTATGATTTCTTATATGTGTCCTTAAACTTGTTTTGTGAGAACAAGAATATCCACAAAGTTCACAAGAATATGGTTTTTCCCCAGTGTGTATTCTCGTATGTGTCACTAATGTTGATTTATTAGAAAAAGAATGTCCACACACTTCACACGAATATGGCCTTTCTCCAGTGTGAGTTCTCATATGTATAACTAGCTTTGATTTTTGAGAACAAGTATACCCACACACTTCACAAGAATGTGGCTTTTCTCCAGTGTGTATTCTCATATGTCTGACTAACGTTGATTTTGTAGAAAAAGAATATTCACAAACCTCACAAGAATATGGCTTTTCTCCAGTGTGAGTTCTCATATGTATAACTAGTTTTGATTTTAAAGAACAAGAATATCCACAAACTTCACAAGAATATGGCTTTTCTTCACTGAGGGCCTGCATGTTTCACTAAAATATATTAAAACAAGATTATCTGCAGAGTTGTGAATAATATGATATTTTGTCCTCTGGAGTTTATATAGATTCACAGATGTCGAGGCGAATTTGAAAAAAAATATTTTTATCTTACGTTTGTAGGATGTATTACTTGATGCTATTGTTTCCTGTAATATATAAAATAGTTTTCAAAGACATTCTATTTTATTCGCCTTCATGTCTAAATAAACAGATGTTTAAGCAAATTTGAAAACATTATATTGTGTTGCCTTTGGATTTTTTCTGTATTTTCCCATTTCGCAATTCCTCAAATCACATCAAATATATAATTTACAAATAAAATCTTCGATGTTTAAAACTTTCTCTATTATCGCAGATAATTTTTTTAATTGCAAAACATATTTTAATACAAAAAAGCTCTGTTTATATATATATATAGAGAGAGAGAGAGTCAATAAGTTTCTATAAAATAATGTTAAAAAATATGATGATCTATTCAAATTCAATAAAGTCGTTCAAGCAGGAACATCTGTAAATAAAAAAAAATACATGAAATTCATTATTTTTTTTATTATTCATGTTTGTTTAGTGTTGGATTAAATTCACGATTTTTTATTGCATTTATTGTATTGAATTAAATATGATTTCATATGATTATCATTATTATTGAGTTTTTATTGAATTAAATATTATTTCATATGATTATCATTATTATTGAATTTTTATTGAATTAAATATTATTTCATATGATTATTATTATTATTGAGTTTTTATTGAATTAAATATTATTTCATATGATTATCATTATTATTGAGTTTTTATTGAATTAAATATTATTTCATATGATTATTATTATTATTGAGTTTTTATTGAATTAAACATTATTTCATATGATTATTATTATCATTGAGTTTTTATTGAATTAAATATGATTTCATATGATTATCATTATTATTGAGTTTTTATTAAATTAAATATGATTTCATATGATTATCATTATTATTGAGTGTTTATTGAATTAAATATTATTTCATATGATTATCATTCTCATTGAGTTTTTATTAGATTAAATATAATTTCATATGATCATCATCATTATTGAGTTTGTTATTGAATTAAATATTATTTTCTATGATTATAATTAATATTGACATTTTTATTGAATTAAATAAGATGTCATACAATTATAATTACTAATGAGTTTTTTATTGAATTAAATAGGATTTCATATGATTATCATTATTATTTAGTTTTTCTTGTATTAAATAAGATTTCATATAATTATCATTATTATTGAGTTATTTATTGAATTAAATCTTACTTCATATTATTATCATCATTATTGAGTTTGTTGAATTGAATCAAATACGATTTAATATAATTATCATTACTATTATGTTTTTTATTGTATCAAATGGTATTTTCATATGATTATCATTATTATTGAGTTTTTTATTGAATTAAATAGGATTTCATACGATATATCTATTATTGAGTTTTTATTGAATTAAATATTATGTAATATGATTATCATTAATATTGAGTTTGTTATTGAATTAAATATTATTTTATATAATTAACATTTTTATTGAATTTTTTTATTGAATTAAATAATATTTCATATGATTATCATAATTATTGAATTTGTTGTATTGAATTACATAGGATTTAATATGATTATCATTATTATTGAATTTGTTGTATTGAACTAAATAGGGTTTAATATGAGTATCCTTATTGTTAAATTTGTTGTATTGAAGTAAATAGGGTTTAATATGATTATCATTATTTTTGAATTTGTTGTATTGAATTAAATAGGGTTTATTATATTTATCATTATTATTGAATTTGTTGTATTGAAGTAAATAGGGTTTAATATGATTATCATTATTATTGAATTTGTTGTATTGAATTAAATAGCGTTTAATATGATTATCATTATTATTAGAATTTGTAGTATTGAATTAAATAGGGTTTAATATGATTATCATAATTATTGAATTTGTTGTATTGAATTAAATAGGGTTTAATATGATTATCATTATTATTTAATTTGTTGTATTGTATTAAATAGGGTTTAATATGATTATCATTAATATTGAAATTTTTGTATTGAATTAAATAGGGTTTAATATGATTATCATTATTATTGAATTTGTTGTATTGAATTAAATAGGGTTTATTATTATTATCATTACTATTGAATTTGTTATATTGAATTAAATATTATTTAATATGATTATCGTTATTATTGAATTTGTTGTATTGAATTAAATCGGGTTTAATATGATTATCATTATTATTGAAATTTTTGTATTGAATTAAATAGGGTTTAATATGATTATCATTATTATTATAATTTGTTGTATTGAATTAAATAGGGTTTTATATGATTATCATAATTATTGAATTTGTTGTATTGAATTAAATAGGGTTTAATATGATTATCATTATTATTGAAATTTTTGTATTGTATTAAAAAGGGTTAAATATGATTATCATTATTATTGAAATTTTTGTATTGAATTAAATAAGGTTTAATATGATTATCATTATTATTGAATTTGTTGTATTGAATTAAATAGGGTTTAATATGATTATCATTATTATGTAATTTGTTGTATTGAATTAAATAGGGTTTAATATGATTATCATTATTATGTAATTTGTTGTATTGAATTAAATAGGGTTTAATATGATTATCATTACTATTGAATTTGTTGTATTGAATTAAATAGGGTTTAATATGATTATCATTACTATTGAATTTGTTGTATTGAATTGGTAAAAGCTTGCTGATGTAGTTATACATTTCCTTTTTATTCATCATGAGAGATAATTAACCGGTTATGAAACAATTTATAGAATAATTTTATTTTAATTTACTATCATTCATTTTTTTATATTGTATGTAAAGTTATTTTACTAACTTGCTTTTAGAACGTTAGTAAAATTTTTATTCTTGTTATTTAGTTTTTAGTTTCAAACAATAATCTTCTAATATACCTAGTTCACTGCTTTTGGGCGTTATCTAAGTATAAATCTGCTGTCCACTAAAGGGACAGGAATGCTTGTTAATAAGTTGTTTTCAGAATGATGCATTGCTAACACTTGCAGGAGGTTAATCTATGTATATGTTTTTCTCATCTTTCAATGCGCATTGATTTCATATAACAACTTAATCCTATTCATCAACCCAGTCAAAAAAGAGAGATTATTAGTTATAATGAGTTTCTACGTTTTTAATTTATTGTAGTAAGTGATCAATTTTATTTTATTACAATAAATATGTTGTGCGTTTTTATTGATATTTTTAATACTTTTTTCTAGTGCATTTGATTTTGATAGAATAATTTTACGTATTTTGCTTATGTTTTGTTTTTTATATTAAAATGTGAAGTTTTTAGTCGATGACATGGTTAAAAATCATTTTTTGTAATGTGTGTTTGATATTAGTAAATTTTAATAACGAGTAATTCTGTAAAGTTGATTATAAGGGGTTTCTTTCAATTTATTTTTTGAAAAAAATCATTTTTATTTGCAGTAAGAATAATTTTTATTTTTAGTAAGAATCATTTTGTTGGTAAAAGTCATTTGTATTTTTGGTAAGAATCATTTCGTTGGTAAAAGTCATTTTTATTTTTAGTAAGAATAATTTTGTTGGTAAAAGTTATTTTTAATTTTTATTTTTGGTAAGAATCATTTTGTTGGTAAAAGTCATTTTTATTTTTGGTAAGAATCATTTTGTTGGTAAAAGTCATTTTTATTTTTGGTAAGAATCATTTTGTTGGTAAAAGTCATTTTTATTTTTGGTAAGAATCATTTTGTTGGTAAAAGTCATTTTTATTTTTGGTAAGAATCATTTTGTTGGTAAAAGTCATTTTTATTTTTGGTAAGAATCATTTTGTTGGTAAAAGTCATTTTTATTTAAGAGTAATGTTTATTTTTAGTAATCAACACACATTAAGTAGATGAGTTGTGCTTTATAAGACTAAACATTTTATTATTTACACGTATAAAAGTTACCAAATGTTGGACAAAAACAGAGTCCATTATCTTTCTGTACATAAATGTTTATTTATTATTATTATTATTATTATTATTATTATTATTATTATTATATAATAACAGAACTTTTTTGTAATAATTAACAATCATTTATGCAGGACACGAGGTTTAATTTCAAAGAGGGAATTGACCGGGGTAATTATATATCATTCAGAAGATGAAAAGATCAACACTAAAATAATGTTTAGTTTTTTAATACATGAGAGATTGGAAAAAAATTCAGTAAAAAATACAACAAATTCATTCTTTGACAAGAAATACAAAAATATAAAGTTTGTACCTTAATCTTTATATAGGTTTAATTTCAAAGAGGAAATTGATTAGGCTGATTATATTCTATTCAGAAGATGAAAAAGACTAAAACCAAAATAATGTTCGATGAAGTATATATATATATATATATATATATATATATATATATATATATATATATATATATATATATATATATATATATAAGGTAAAATTAAAAGCCAAGAACAATGCGAGATTTTTTTATATAGAGTAAAATTAAATGCAAACAAAAGAAATAAAGTTCTTTTTTTTGTTTGTTTTTTCTTTTTCACACAAATTTTAACTCTAAACAACAGTAATTTTTTTTCTGTTGTATTCAATGGTGATATATATCACCATTGAATACAGCAGAACAAAAACCATATTGCATGTCACTAAGAAGGTTGTTTTTGCTGAAATGGTTGACTACTTGTCTATTTAACACAGATTCCAACAACTTACTCATGACGCACAGGAAATTTATTCGACTGTACTGAGAGGGAGATAACCGATCACCTGAATTCTTAAATGCACGGAATGTTGATGAGATTTTCCAGGCTGATGAGAAGCAATTCTTTTTAAGACAACACTTTGTAAGTATTGGCGCTAGATCTGGTTGAAGATTTTTTAGCACTATAATTGGAATGCCGTCATAGCAAGATGCTTTACTGGAATCAAGGTTATTGATTAGCTTGGCGAATTCATGTACAGATATTTGTATGTCGCATAGCATGTTTTCTAATACAGGAGAAAATACCGAGGTTAGCGACCTTGGTCGAAAAGGACACAATTAGCTGCAAAGTTCTTGGCAAAGAATTTTGCTTTGTTTGATGTGACCAGATTACCTCAGGTCCATTGATAATGCTTAGGATATAGCAAACATTTCTATTCAGGATTCTGTTTGCTATTTGCCAAAACTGGTGGGAACCAAGCAGATTTAGTCTTAGTACATCTATTACGTTGGAAGCAATGCAAAAAGTGATTTCTCTGTGCAAGGCAGCAGCACATTCTGGAGATAACCATGGTTGGCTGTTAAGTTTTTGCTGAAACTTTTTTGAGGATATTAAACTTGTTGTCGGACACACGGGTGGGTCTGTGAACAATCTAAGTGTTGTTTGATTAACATTGAAGTCTTAACATATGTGAATGTTAGCTGAAGGATAAGCAGACAGGACACATATTTCTAGGGAGTCAGAATTGGAAGGTAAGTTAGAGTATCATTTAATTAGGAACTCATTTAGTGAAATAGTCTGTCCAATGCCAGTTTTTCTTAGGAATAATAGGCCAGTGTTGTTTGATTAGTCTCCTGTAATTTGGTTTTAACCTCTGGAAGGTTAGAACGTAGAGCCCTGATGCTGGAGAAGGAGACATGGTAGTGAGGGTCTACATTGGAAGTTGAAGATCTGGGTATAATCATGTATTTTTTCTGGAAACTTTCTATCATGGAGTTTTGGGATTTTTGGAACAGGTCGACAGACTTGCCTAGAGCAGTGCAGAAGGGGAAATAAAGCGAGGAAAAGAAACGAAGAAATGTATTTTTTTGTAGTAGATGATAAGGGAAAGCCGTAACAATTACCCACTAATATGGCATCGAAAAGCCCCACCTGAAGCATGGCCAGAATCCATTAACCAAATGGCAATACAGCAGCCCTAGTATTTTGCATCTGCTGAAAGGACAGGCTCCTTAGGGCTTAATCCAAGGTACAGGTCACTGACTATCAGGCAGATAATGCCAGCCTATATGAAACGTTTACATCCAACACTATTACTAGTGACATAGCCACAAGGAAGACATAGAAACAGAAATTTCTAACATCTCTGGCAACTGTTCATGCAAAATACTGACAACCTAAAATACAGCTTTTCTCGCTACGTTCATCAAAAAAATCACTCATTAAAAAATGAGGACTGAGGATCAAATAAAGAGAAGTGAGAGTAACGGGAGCTACCGATGACACATTCACAATGCATTATCTACTCTCCATTTAAAAAAGAATTATGATTTTATTAAGTATTGTACTTAAATTCGACTGAAATATTCCCGAGTTCGGTAAGATACACCTGAAGAAGGCCGGAGGTTACATCGACCGAAACGTTGTGAAAATCACACTCAAGATGAGATGAGTAACTCGATTAATCCAAACAATATGAAAGTAGATTTTCATTTTTTAGAAGCAAATTATTTTTTATATATTAACTTTCTGCTAATTGGTGATGCCCAATAGATAACCGATGTTCATTTTATGTAAACTTTCAAAAAGAATTTTATCCCTATTTTAGCACCTTAAATATTGGATAATTATTACATTCAAAACATAATTCTCTAGCTTCATAATAGCTAAGTGTAGACAGAAAAGGAGTTTTTAAAATATTTAAATAATTAATTAACGAAAAAGCAGTTTTTTTTTGCTCAAGTCTTTAACAATTCGACCAAATTCGAATTAAATGATTGTAAGTCACGTAAATTTTACATGAACACATTTTACAAAAATCTAAATGTCAGATTGAATAACATATTTTCAGGAAGATTTTTTTAAATCAGAGATTTTTATAATTTTATTGGCGTTTCGATAGTTATGAACTTTTGTGACCATGCTGAAATAATAACGTTATTATTTAGAAAGTCTTTCTTAACATGAGGAGATGACGGTGTTTTTTAAATTATTCTTTACTTTCATTTTACGATTAAATATAAAAGATATTGTAAAACTTGAAATTACTATTTTAAAAAGATAGCGCGGTAACAAAAGTGCATAAGCACCCACGTTTGTCATAAGTCGAAATCAATATTTTAGTGGATAACAATAAAAATAAACCCTTTTTTTAATGTATAATTATTTTAAGAATCAATATTTTAGAGTGAGTGCAATTTTTTTTTATTTCACAATAGTTTAAAATAGGATCCGCCAAAAATGTCCGCAAAATCAAGTGGTTGTTGTTTTTAAAAACGAAATTACATTTATTAAAATCCATTATTTCTGAGTAACTTTTTTTCCAGAAAGATAGAACCCTGAATTTTATCATATAGAAAACAGAATAATGTAAAACTTTTTCTACTATTTTTAATTCAATTTTAAATGTTAAATTTTCCCAAAAAGTAAACAATTGACATTTTTTGTCTTGCACAAAAACGTACATAAATATTAAAAAAAAAGAAAAGTTTTTGAAATAATTAATTTATTTATTTGTTGTGTTATTAGGATGATTTTCTAAGAGAATAAGATTTTAATAGAGAATATGCAAAAATATTATGATATAATTACCTGGATTTCAAATAATTCCACTTATTCATATAGGCAACCAGTTATTTCGCGTCGTTCTAGAGTCTGATCGAGACTGTTTACGTTTGCATTTGATAAAAGGCAAACTATGGAAGATCAAACAGGCCAAAATTTTTCAGTGACGAAAATTTCAATGTATTATTAAGCTGAGGCTGGCCAGTACCAGATGGGTGACCATTTGTACGAGTTTGGTGTTTAATGTGTATGTGTGTGGGGGCTAGGCTCCCCAAAATGGGGGGGGGGGCAATTTAAAGCAGAATAAAAAAAATATTTCAGCGCGTTTGGTCCACCGTAGTCGAAAGGCGGCAAACGTTTTCAAACGGGATCGAAAAAAAATGATGCTATTTTTAACACAAAGGGCACAATATTTATCGAATTTGTTTTTGTATCGATTCTTCAAAGCATGCCCTGTTTAATAATGGTCATGCATTATTAGGCTCGCTAAAAAAAATTGTTAATTTATTTATCAAAGATTTTAAAATCGCTTTTTTCGTATAAATATTAAAAAAAAAATTTTTTTGTTTTGCTTAAATTAATTATTTTACTTAACATATTCACCGAATTTCACACTTCAAAACTCACAAGCGGGATAATAAAACACAATCGAAGTTCTGATATTCAGACATCAAAATAAGGTATGCAAACAATTTCGTTTTTGTTTTTTTTTATCTATAATTCTCTGTCCCTTACAACAACACAATATGTTGTGTTCAGTTTCAGATGATTATTTTAAGCATATTTGTTCCCATTTCAAAACAAGGGGGGTTTTGTAAGCAAATATATATATATATATATATATATATATATATATATCATTTATGAAAAATAAGTACACTGTTATAAAGTTCATTCTTCTCTTAATAATCGCTGAAAATTTCGTATTGATCGCATAATTACCTGATTTTTGGTAGATTTTTAAAAAGACGGTCCATCAAAAAGTACTGACCTGCCCCCTCCCCCAGTTTTGGCGGTGCCTAGTTTAAAAGTTATTCAATGTGATTTTTTAAAAAAGTTTTTATAATTGCAATAAAAAAAATGTATGGTACTAGTGCAGAGAGTGATCCGGACGTAAATAATAACGTTATTATTTAAAAACGCCATTCTTAACATGGGGAGGGGAGGGTGTTTTGTACCTATTCTATACTTCAGCCTTACAATTGAATAAAAAACATATCATAAAACTTTAATTAAACTTGGAAATACGATTTAAAAAATAGCGCGGATCACTCTCTGCACTAGCACTGAATGTATTTATTTTAATATTTAAGATTCTTTTAAAGTTAAGGAATAAAAAAAAACATTTAAGTGTAAAAAAAAAAAGAAAAGAAAAGACAAAAACTTACCTTCCATTCCAGGAATTCAATACGAAAAAACGTCATTGTTTCTTTTGTGTTCAAAATAGAAAATTTGTTTTATTTGTCAGGATTATTTAGGAAATTGATACAACTTTTGTTTTGTGTGTCCAATTCATTAAAAATAAAATATATGAAAATATAAAAGAATCAAAATTAAATGATGAAAAAACACGATTTAAACGTGAAATTATTAAAAAGAAAACCAACTGCCGAAGAACAATGAATTTAGGTCATCGTAACACGGTGTAATCGTTATTTCGTTCCTTGTGTAAAAATGTCCGTTTGTTAGTTAAGTGTGCCGAATTGTTTTCCTAGCATATTTCTTAATGCTTAAGGCGTTTTATTTTTTTTACTTTTTTGTTAGTCAATTTCTCCTTTATGTGGCCAATGCATTGTTTCTTGGGATTTATTTACTGAAATAATACAATTTGTTTTGTGTGTTCAATTAATTAAGAAATAATACATATGAAAATATAAAAGAATCAAAATTAAAAGATGAAAAACACGATTTAAACGTGAAATTATTTAAAGAAGAAAAAATAAACTGATTAAGGACAAAGACCTTTAGGTCATCGTAACCATTACTTCGTCCATCCTGTAAAAATGTCCGTATCTTAGTTAAGTGTGCCAAACTGTTTTCCTACCAAGTTTAGATTATGTTTGTCAATGTTTACGGCTTAATTGAATTTCTTTGTTAATTTATATTTTATATTCAATTCATTAAAAAATGTGGTTAAAAGTAAAGAACCTTACCTCATTCATCGTACGGCCCGTGTTAGGAAAAAGAAATAAAAATAGCTGTAGTACTTACCAACACAAAAAAGGCCCTCGTGTTTGTGCCTTGTATAGGCATGCGCGACAACAAAACTTGGGGTTTTATAAGCGGAAGTCTCGAGGTTGTCAGGAATCTACAGGCGCATGCGCAAGAGAAGGGATTGAGATAGTGGTATAAAGGCAAGTAGAGTGAGAAGGTTGGGGTTGTTGTTGTCATTGGACGTTACAGTGACGCATGCGTTAGCAGATGATTAAGAGACGGTTTATTTTTGTGTGTCAAGTCGCGCACCTCGGTGAAGGTCATATAAATCGTTCACCTCGGTGAAGGTGAAGGTCATAAGCTATTTCGGCTATTTCATTTTGTCTCTTATGGATCCCTGTACGGCCTACGAAACATTTGCCACTAGGAAGCGCATGCCAGGAGAAACCGTGGACGTCTTCTTCGCGGAGCTGAAGAGACTTGCAGCTCTATTTTGCAATGGTGTCAGAGCAAACACTGGCGTATGCGTTTGTAGCCGGCTTTCCCACCCATGTAAAGCAACTGTTGAGGGCTTCCACCAGCATATCTGTAACGCCCATGGAACATTTGTTAGAATGCGCTCGAGCCATTATCAGAGACGAGGAGGACCTGAGGGAACCGGTTGTAATCATGGCGCAGGCAGCCAAGACTAATGCTGAAAAGCGTCCCAGTTTGAGACCCACGACCAATGGGAGATGTTTCTGCTGTGGCCAGCGAGACCATATCGCAAGAAATTGTACTAACAAGGGGCGGGGGCGCCCGCGCTGTTTCCAATGTGGTAGCTATGGATATTTATCCCAAAATTGTGCGGGAAATGCATCAGGGGGCAGGACGTCAGTGCCGCCCTGTTCCCCAGACAAGATTTAATTGAGGCGCAACCGACAATGTGTACGTGGACCAAGTGCTTTGTTCAGCTCTTCTCGACTGGGTGCTCACACACCATCATGAGTGGCAAGTTGTGTCGAAACTGGGCAAAGCAGAACATCAAAGTAACCACAATAGGTGGCAATACGCAAGCTTGCTGTGGAGCCGGAACTGTCAAAGTCCACACAGACTCTGGTGTGGCCGCAAACATTAATGTGCTGGTGATGCGAGGGGATTTGCTGGGATTCGATGTACTATTGGGATATGATGCTATTAAGTCACTGGGGGGAGTGGTTATCGGAAGAGATGGGACTGTGCGATTTTTGGAAACCCCAGTGTGTGCTGCATTTCACATTGATCGGCCTGATTTTAAGGTGGACTACAACCCTCACCAAAAAGCATGGACTGCATCGTGGAAGTGGACAGAAGGAAGGGCGCCAACCGAACTGCAGAATAGCATTGCAGAGTACTCGATACCCGCCGAGGCCCGTAATGATTACGAGAAGGAACTTGAGGCATGGATCCAGGATGGATGGCTGATCCCCTACCCCAACAAGCTGGGACCACCCAAGGGTCTGATTCCCTTAATGGCTGTAGTCCAGCATAACAAATCAAAAGTTCGTCCGGTGCTGGACTATCGTGAACTCAATAGATACATTGAGACATACACTGCCGATGCTGACGTGAGCGCCAGCAAGCTGAGAGAATGGCGCCAGAAGGGCTCCAATGTGTCTATAGTAGACTTGCGGAAGGCTTATTTGCAGGTGCGAGTGGATGAGACATTGTGACCGTTCCGACAGTGTGGTTCCGGGGTCAGAGATACTGCCTTACTCGGCTTGGCTTTGGGCTGAATGTGGCACCGCAAATCATGAAGACCATCGTAAATGCAGTGTTGTCCCAGGAAAAGACTACTGAGGACGCAACATCGGCCTATATTGATGATGTGTATGTCAATGAAGACGTACAATCTGCGTCGCACGTCCGATAAAAGTTAGCTCAATTCGGGTTGGAGTGCAAGGATCCCGAACGTCTGGGGGATGGAGCACGGGTATTAGGATTGGACGTTTGCGGGAAAGACGGTACCTTACGATGGAGGCGTGGTAGTGAGATTCCAACCGTCCCTGATGTTATTACGCGGCGGACTACTTTTTCCTTGTGTGGGAAACTTATTGGTCACTTACCAGCGTGTGGCTGGCTCCGAGCAGCTGTGGGCATCATCAAACGCAGGGCAAGTTTAGTAAGTACAGGTTGGGATGATGTATCTGATGATGCACTTCTAACTCTGATGACGACAGAAACCCTAGAGAGAGTTAACAAGGAGGATCCTGCCCGTGGAGAATGGTGTGTCGATGGGGACACTGTGAATGTGTGGGTTGACGCTAGTTCTTTGGCATTGGGAGTGTTATTGGAGCAACGTGGAAATGTAATTGAAGACGCATGCTGGCTGCGACCCGTGAATGATGCTCAACACATAAACCTGGCGGAACTGGATGCTGTTGTGAAGGGTTTAAATCTGGCACTGTAATGGCAGTCGAAGAAGTTACACTTGTACACGGATTCTCTCTGCGTCTACCACTGGGTGTCCGACACTCTCTCGGGACGAACAAGAGTCCGTATTAAGGCAGCCAGTGAGATGTTAATCCGGCGGAGGCTAAACACCCTGAAGAGTCTGGTATCAGAATATGACCTGTTGGTGAGTGTAACGCTCGTGGCATCACACTGTAATCGTGCAGACCAACTAACCCGTGTGCCTCACAAATGGTATGAAGCTGTGAAGACAGGCGTGGAGTTCACTGCTCGATCTTGCGCAGTTGGCGCGATTAGCTCATGCCAAGTACAAAGAATTCATGTGCAGAGTGGACATCCAGGTATCAAAAGAACTTTGTATTTTGCGAGGCGTGTAGACCCGGCAGTGACAAGGGCGGATGTCAGGCAGATCATCAGGCACTGTGAGGCATGCCAGTCTATCGATCCTGCACCTGAGCAATGGCAGAAGGGGCGATTGGAAGTTGAGCATGTGTGGCAACGATTAGCGATGGATATTACCCATTACAGTGGTAAGCCCTTTCTAACCCTTATCGACTGTGGATCCACTCGTTTTGCGGTGTGGCGGCAAATGACCAGGCAGGACTCAGCGAATTTTGTCCGCCAACTGTCATATATCTTTTCTGAGCGAGGTGCGCCGGAAGAGATATTGACGGACAACGATGCTGCTTTTTGTAGCCACCAGGTTCGGCAGTTGTTGAATGAGTGGGGTGTCCGACTACGACTGCGATGTGCCCATGTGCCATCAGGGAATCGCATTGCTGAGAGGAGCCATCGCAGCATCAAGAGAATTGCTGCCAGAAAACAATGCACCATTACGGAGGCCACGTATTGGTATAACGTCACACCAAAGGATGGGAAGACACTAACAACAGCACCGGCCAATGCCATACACAAATACCGTGTTAGGATAAAGGGCATTGACACTGTCCAACCAATCGACGAGGAGAGTCATAACAAATACAAGGTAGGGGATCCAGTTTGGGTTATACCCCCTGGAAACCGGTGCACCACCAAGTTCAAGCGAGGACGAATATCTGGAGTGGTCAGCCAGCAGTCGGTCCTTGTTGATGGAACCCCACGCCATGTGCGCGATCTTCGCCCGGCTAGTGAAGTACATCCCACATCTACAGAGAGCGACGAATCATCAGATGATGAGCTGCTGATGAGTGAGGTCACCGAGCAATAGAGTGGTAGTTTTAGTTCGTCTGATCAGGCAGAACCTCACACAGAACCAGAACTAGAACCAGAATCTGAATCCGAGAGTGTAAATACCACCCTTCGCAGAAGCCAACGAACTAAGAGGCCACCCCCGGAGTGCACTCTATGTGATCACCAGATCAGGGGGGAGTGTAGTACTTACCAACACAAGGCCCTCGTGTTTGTGCCTTGTATAGGCATGCGCGACAACAAAACTTGGGTTTTTATAAGCAGAAGTCTCGAGGTTGTCAGGAATCTACAGGCGCATGTGCAAGAGAAGGGATTGAGATAAAGGCAGGTAGAGTGAGAAGGTTGAGGTTGTTGTTGTCATTGGACGTTACAGTGACGCATGCGTTAGCAGGTGATTAAGAGGCGGTTTATTTTTGTGTGTCAAGTCGCGCACCTCGGTGAAGGTCATATAAATCGTTCACCTCGGTGAAGGTGAAGGTCATAATAGCCGCCCCCTGGTATTTATGGACTGAAAATCACGTGATGTGACGAGAGGGGGTATGCATATGATATGTGGTTGGGTCTCTCTATAAAACAGGCGTCTTCTTTATGTTGGGCGTCAAGTGCAGAGAGAAGAGAACAGTTAGATTTGAGGTCGAGACTTTTGACCTGAGGTTGAGTTCAAATTTAACGTCAAACAAAATATATTAAGCATTAAAATGTGTTAATTTATATTTTTTATTCAATTCATTAAAAATAAAATATATGAAGCATTAAAATTTGTTAATTTATATTTTCTATTCAATTCGTTAAAAAATAAAATATATGAAGCATTAAAATTTGTTAATTTATATTTTCTATTCAATTCATTAAAAAATAAATATATGAAGCATTAAAATTTGTTAATTTATATTTTGTATTCAATTCATTAAAAAACAAAATATATGAAGCATTAAAATTTGTTAATTTATATTTTCTATTCAATTCATTAAAAACTAAAATATATGAAGCATTAAAATTTGTTAATTTATATTTTCTATTCAATTCATTAAAAAACAAAATATATGAAGCATTAAAATTTGTTAATTTATATTTTCTATTCAATTCATTAAAAAATAAAATATATGAAGCATTAAAATTTGTTAATTTATATTTTCTATTCAATTCATTAAAAAACAAAATATATGAAGCATTAACATTTGTTAATTTACATTTTGTATTCAATTCATTAAAAAATAAAATATATGAAGCATTAAAATGTGTTAATTTATATTTTCTATTCAATTCGTTAAAAAATAAAATATATGAAGCATTAAAATTTGTTAATTTATATTTTCTATTCAATTCATTAAAAAACAAAATATATGAAGCATTAAAATTTGTTAATTTATATTTTCTATTCAATTCATTAAAAAATAAAATATATGAAGCATTAAAATGTGTTAATTTATATTTTCTATTCAATTCGTTAAAAAATAAAATATATGAAGCATTAAAATTTGTTAATTTATATTTTCTATTCAATTCATTAAAAAACAAAATATATGAAGCATTAAAATTTGTTAATTTATATTTTCTATTCAATTCATTAAAAAATAAAATATATGAAGCATTAAAATTTGTTAATTTATATTTTGTATTCAATTCATTAAAAAACAAAATATATGAAGCATTAAAATTTGTTAATTTATATTTTGTATTCAATTCATTAAAAAATAAAATATGAAGTATTAAAATTAAGCTTCGTTTTTTTAGAACATTTCATTATTATTTGGATTAGTCGAACAGTAGTCCGAATAATGCAAACAATTCTTACATAAAAATTTGCGAAACCGAATATTTCACTTGAACAACTCAAATAAAAGGAAGGAATTGCACAAAAGGTGAAATTAGTCAACTAACAGAAATTAATTTTGAAACAAGAAATTAAACTATGACCACATTATTACATTATGTGACTTGCAACTTATTGTTATCGAAACGACTTTACATACAACTCGACTGAATGGCATTGTAAATTCTTTTAACGGCGACTACTTTTTCTTCAAAAACAAAAAAATCGAATTGAATTGTACTCTCACCAAAATAACTATCGTTCAAAAACGACACCTTTTTTCTCCTTTTCAGCACGACACGATTTCATTTTAAATTCCGCATTGAAAACTAACTTTTAAATACATACAAGTCCTCCACTTGTCCGAATCACATTTTAAGTTCTTTTAACAGCGACGATTTTTTCAAACACAATGAAGTCCGATTCGACTTTTTGATGTTCACAAGTAAAGGAACATAACCCTAAGAGTTATCTACCCTTAGGCATGCGTGCTCTCTGCGTGTACAGGCATTCCCTCTCTAAACATGGTCTTTGCTAGACAAGGATATCCGACCGTTCTAAAATCTGATAACGGTTCGCCATTTCAAGGATAAGACTTTAGAGACTTAGCGGAAGAAGCAGGTTTCAAACATAGACGCATTACACCTCTATGGCCTAAGGCAAATGGTGAAGTAGAGCATTTTATCCGCACCCAAAAAAATACGTTCTAGCGGCCATGGTGGAATGCCACAACTGGAAGACCCAGTTACCACATTTCCTAGGGCAATATAGAGCCACCCCCCATACTACCATAAAAATTTCTCCATTTAAAGCTTGTACGGGCCGAAAAATGAACATCGGCATTCCAAATGGTATCGAAAGCCCAGTAACAGGCCGATGCATAAAAAATAAAAGAAAATTACTCCAATGGAAAGGAGAAGATGAAAGTGTACGCCGATAAAAAGACAAAAACAGCAGCTCTTCCCCTAGGTGATAAGGTCTTGATCAGACAGACGAGGCAAAACAAACTGTCACCGCCATACAATCCTAAACCATGTACCGTTACAAAAATGAAGGGAAGTATGATAACGATTCATAGAGGAAATCACCAAGTGACTAGAAACTCTTATTTGCTAAAACGCATAACACTTTGGGATGAAAACCTTGAATTCGACACCTTTTTGCTTTTTAACACAACAGAACTTCATTCTAAATTCCTCGTTGAAAAGCGAATTTAATGCATACAAGTCGTTCGAATCGCATTTAAGTTCTTTTAACAGCGACTTTTCTTTCTTTCATAAACAAAATAAAATCCAACTAGAGTTGTACTTTCATCAAATGAATCTATCGTTTAAAAACGACCGCCCTTTCTTTCTCTCAGCACAACAGGATTTCACTTTAAATTCCGCATTGAAAAAATAACTTAAATCGTCCGAATAATAATTTGATGACGACAGTTAAAGAAAATCCAACGAATCCAACTGGGGATAAAAAAACAAACAAAAGATGAAGACAAAAAGTCCGACTCACTTCATCATATCTTCAACTTTCGCAGTTTGACATGACTCATTCAATTCTTCCTTTGACAACGCTTTTCAATTTTCAACGCGACTTTTAATTTTCCAGGTTCGACGCGAATTATTTAAAATTTCCCATTTCATCTCGGCCGCATTGGCTCCATATAAAAAGCTGAAATAGCTTCTACAGTATTTTAACCGGTGTCAAATTTGTTGTCCTGTCTTCTTTCATTTAATTTCAAAATGGTCTCGTTTCGCCATGCGTTCTCCTAACACGTTCGGTTCTACAGAGCTCGACTCTCCCCAAACATTTTAACTCCCAGCCTTATATTCTCTCATTTATGCAACTTAAGACGCAATCTAACCTGATGATTTGTCGCCTTCTCGTGTCCTATCGGTCAGGTTTCGAGTTCGCACATTCGACCCTTAGCAGCCCACCTCCGTGACTGCGGTCACACTACAATTTTCCCTACAGTTACATTGCCTTGCGACCCTTTCTTTCGCTTCCGACACGGGCTTAGTAACTCTCCTCCTCTGACTGTTCCGAACTTAATTCCTGAACTCAGCTCTTGACCGAACTCTGATTTCAAACCCTCTTAACTGAATATATTGTATCTATCTTTGTTTGTGTCGTCAGAAACGTGCTCAGTCATATCAATGTTTTCTCACATGAATTTACATATGCATATGTCCAACACGTTTTTTGGAAAACAAAGACATTCCTAAATTTACATTCCCTGATATTTGACCTGGATCAATGATGACAATATGCTCTACATTTCTAAGATCGTATCTAAACGTTTGAACGATGCAAGCCTTTTCTATTAATAAATATTATTTCCAAACCTTATTTACTTTGTTTCTCTAATTACGGGATTTGTTCGCTTCCATGATGTGGCTGCATCAATAAATATAAATTATTAAGGAGGGGCGCACATTCAAACTTTGCCATGGGCGCCATTTTACATAGGTACGCCACTGTGTGGCTGATCAATTTTTTATGATTTCAGATTCAAATGAGCAGTTACAAGAGGAAATCGGTTCCCACTGGAATGACAATCAATAAGGAATACTATGTTGATGTTTTAAGGAAGTTCAGGAACGGATTCTGTCGTAGATGTCAGCACTCCTCAAATCGAGCCATTGGCATTTCCACCAGGACAATGCAGCAGTCAAGAGTTCCATTCTATTTAATCGAGATGGGCATCAATACAGTTTCTCATCCTCCCTATAGTTTATAGTCTAGACCTTGCTCCCTGTGACTATAAGTCATTCCTTAAGCTCAAGGAGGTGTATAACAATTGGATTGCAGCCAGAAGAGATTACATTAAAGGGGACTAGTTTCATGTGTTTACTATCAATAAAAAGTACCCATACGAAAGAAGTCTAGATACTTATAAAATACACCTCGTATCTGTTCATGGTTTAATTGCATATGATAATTAATATTACTTTATTTAATAATCGTAGAAAATGTTGTATACAAAAGTGTTTTTGCTTTTCAAAAATCAACTGTAATAGGTTTCTTATGTGAATATTAAAGAAATTTACTTCATTTGTTTCATTCTTCAGTTGATGCCTTCTTTTATGGAGTTTTATCAAAAGTTCATGAATAATAATGCAAAAAAAAATTAAATTAAAAATACTTTTCAAGTCATATCATATCATGTTTTCATTATTTTAGTTTAGTTCGAATATATTAAGGTTAACTTTCGAAAAAATAATGAAATGCGAAATGGAAATATTAATAAGTTGTTGAAGTCTTATTTTTATTTAGTTTGTCTCAGGCTGATCAAACAAAAACTAAAAATATAAAAAGACCACAGATTTAATGATTTATTAAAAGACACACAAAATATAGTTTAGTTTATCTTCAAAAACTTTTGCTTCAGCTTGGTTTTGCAACGAGTCTGTCTAAGTCTTAATATTTTTTAATTGAGACAACTATCTCTACCACAGCAATAATATTATTTGATTTAATAATTGTAGAAACTGTGTTATAAGCATGTGTGTTTTGCTGTTGAGAAATAGACTATGAACTTTTTTTATACTTGTTACTGATGTCATAACTAAATAAAGTTACTTCGTCTGATTGACTATTTATTTGATGTTTTTACTGAGTCAATCCCCCCAAAAAATTTAAATTAAAAAACTTATGAAAGACACCTCGTGTCTGTCAATGGATTAATTACTTATGATAATTAATATTACTTATTTTTATAATCGTAGAAAATGTTTCATACAAAAGTGTTTTTGCTTTTCGAAAATAAACCATAATAAGTTTCTAGTCTCACACAAAACCACGCGTTCGCATCTCAAGCTATATTACTTGTCACATACATACGCGCACAAAACATACACACGCACGTGCACACACGCACATATATTCACGTTCGCGTACATACACTCACATTCCCGTGTATACACATACATGCTAACGTACGCACATATACGCACAGATTGACGACGTCACTTCCCTTTCAAAGGAAATCCACACATGTGCAAAAGACCACCGGAAACAATTATAAAAGCAAGAGACAAGCTGTTTCCAGCTCTTTTGCGGACCAGTTCTCGAGCTGAGAGGTTCGGCTAACCAGCCGCCTCCCTTTCGGGAGGCCACACTCGTGCGCGTCACGTCTCCTGCAACTATGTATGGGGCACGAGCTAAAAGACTTTAAACGTTTTCTATCTCCATGGCCTGAATTGACTTTTTCTCATTCTCTCTATATACTACAATACACTTTCCTCCTCACCAGCTAACAGCAAGAGATGCACACCCAACTGGATTGACTTTCTTTCTCTCTCTACAACAATAGACTTTCTCCTTCTCACCAGTAAACAACGAGATACGAACGCGGACATGAACACGTGTTGTACCATTTTCTGTCACTTGTTTCTTCACGAAATAAATCCTAGTTCGTTTAATTCAAGTAAACGCGTTGTTCGTTCCTTCCTCAAAGGAATTCATTTTTCCTTTCCCAATTCAAATCATTTCTCATATTTTGTACGACTGGGGGATATATATATATATAATATATCCACCAGTCCAAGAAAACTTAATCAAGAGTTCATGAATAATAATGCAAAAAATAAAAAAATAGATTAAAAAATACTTTTTTGAACCGTTTTTTTAAAGTCATTTAACATTATTATGACACGTGTTTTCATTATTTTAGTTTAGTTTAGTTTAGTTCAAATATATGAAAGTTCACATTCATTTGATTTTGCAAATATTATAAGATTAAATATTCTTTGTTTTAATTGGGACAATTACCTCTACCACAACAATTATATGTGTTTTGCTGTTCAAAAATATACTGTTAATTTTTTTTATTGTTAAGTTACTGATGTCATAACTAAATAAAGTTACTTTCTCTGATTGACTATTTATTTGATGTTTTACTGAGTTAATCAAGAGAAATAATTAATAAAAAAATGAAAACATTAAATAAAATTTTTTTTGAGAGAATCGTGTTTTTATCAAATCAAAACATTGTGATAAAATATTTTCTCATTATTTTTGTTTAGTTTAGTTCGAATATATTAAGTGTTTATCCGTCTGGATTAACACTCAAACATAGAATAAACAATGAAATGAAAAATATTAATAAATCGTTGATGATTTATAATTATCAAATTTGTCTCCAGCTGATCAATCAATAACTAAAACTATAAAAAGACAACAGATTTCATAAGAGAGATTCTATCCAATACTTAATATCATGAGTGCAACTAATAGTTATTAACAGACAAAGAAGCACATGATAAAAAGTATAATATATCCAATACTTAATATAATGAGTGAAACTAATAGTTATTAACAGACAAAGAAACACATGATAAAAAGTATCGTTTTTCATCTTACAAAAGTTTTGCTACAGCTTGGTTTTGCAAGGATTTTGCCTTATTTTAATATTCTTTTTAAAATAAGGACAATTGTATCTACGACAACAATTATATTATTTTCCTGCAAGTTTACTTTGTTTTCAAGTCATTTAAAGATATTAAGAGTTCATCTGTAGCACTTGTTTCGATATGAGAACAATATATATCCAAGAGATTATTTAAGACCAGAATACATTCTCGTAATGTTAAATACGGGTTGTCATTATATTGTATGTTGGTAAATTACATTGAATGCACTTTATATATTATCCGTGAACATTATTTCTTATTATCCGAGGCTCAGGCGTTTTAATGAACTTACTCCAATAGAACAGTTGATTAACTCTGTTAACGATCTTGACTCAGGTTGAAAGTATTTTAGAAGTGGCAGATTTTTTTGACATGAAAAATAGCACAGAAATGTTGTTTATTATAAAAGGAAACGGAATGTATTTTCCAGACTTTTATAATATGTTTTGTCATATCTTTAGATTGTCGGATGGATACTTCGGGGAATCCTAGTAGACACGATTGGGACATATTATAATAATTATTTCGTTAATGAATCCAAGCCATGCTTAGATTTGCTTGCTTTTTTTCTAAAACGATCAATGATGGTCGTGTTAATCATCAACTTGCTATTGATACCAACACTTGTTTATAGATGCTCATAGAACAGAGAAGATTTATATGTCTCACTTGTTTTGTTTGTAGAGTTTATTTATCGTTATGTAAAATTTAATGCATCGTTGTAGAGAAGGGTGGGGCACATTATCTTTTATTTTACAATGTTGACATCAAAGACTGTTGTTGTTCAGTTTGTGTTATGAGTTCTCATATGATTGAGTTTTTATTAACTAAAATATCCTCACACTTTACAAGAATATGGCTTTTCCTCAATTGAGGTACTTGCATACTTTGTTGTGACGAGCAGTATAATGGCCATCTGTCAATAAGATTGGGCATGCAGACATTAGATGGCCTGCGTTTTCAATCGATGAATGGCAAAACCTACACTGACCATTTGTTTGTAGGTCAGCCACTTTTTTTTAATCCATTTGTAAGTTAGCCCTGATCTTGCCCGACTACAATAAGCCTTTCCTCATCAAATGGAAGTCTCCGACTTTTGAACCATTGGAGTGAAGCATCTTTGTCTATGTACTCCTGGTTCAGCTCCTTTAGGAGCTTCCCTGTTCGCTTATTTTATTTTCATCCTTCTTTTCTTGTCTCTATCTCTATTTGGTGTATTTTTTCTTGTTATTCTTGCAATCTGTGTCGGTGGTTTTTCGTGTACATCGACAGTGTTCTCCAGTATGACTTCAAACTTTTCAGCAAGCTTTGTGATTGAGGTTTGTTGTGAAAGATGATTATGGTCTTTCATCATTTCCATTGTCACGTCCGTTGAACTTTTAATATATTGGCCCATGCTCACTATAGTGGCTCGATATGCATGGTTGAACTCAGTGAGGCCAAAGCCGCCTTCCTTTCGTGGTAGGTATATCTTGCCCATGCATTGGTTTCGGTATGTTACCTTATGTAGGGATAGTCGTTTCCTGGTCTTTGTATCGAGCCTGTTTTTTATATTGAGGCCAGTCTATAATACCGAAACCATACGTGATCACAGGTACTGCAAGCTGGTTTATAGCCATAATTTTGTTTTCCTCGATGCCGAGGTATTTGTACGTGGAATCTTCTTTCAAATCTTCAATGAGGCTGTCCTTGATCTGAAGATGTTCGGATGTTGTTTTTTTCCCTTTTTTATTGTGCATTTAGCACATTTGTCAAATCAAAACTCTATGCAGATATCCTCTGAGAATGTTTTCACAATTTCTATCGGGGAGACAAGGTGTTTTTCTGTCTCTGCATAGAGTTTTAGATCGTCCATGAAAAATAAATGATTCACTCTTTTACTTTTATCTTTTTTTCTGCCTCTACTGAGATTGTACCCAGCATCACATTTTTTTAGAAGCTTGCTGAGTGGATCGATTACAAGGCAAAATAGTAGTGGTGATAGGCTATCGCCTTGAAATATGCCTCGCTGGATGTTAATGTTTGAAGACTGTATTGTCCCTTCCATGTGGTGAAGGGAAATAGATGTTTGCCACATTGTCATTTGTTTTGTAATAAAAGATCTTATGTACTCATGGACATTATACAGCTTTAGACACCGCATTATCCAGGAATGAGGCACACTGTCAAATGCCTTTTTGTAGCCAATCCTGGCCATTGACAGGTTTCTTTGTCGCTTCCTACAGTCTTCCAGGATTGTTTTGTTCAAAAGAAGTTGATCTTTTGTCCCAAGCTTGTTTTTCATGCATCCTTTCTGTGCCTTCTCAAGGTATTCACCATCAGTCAAATGCTGATTGATTGCGTCAGAAATTTGGAATGTTATCTTCTTTGCCACCAATAATTCAGTTGAATGCTAGGGCATAGTGTTGGTGTAGTGCCGTCAGCTTTTCTAACCATAAATTTGGGATGTTATCAATTCCTGGGCTTTTGAAGTTGTTGTAGTGGATTATCTTTTTATTTACAGCTGCTTTTGTAATTTCCAACGCTGGCGTTTTTTCCTTGCCCTTGACTGATCATTTTATTGTGTCTATCCACTCCCTCTCCCGATGTTGTTTTGGGTCCTCATACAGTGGCCTGTTCTTGTGTTGTGGTGATGTTACTTTGATAATGAGATTTCGGTACACTATTCTTGGGTTTCTGTCAAACAATCTTTTCATGGACCTGGACTCAATATTTTGTTGCTTATTTTTTATTGTGTAGCTAAGATTGATTCGATCTGTCCTTCACTTTTGCCTGATTTTCTGCTACATGGGCTCTTAGCTGGTTCGTAGTTTGAAGGGAGTATTGAGATTTTAAAGTTCTCGCCTTCTTTTTGTCTGGGGTTTTCGGTCCGCAGGAAAAAAGATATCTGGGATAATTCTTTTCTGAGACCATTTATCCTTTTTTGGAGTTTGGTTTTCTAGACTGGTTTATTTGGTTTAGGCCTCCTACATACTCTCTTTTCTTTCCGATGTTTGAGGAAGGAGTTTTGTTTGGATAAACCATGCGGCCCCATATATTGCATGGGTAATTTCTGTTAACGAAGTATCTGTTGATACTTACTTAGAGAGGGAATCGTTCACTTTTACAGCAACATTTTTGAAGGCCTTGGTAATCTTTATTTGGACTAGTCTGCGTCTTTCTTGTAGTTGTAGATGCCTAGTTCTTTCAGTTTGATTGGCCAGCAGGTTCTCTAGCTCAATCAGCTCTGCATCTATCAGTAGATTTTGAGGATTATTTTGGCTCTGTCGTCTCAGAATCTGGTTGTCTTGTTTCTTTGACAGGCCATTTATTGATGAGGATATTTTGGTGGGTGCTCCTTCTTTCGGTGGAGATCTCTCCCTTGTGTCATGTGCCTGTGCCGCAGTGTTCGTTGCTGGGCTATATATATATTGGCTGTCTGGTTAGGTTCCTGCATGGGGACAGGGTTGTCGATTGGACGCTCCCCGCTGGTCGCGATCTGGTGAGTGCAGCGTTTTAGTTTTGCAATCTCATCATACGGGAATGTTCCACTCATCAAAAAGTTAGATTTCTGGGAAGTCAGTCTTCCCTTTGAGATGTTTTTATGCATGGGCAATGATGGTAGAAAATTCTTTGCCATTCTGCACACTGTTCTATTAGCCCTGTATATTTGGTTTTGGCATACTCCATTGCCCATATAAGGGTCCACTTTTCTTCCCGGCTCCACTGTGTTTCATGGTGTTCTCCCTGGTCTTTTTGGGAACTGAAGTCAGTTTCAGCCACTTTTATAGCTCTCTCCTTTATCTCATAAATCTCATGTGGATGTATATATTTATCAATTTGTGAGACTATAGAGAGTAATTTTTGGTTGTAGTTGCCTCCAGTTTTTCTCTTAGTAGATTTTATAATTGCGTTTTCTTGCAGTCTGTGCTTGGTTTTGCCTGAGTCCAGGATCAGAATTTGTCTGGTCTGGTGGATTCTCCAGCATAGTCTTGCTACCTGTAGTAGTATCATTGGGAAAAATTGCACTATTGCTTTCCACATACGGCCCAGTGCGTAAGCATGACGAGGGGACCTTTTTTATCCTAAGCGTTGTCATGCCAGTGTTTACTTTTTTATTATTTTCTTGTTCATATGTTTTTTGGGAACATTTGGTTGGGGTTTACTTCCTGAAAGAAGCATCCTCATATTTGTATATCAATCCATGTCCCTTTGCAGGGACACTCTGAGATACACTAATAAACCCCTTTACAGAGAGGCCGAAGATACAGGAGGTCTGTATCTAGTAAGCAACGTGAGTTCTCATATGTCTCACTAATGTTGATTTTTGAGAAGAAGAATATCCACACACTTCACAAGAATGTGGCTTTTCCCCAGTGTGAGTTCTCATATGTCTCACTAAATTTGATTTTTCAGTAAAAGAATATCCACACACTTCACAAGAATGTGGCTTTTCTCCAGTGTGAGTTTTCATATGTCCCACTAAATTTGATTTTTCAGTAAAAGAATGTCGACACACTTCACAAGAATGCGGCTTTTCTCCAGTGTGAGTTCTTATATGTGTCACTAATGTTGATTTTTCAGTAAAAGAATATCCACACACTTCACAAGAATGTGGCTTTTCCAAAGTGTGAGTTCTTATATGTCTCACTAATGTTGATTTTTGAGAACAAGAATATCCACAAACTTCACAAGAATGTGGCTTTTCGCCAGTGTGAGTCCTCATATGTACCACTACATTTGATTTTTCAGTAAAAGAATATCCACACACTTCACAAGAATGTGGCTTTTCCCCAGTGTGAGTTTTCATATGTCCCACTAAATTTGATTTTTCAGTAAAAGAATATCCACACACTTCACAAGAATGTGGCTTTTCCCCAGTGTGAGTTCTTATATGTCTCACTAATGTTGATTTTTGAGAACAAGAATATCCACATACTTCACAAGAATGTGGCTTTTCCCCAGTATGAGTTCTCATATGTCTCGCTAACTTTGATTTTTCCGTAAAAGAATATCCACACACTTCACAAGAATGTGGCTTTTCCCCAGTATGAGTTCTCATATGTCTCACTAACTTTGATTTTTCAGTAAAAGAATATCCACACACATCACAAGAATGTGGCTTTTCCCCAGTGTGCGTTCTCATATGTCTCACTAATGTTGATTTTTCAGTAAAAGAATATCCACAAACTTCACAAGAATGTGGCTTTTCCACAGTGTGAGTTTTCATATGTCTCACTAACTTTGATTTTTCAGTAAAGGAATATCCACACACTTCACAAGAATATGGCTTTTCCCCAGTGTGAGATCGCATATGTATCACTAATATTGATTTTTGAGAACAAGAATATCCACAAAGTTTACAAGAATGTGGCTTTTCCCTAATGTGTATATTCATAGTTAATAAAATGGTTCCTGCAACAAGATTATAAACAATTTTTCAGTTTTAATCTGGAGTTGCTGATGCAAGTTAGATTTTATGTTAATGAAACTTCAATTTGTATCACTTTATTTCTTTTCATTTATTTGATAATAGATATTTCAATTTGTATCACTTTATTTGATAAGAGATATTTCGTTGTGTAAAAGTTAAAATATTCTCTTTTGCAAATTAGCAGATTTTTCTGAAATGTTAAATTCGATATCTTATGATTTATAAAATCATTATACAAAATTTCACAAATTTAAATATGTGTGATGTTTTTACCACTATTTGTTGCCAGCCTTTTGTTGTGTATAGAATACTTTGTTAAAGTTGTGTGCTGCCGTTTTTGTTGTCAGTCACGTAAGGAAATAATTGTGTATAGAATACTTTGTTAAAGTTGTGTGCTGCCGTTTTTGTTGTCAGTCACGTAAGGAAATAATTGTGTTTAAGGTGAAGGATGGTACCTTAATATTCATTAAAAACATTCAAGCAGGATCATCTGCAAATAAAAATAAATTAAATTAAATATTTTAATATCATTGTTTATTTTAATCATACCAATAAAACAAGAAACATAACTCATAAAACATTTAAAAATCACAGAAATAAACACTTAATTCACATTCATATTGTTTAAATGTTAAATACTATTCATAGTATTTTGTAATAGATAAAGGAATTATGCAATTAATAAAGTAAAATAAACAATAGTGTAGTAATAATTTGTAAAAACAATAAGCATAAAACTACCATAGTTGCTACAGATAATAATAAAAATATATTTCTTATAATAGAAATATAATAAGTTTAAGCGAGTTAATATTTAATCTTTAACTATTGGTTAAAACAAAATTGTTATCATATGTACTGTTATTGTTGCCAAATATGGCTTCGTGCAACTACCAAGACCATCTTTGTCTTAGAATTCTAAAAACGTTTTAAGTATATGCTTTGCACCAACGTACTTAATTACCAACGTTGCAATTTTAAGATATTCTGTTTTAAGGAAAATACGCACATGCGTGTGTGACATACTTAATGTAATATTTGTCATTGTTATAAAAATAGAAATATATTGTATCCTCTCAACGTTCATCTTAAGCAAATGCATATACTGTGTATAGGGATACTTGATATAGGAATATGTAAATTCAATAAAACTCTCAACACTTTCTTCAAAGAGACTTATTTAATGCAAAAAATGAAACTAATTCGGTTAGAAAAATCTACAGTAAAATCTGTACATTTATTTTTTATTAGTTTTACTAGTTTTCAATATATATTTCTCAAATTTAAAGCATATTATTAAAATTTATAAATTGTTTAAGGATATCCGTTTATTGCTAATTCATTTAACATAGAAATTGTTGTTACTACATGCGTTTAACGCATCAGCAAGTTAATATTTAATCTTTAACTATTGATTAAAACAAAATTGTTATTTAATAATTTTGAGGCAAAAAAGTTTAAAATTGGGGTTGGAATGTTTTATCTGAAAATATTTGTTCATTCTTAATTCATCTGAACGTTAAAATTATTTGCAATCATAGACGTTTAACTTATAAGCGAGTTTAATGTTTTATATTTAAATATTAGTAAGACAAAATATTTAAATTATTAACATATTACACACATTTAATCTAATTATATTATTTTGATTTTTAACTAAACATTTGATAAGAATACAACTACCATATATAGATTGATATTTTCTTTGCTTAGGACAATTACATTTTCTATTTCTTTTCGTGTATTTCTCAATGTGTCAATCCTATTATTCCAAACCAATAAAAAAAATATCTGTTCATCTCTAATTAAGCTTAACATATTTTTAAAAACTTAATCACGTGTAAGATCAGCACATTTAATAATAAATCTATAAAAATAGATTACTATTTAGAAAGTTAATTCTGATCCTATTTCTAAGGAGGTGAATTTTTATAGGTAATGAAAACGGACAGAGTAGAGCTCCAGGTCTACAGCTTTCAAGTGAAAGGTACTGGAATATGATGATGTATTAATGATCTTCCAAATCACATCATTACATCATTTGTAGACATTTATGCTGACGACACTACCATTTATGGTAGCACATCTAAGACAGTAAACGACCAAGTTCTCTCCAATTCTCTCTCCTCTGATCTTGAGCACGTAGTACAATGGGGAAAGGAGTGGCTGGTTACTTTTAATGCATCTAAAACCAAGCTTCTCTCTTTACATCATCAACATTCTAATCCACATTTGGCATCAATTGAAATGAATGGCTCTCGTCTTCAGGAGGCCTCAAGTTTTGACAAGCTTCTGGGCTTGACCATTACTCCTGATCTTAAATGGAACACGTACATCAAATCTGTTGCCAAGGCCGCTGGAAAAATGGTGGGATCTTTCTATCGATCCGGTAAATATCTCACTGCTGATGCCATTCTCTATCTATATAAGAGCCAGGTACGTCCAAGGATGGAATACTGTTGCCACATCTGGGCAGGAGCTGCTAGAAAGGACTTGTCCTGCCTTGATAGAGTTCAAAATAGACTTTGTAGCCTCATAGGAGATGTCCTTTTCTCCTCCTTGCAACCTCTATCTCACAGAAGAGATGTTGCGAGTTTGTCTCTGATGTATCGTTATTTTCATGGAAAGTGTTCAACTGAGCTTCAATCTATGGTCCCCTCTCGCAAAACTTTCACAAGAAACACTGGTCTAGCTGTAAACACTATCAATAATTCCCCCCACTCTTTATCTGTGCCTAAACCTAAACGTAGATTCCATGAACAAAGCTTCTTTCTTAGAACTGCACGCCTGTGGAATTGTCTTCCGTTTTCCTGCTTTCCGGCTGACTACAACATGGTTGTGTTCAAGTCTAAAGTAAATAAGTTCTTGATGAGCCGTTCCATATAAGTTATCAAATTTACCAAATTTTTATTACTAATGATTACTATATTGTCCAATTTCTACTGTACACTCTTTAACCCTTATCCTTGAGTGGCCTCTGGGCCTTGATAATGTGGTGATGCTTACGTAAAAAAAAAAAATTATAACGAGGTACCTGAACAGTGAATTAATTAACACTAGATCAACAAGTAAAACGAGCACACACTTGTAATTATTATTGATTTTTTATTGAATAAAATATTATTTCATATGATTATCATTATTATTATGGTTTTTATTTAATTTAATATTATTTCATATGATTATCATTATTATTGAGTTTTTAATTCAATAAAATAAGATGTCATATGATTATCATTCTTATTGAGTTTTTATTGAATTAAATATTATTTCATATGATTATCATTATTATTGAGTTTTTATTGAATTAAATATTATTTCATATGATTATTTTTTTATTTTATTTTTTTACACAGTGATCACCACTTATCAAGGCCCCGAAGCCACTCAGGGATAAGGGTATTGCAAGTACATTACGTTAGTGTGGAGATTTGATGAAGTGTTTACTTAAGGGGCGGTTAATTAGGAAGTTGTTAACATTGGACTTGAAGATATCCAAGTTGTAGTCCGGTGGGAAGCAGGCAGACGGAACAGAGTTCAACAGGCGTGCAGTTCTAAGAAAGAAACTTTGTTCATGGAATCTATGTTTTGATTTAGGCACAGATATAGAGTGGGGGAAATTTTTCACAGTGAATTCAGCTAGAGGGGTGTTTTTCGTGAAAGATTGGCGAGGGGTACCATAGATTGGAGTTCAGACGAGCACCTGTCATGGAAATAACGATAAAACAAGGATAGGCTCGCAATGTCTCTTCTGTGGGAAAGAGGTTGTAGGATAGAGAAAAGGGCATCCCCCACTAAGCCACGAAGTCTATTTTGTACTCTGTCAAGGCATGATAGGCTGTTTTTTGCAGCTCCTGCCCAGATATGGCAACAGTATTCCATCCTTGGCCGTACTTGGCTTTTATATAGATAGAGAATTGCATCAGTAGTGAGATATCTTCTGGAGCGGTAGAAGGATCCCACCATCTTTCCAGCGACCTTGGCAACAGACTTGATGTACGTGTTCCATTTCAGATCAGGAGTAAAGGTCAAACCCAGAAGCTTGTCGAAACACGGGGCCTCACCCAGACGAGAGCCATCCATCACAATTGATGCCAGATGGGGATCAGAGCGTTGATGATGTAAGGATAGGAGTTTGGTTTTGGATGCATTAAAGGTAACCAGCCACGTCGTCCCCCACTGAACCACGCGCTCGAGATCAGAGGAGAGAGAATCAGGGAGAACTTTGTCATTTACATCCTTTGATGTGTTGCCGTAGATGGTTGTGCCATCAGCATAGATGTCAACGAATGATTTAAGTATGTGTTTAGGGAGGTCATTGATGTAGATCAGGAAGAGAGTTGGGCCCAGGATTGACCCCTGAGGGACTCCAGCATTTATAATGCAGGCCTCCGATTTTTGTCCATCTACCACTACTCTTATGCGCTTATCAGAGAGAAATGATTTAATGATTGAGAAAACATTTCCAGTTATACCGTAGCTGGAAATCTTGTAACGTAGACCTTTATGCCATACATTGTAGAAGGCATTTGATATGTCAAGAGCAATTGCCCTAGAAAGGAAGCCTTTGTCAAGAGATTCACTAATCCTGTGGGATATAACCGTCAGCACATCTGCGGTAGATCTTGCAGAACGGAAACCATATTGTGTGTCACTAAGAAGGTTGTTCCTGCTGAGGTGGTTGACTATTTCTCTATGTAATATGGATTCCAGCAACTTACTCATAACACACAGGAGACTTATTGGTCTGTACTGAGAGGGAGATGACTTATCACCTGAATTCTTAAATACAGGGAAAACTGATGAGGTCTTCCAGGGAGTCGGAAAGCACTTCTCCTTAAGGCAGCGCTTAAATAGTTTCGTAAGTATGGGAGCAAGTTCTGGTTGAAGCTTTTTTAACACTATAATTGGGATGCCATCAGGGCTAGTTGCCTTACTGGAATCTAGGTTCTTGATCAGCTTGGCGACCTCATGCACGGATATTTGTATGTTACCTAGCTTGTTCTGTGTTATAGGAGGAAATATGGGGAGTTGATGGCCTTCGTCGCATAGGGTAGAATTAGCTGCAAAATTCTTTGCAAATAGTTTGGCCTTGTCTGACGCTGACGAGATGACCTCTGGGCCATTGATAATGTTTGGGATAGAATGCACACTTCTGTTCAGGATCCTATTTGTTATTTGCCAAACTGGTGGGAACCAAGCCGCTGATCAGCTACCTTGGATTTAACAGACTGGGCATATAGCTCTCTAGCATTTTTTATTACTCTTTTACAATGGTTGCTGGCAGTCCTGAAAGCAGCTTTAGTCTCAGTGCATCTATTACGTTGGTAGCTATGGAAAAAGTGATTCTGTGCGCGATAGCAGCAGCACATTCTGGGGAGAACCATGGCTGTTAGGTTTTTGTTGGAATTTTTTAGATGGTATGACTTGGTCTATGCCTACAATTAACCATTCGGTCAGATCTGATACTATAGAGGACACTTCCTTTTTAAACATGAAATGCAGAGGTAAATCAGATATGAATGTACGGAAGCTATCCCAGTCAGCCATAGAGTATCGGTATACAGTACGGTGGAGGGGTACGTTTAGGGACTTCTTACATTTCGTTTTTATCTTAACTTATACGACGGAGTGGTCGGAGGATCCTAGATAAGAATGAACGGAACATGAACAAAGCTCAGGGGAAGTTGAGAGAAAAAGGTCTAGGAGGCTTTTATTGACCGGTTGTATCGGGCACATGGGTGGGTTCTCGAACAATCTGAGTGAGGTCATAAGCAATGGAAAAATCATGACAAAACCTCCCCTCATCATCTGTTTTATTTGAATGGGTCAACCATTCCACATTATCATTATTATTGAGTTTTTTTATTGAATTAAATAATATTTCATTTGATTATCATTATTATTAATTATTTTATTGAATTTAATATTATTTCATATTATTATGATTATTATTGAGTTGTTTTTATTGAATTACATATTATTTAATATGATTATCATTATTATTGAGTTTTGTTTGAATTAAATATTATTTCATATGATTATCATTATTATTGACTTTTATTGAATAAAATAAGATTTCATATGATTATCATTAAATTCAGTTTTTTTATTGAATTAAATATTATTTCATATGATTATCATTATTATTGAGTTTTTTTATTGAATTAAATAATATTTCATTTGATTACGATTATTATTGAGTTTTTTATTTAATTAAATATTACGTCATTTGATTATCATTATTATTGAATTTTTCATTGAATAAAATATTATTTCATATGATAATCATTATTATTGAGATTTTTTGAATTAAATATTAGTTCATATGATTATTATTGAGTTTCTTATGGAATTAAATATGTTTTACTATGATTATAATTATTATTGAGTTTTTTTTATTGAATTAAATAGGATTACACATCATTATCATTATTATTGAGTTTTTATTGAATGAAATATTATTTTATATGATTATCATGTTTTATAGTTTTTTTATTGAATCAAATATTATTTCATATGATTATCATTATTATTGAGTTTTTTATTGAATTAAATAGGATTTCATATTATTATTATTATTATTATTGAGATTTTATTGAATTAAATAAAATTTTATAGTATTATCATTATTATTGTGTTTTTTATTGAATTAAATATTATTTCATATGATTATCATTATTATTGAGTTTTTTTTATTGAATTAAATATTATTCATAAATTATAATTATTGAATAAAATGGTTCATGTGATTATCATTATTATTGAGTTTTATTGAATTAAATATTATTTAATACGATTATCATGATTTTTAGTTTTTTATTGAATTAAATATTATTTCAGATGATTATCATTATTATTGAGTTTTTTTATTTAATTAAATTAAATTAAATATTTCATATGATTATAATTATTATTGAGTTTTTATTGAATTAAATATTATTTTATGATCACCATTATTAATGATTTTTTTATGTAATAAAATATTTCATATGATTATCACTATTATTGAGTTTTTATTGAATAAAATACGATTTCATATGATTATCATTATTATTGTGTATTTTTATTTAATTAAATAAGATTTCATATGATTATCATTATGAGGTTTTATTGAATAAAATATTATTTCATATGATTATGATTATTATTGAGTTATTTTATTGAATTAAATATTATGTCATATGATTATCATTATTATTGAGTTTATTATTGAATTAAATATTATTTGATATGATTATCATTATTATTGAGTTTTTTATTGAATTAAATATTATGTCGTATGATTATCATTATTATTGAGTTTTTTATTGAATTAAATATTATCTTATATGACTATCATTATTATTAATTTTTTATTTAATTAAATATTATTTCATATGATTAACATTATTATTAAGTTTTTAATTGAATAAAATATTATTTCATATGATTATCATTATTATTGAGTTTTTATTGAATAAAATATTATTTCATATAATTATAATTATTATTGAGTTTTTATTGAATTAAATATGATTTCATATGATTATCATTGTTATTGAGTTTTTTTTTATTGAATTAAATATTATTTCACATGATTATCATTATTATTGATTTTTTTATTGAATTGAATATTATTTCAGATGATTATGATTATTATTTTGTTTTATTATTTCATATGATTATCATTATTATTGAGTTTTTATTGAATAAAATAAGATTTCATATGAGTATCATTATTATTGACTAAAATTCATACATTCATATGATTATCATTATTATTGAATACATAAAATTTCATATGATTATCATTATTATTGAGTTTTTCATTGAATAAAATATTATTTTATATGACTACAAATATTATTGAGTTTTTATTGAATTTAATATTATTTCATATGATTATCATTATTATTGAGTTTTTCATTGAATAAAATATTATTTCAAATGATTATTATTATTATGGAGTTTTTTTGTTGAATTAAATATTATTTCATATGATTATCATTATTAATGAGATTTTTATTGAATTAAATATTATTTAATATGATTATCATTTTAAGTTTTTTATTGACTTAAATATTATTTCATATTATTATAATTATTATTGAGTTTTTTAATTTAATTTAATATTATTTCATAAGATAATCACTATTATTGAGGTTTTTATTGAATTAAATATTATTTCATATGATTATCATTATTATTGAGTTTTTTATTGAATTAAATATTATTTCTGATGATTATCATTATTATTGAGTTTTTTATTGAATAAAATGTTTCATGTGATTATCATAATTATTGCGTTTTTTTAATTAAATATTATTTCATATGATTATCATTACTATTGAGTTATTTATTTAATTAAAGATTATTTCATATGATTATCATTATTATGGAGTTTTTTTTATTGAATTAAATATGATTTCATATGATTATCATTATTATTGCGTTTTTATTGAATTCAATATGATTTCATATGCTTATCATTATCTTTGACCTTTTTATTGAATTAAATATTATTTCATATGATTATCATTCCTATAAAGTTGTTTATTTAATTAAATAATATTTCATATTATTTTTATTATTATTGAGTTTTTCATTGAATTAAATATTATGTCCTATGATTTTCATTATTATTGAGTTTTTTTATTGAATTAATATGATTTCATATGATTAACATTATTATTGAGTTTATTTAATTAATATGATTTAATATGATTATCATTATTATTGAGTTTTTTATTGAATTTAATAGGGTTTAATATGAGGTTCATTATTATTGAGTTCTTTATTGAATTAATATGATTTCATTTTATTATCATTATTATTGATTTTTTATGTAATTAATATGATTTCATTTATTATCATTATTATTGAGTTTTTTATTTAATTGAATATTATTTCATATGATTATCATTATTATTGAGTTATTTATTGAATTAATATGATTTTATATGATTATCATTATTATTGAGTTTTTTATTGAATTAATATGATTTCATATGATTATCATTATTATTGAGTTTTTTATTGAATTAAATATTATTTCATATGATTATCATTATTATTGAGTTATTTATTGAATTAATATGATTTCATTTATTATCATTATTATTGAGTTTTTTATTGAATTAATATGATTTCATATGATTATCATTATTATTGAGTTTTTTATTGAATTAAATATTATTTCATATGATTATCATTATTATTGAGTTTTTATTGAATTAATATGATTTCATATGATTTTCATTTGTTAACGACTTTAAACTGTTTCTCCCTTCAACATCGAATGTTTTTAAGTGCCATATTAAAAGATATGCCATATTAAAAAATATGCTAATTCAACGAACCCTGAGTATCCCTATTGTCATTAAATATCATCTTTACTGTTTTTATAGCAAACTTTACCCGGACATTAAATTGTATTATGTGTAAGGAGTGTGTAACAACTAACCTGCTAAATCGATTGACCTTAAAATATTTATGTGTTGTATCAATACTAATTCATCTTCACATAATAATCAGACAATATATATATTGTGCGGTTGTACTTCATTGTTAGGTGAGCAGTGCATTAGATAAGCTTACCTAACATTTCTGTGCTGGCACTATCCATTTTGTTTGTGGTTTATAAAGTGCAGACTTAAGAGATATAAAGTTATTTAATTAGAACTAAAGCACAAGTTGTTCACGGAAGATACTTTATAGAATTTTATGATCTCCACAGAATATGTTCTTACAAAATGTTGAAACATGTTGGATTATAAATTGCGACCCCAGTTTTTAATAGTTTGTAAATTTTGTTATTTTTAAAAGTTGTTTTTACACAATAATCAATATATTTTTCAAGTTTAAGAAATCATAAATTATTATATTTTTTAGAATCAGTGAAAATTTTACATTTGAAATTTTAGATACATACGTTTGACTTATGATGTTTTTTACAAAAGAGTCATCATTATTAAGGCCCAGATACCACTCAAGGATAGGGGTTAATAAGAATACAGTGGTCAATGTACCACTGTCGTCGTAATTGTTGGTAAATTGGATTACTTAAGGGAGACGCATCATTAAGAACTTGTTTATGTTGAACTTGAAAATGACGTCTACTTTTAACTCTGTTAAAGGAAGGGAACAGAGGTTGGAATAGATACATCGAGATGATTGCCAAGACTGCTGCAAAGAAGGTGGGCTCTCTCTACCCTGCTAGAAAGTTACTTACACTTGAAAATATCCTATACCTCTACAAAGCTACCATTCGCCCATGTATGGCATGTTGACATTTGGGTTGGTGCATCTGCTACTAGTCTCTCGCTCCTGGGCAGGATTCAAAAGAGAGTCGGCAACTTGATAGATCCTGAACTGTCATCTAAGCTTCAGCCCCTGTCCCATCGACAAAATATTGCATCCATCCGCTTGTTTTACAAGTATTTTAATGGTGGATGTTCTGATGAACTACAAGCTCTTGTACCACCTTAATGAAAATACCCCTGGCAAATCTGACAAGCAGCTAAATCCCACCCCTTCATAGTAGAGATCACTAGATGTATGAAAGCCTTCTACTTTAATTGTTTCTTCTCCAGAACTGTATATCTATATAAAATTATGTATATAATATATATATATATACATATGTATATATATATATACATATATATGCATATACATATATATATACATATGTATACATACATATACATATACATACATATATATATACACACACATATATACATAAATATATATATATATATACATGTATATACACACATATATACACACACAAACACACACACACACATATATATATATATATATATATATATATATATATATATATATATATATATATATTAAATGCCGAAAAACAGTTTTTTGTTCAGTTGTCAAACAATTAAACCAAGTTCGATTCAAATTATTGTGTTTATGTTAAACATTAGGATTTTCACAGAAATCACGTAAATTTTACTTAAATAAACACATTTTTATTTACGAAATCAATATTTTTTATTGAATTGCAATAAAATTAAACCTTTTCTATGTTTAATATTATTTTAAGAATCAATATTTTTGAGGGAGATTGCAAAAAACATATTTCAGATTATTTAAAAAGTTATTGAATGGGATATTTTAAGCGTAAAACAATAACTTACCTTTCATATTGCATTGCAATAAAAAATAAACTTATTTTAATATTTAAGATTATTTTAAAGTTGTTGAACAATATTGTTGCAAAGTGAAAAAAATAAACTTACCTTCCATTCCAGGAGCTTAATACGAAAAAAAGTCGTTTTTCTTTTGTGCCCAACGGAGATAATTTGTTTGTTTGTTAGGATTCCTTAATATAATATTTAGTAAATTGATACAAATTTTGTTTTGTGTGTCCAATTCATTAAGCAATTAAATATATGAAAATATAAAAGAATCACAATTAAAAGATGAAAAACACGATTTAAACGTGGAATTATTATAAGAAGACAAAATCAACTGCTTCAGAACAAAGAACTTCTGTTCATCGTAAAACGGTGTAATCATTATTTTGTTCCTCGTGTAAAAGATTGAACATTTCATTATCATTTGGATTAGTCGAACTACTGTTTACATCCAAGATGAGAACAGTAATCCAAATAATCCAAATATAAAAAAATGCAAAACTGAATATTTCACATAAACAATTCAAAAAGGAAGGAATTGAACAAATAGCGAAGTCAATCAAATAACAAAAACTAGATTTGAACCAACAAGAAACAAAACAACAATCACATGATTACATTATGAAAATTGCGACTTATTTTTATCAGATTCGATTCTGTTAACTTTATTTTAACCTTAACTTATAATTCCAGATCTGATGTTTTACATGCAATCAGCGTCAAAGGATTAACAATGAAAGTGTAGTAACTGTTTCTAGTTTGTTTGCGCATTTTAGCCATGTGTCGCGTCGCGCTGTCGCGTTATCATCATTCTTGCTTAACTTGTCATGTTTTGAGCCCTCCCATGTATTTCCTCCTCCTTTGATAGAGAAGTAACGCGATGTTGTAAAATGTCCCGACTCGCAGGGGTGAAAATGAGAAAAAAAATATAACAGAACACAAATCGATATTTAACAACAGCTGAGTCTCATGATTTGCATTGTATCGTAATTTAACCATCAAGGGACATAATTCCCAAACAGTTATGATAAACGCAGTGTAATTTGCTTGCACGTTTCTTGATTATATATATATATATATATATATATATATATATATATATATATATATATATATATATATATATATATATATATATATATATATATATATATAGCAGGGAAAGGTTACGACAATGATTGCCGGTCTCGTCCGATCCATGCTTGACGGGAATTCACGAGAAGTCGGATCAAATTATGCAAGGGTACCTAAAAAAATATTCAAAATGTCGCGGTTCTTGAAACTAAAATACAAACATTTGCCTCATAAACTGTTCATCATGAAAACGTGTCCAAAGCTCGACAGTCAAATAAACTACTCTAAAAATAAAGTCAAAATACTAAAACAGTTTTTTTCATACATAAACCAAAAACAGGTACTACTTTTTCATTATTAATGTATTTTAATAGTTTGTGATTTTGCGAAGAATTTAGCTATTTAACTTTTAATATGAAAACAGTTTCTTTGCTGATTGTATGTCTAGCATCAAGCTAATTAGCACATTAAGTTCGAAATACTAAGGTTAAGTCATCATAATTGAATCGGTTTTGATAACAATAAGTTTCAAATTCCATAATGTAATCATGTAGTTATAGTTTGCTTTTTTTTGATAACAATAAGTTTCAAATTTCATAATGTAATCATGTAGTTATAGTTTGCTTTTTTTTATAACAATAAGTTTCAAATTTCATAATGTAATCATGTAGTTATAGTTTGCTTTTTTTAAATCCAAATCTATTGTTGTCATTTGTTCAATTCCTTCCTTTTATTTGGGTTACTTATGTGAAATATTCAGTTTCGCATTTTCATATGAGGATTTTTTGGATTGTTCGGATTAATGTTATCATCTTGGATGTAAACAGTAGTTCGATTAATGCAAATAATAAGGAAATGTTTAATCTTTAAAAAAGAAATCTTATTTTTATATCTTCATAGAAATAAGAAGAGAACGTTAAAAAAAAAATCCAACTAATGAACGGACATTTTTACACAAGGAACGGAATAAAAATTTCACCGTATTACAATGACCTTGAATTGATTGTCTTTAGCAGTTGATTTTTTCTTTAAATAATTTCACGTTTAAATCGTATTTTTCATCTTTTAATTTTGATTCTTTTATATTTTCATATATTTTATTTCTTCATGGATTGGACACACAAAACAAAAGTTATATCAATTTACGAAAGAAATCCTAACAAGCAGAACAAATTTTCTGTTTTGAACACAAAAGAAATACGAATTTATCCCGATGTTTTTTTTTTCGTATTGAATTCCTAGAAAGAAAGGTAAGTTTGTATCCTTTTGTTTTTGTTTTTTTTTTACACTAAACGAATCTAATCTTTAACTTTTAATGTAATCTTAAATATTAAAAAATAATAATTAAAATCGAAGTCTGTGGAATTATTAAAAATTGATAAAAAAAAATACTTTTTTGATTTCATTGTTTTAAGATTAAAAAAATATATGTATATATTTATTTATACACTTACCTATTATATCGCCGGATAATTCCTTTTGAATTATTATGTTAGGTACGGGCAAATGAATGCCGATGCTCAAAATGTATTAAAAAAAAATTAATTAACAATTTCACAAGGAATTAACCAATTTTATTCAGTATTTATCAAAGAATGATCGAGGAATATAATGAACCAATTATTTTTTATTTAAATTTTAGTGGAATTGTATTATTTAGTTTAAACAAAAAACACCTTCACTAAAGTTATGGTTTTCAGTAGTAAATAAAAAACGCAAGAATTTATTTTTTCTTTTTTTATATAAATAATTTGTAACAATGAAAAAATATTTTTACATGAACCTTACGAAAAAAGCCCTCAAGTCTGTATTAATGAATTCGATGTAACTTTAAGGAAAAATGAATTTCTCGAACTACCGATATTACCATTGAATTAAGCATTGTTTATTTAATATCTTCACACAATTAAAACGTATAATAGCAAAAAATATTTCTACTTACAGATTTCGCATAATTTTTATATGCAAGATTTTAATAATTTCCTTACTCGCAAGAATGTGAAACTTTCAGCGTAACATATTTTTTATATAATCTCGAACGATAATTAAACAAAAATTAATTTAAAAACAGGAACATAAAAACTTATTGAATTAAAAATGATAAAAATTGATACAAACGTTCAGAATAGAAATGCATGGATGCACGTCTGAGAAAAAAGAAATCTGAGACCCCTACCTCCTTTTATTATCATGGCTTCATTTTAAAACAGCGGTTTGATTCACTGAAGGCTAATTAAGCTGTATTGTGTATAAACAAGGTTTTTTTTTCTAAATTTAATTCAATATCTTAGGATTACTTTACTAGTTATCTTTGAAATAGACACAGAAAACTAATATTTAAAGGATTTTTACAATGGATTTCTTTAACTTCAAAATTTAGCTGAATTGGTTAGCTCGCCATGAAAATATTTTCATAACTTTTTTTTCACGTATACAAATAGTTTTTTCCTTTAGAAAATTAACTTTAGCTTCTAAAAATCTTTCAAATACAATTAACAAGTAGTCGGAAACCTATGAAAAATTATGATAAATTGGCTTTCAAAACTAGCCCCCCCCTATTTTTGCCCGCTCACTTTTGCCTGTTACCTAAATTATGTTTTATCCAATATTTAAGATTTCATCAATTTCTTTTATAAGATTACATAGAATGAGCACATATTTATTGACCATCATTAATTAGCAGTAATTTTATGTAAAAAAAATATTCGTGAGCCTTTACAGTCTGACCCAATGGAATTTACCCCCCTAGCAAATGCAAAAAAAAAAAATGACTTGATTTTGGCTATTACCTCTTAAAAATATTTTCTAATGGATTGAAAAATTAATAATTCATTTTTTTTAGCTTTTGGAGTATGAATCACTATTCCATATAATTTAACATGATTTTTTAAAATTCAGTTTTCACCTAGAGATCGGAGCTCTTTATTTAGTGTTTCTGCCATTTCCTTAGATATGTGTTTATTTGTTTTTCCCTCGTGCCTGGTATAGTGGTGTCATCAGCAAATATACCCATCTAAGAAACGATTCTATCAGGGAGGTCAATTATGAATATCAGGAATAATGCAAGTCATAGGAGAGATTCCTAAGTTACTCCCGCATGTATATCATATTGTTTAGATGTATGACCATCGAGGACAACTTGGAGTTTTCTCTTACTTAAAAAGGATTTAATTACATTATGTATTCTTCCAATGATACCACATGATCTGATTTTCCTTAAAAGACCATTGTGCCAAACCCTATCAAAAGCCTTACATATATCCAGGGCTACCGCTTTTCCGCCCCCTGAGATTACAGTCAGGATATCCGCTGTGGAACAGGCCTGCCTAAATCCATATTAATTGTTGGTCAGAAGTTTAGCAGCTGTAAGATGATGGACTACTTTCTTACAATTACTTCGAGCTTCTATAAACTTCTGTCTGTTTAAACTGGACGTTTGTTTATTTAATCTGTGGTACGCATATTGTCTTTGAGCAATGGTAGCTCCACAAGTAGATATAAACCATTGGAGAGAGTGGCGCTTGCCACAGAATTTCCGTGGGGGACATGTGATTCAATTGCAGTTTTTGACCATTCAGTGTCTCATTTGCACTGTTCAGCAGGAAGAAAAAAGACATTTCTTCATGAGGCATCAATAATGAGATCCCTGATGGCTTCCTAGTCAACCTTTTTCGAAATAACTCGGGGGTTTAACAGTGACTCTTCAGTTTTGCATCAATAATTTAGGGTTATTTCTATAATTATCACAACGTGATCAGCATTCCAGAGTGGGCTTTGTGGATTTGTTATATAATCATTGGGAATGGTGGTCAGAAATAGATCTAGAAGTGAGGCATGTTGATCTTGCTGGTCTTTGAAACATGTGGGAAATGTAACCGTTTGTGATAGGGAATGAGATATAGAGAAGCTATGTGTTGTGCTACCAGCTGGGTCTGTTAAAAGAAAGAATCTAAGCCAGTTACAGTAGTGGACATTGAAGTCACTAACTATATGTACTTGTGCGCTAGTATCAAGGGAGAATGCTGTATCTATGTTGTCAGAGACTTTGTATATTAGAGTACAGTCCTGGGTCGAGGGAGAGCGGTAGAAAAAATACAAGTAGCTAATATTGCATGTTAAATCTGAAGCACATAAAAGCCTGGTAATCTGATTCTAGTTTCGTTTCTCCTGTTAGGGGGAGTGTGTTTTGAATATAGACTCCAAGCCCGTGCATATGTCTGACCGACTCCTATGGCAGGACAAGTGGTTATGCAGAATACCAAGTAGACCATCAGTTGACTCCTCATTTACAAGGATTGTGGCCACAGGAAAGCCCAGCGTAGATGAGTGCAGGGTTTCTTTCTATTTACTACATGGCACTACAATAATTCATATATTATACAACTGTTGATAAAGCACCCACTCTAAACGCTACCAAACAGTCGTAAACAGCAGCCAGGAACTGCCAATCCGGTACCCTCAACCGATCAGACAAAACTCAGCCCAATTTAACTACACTGGCATATATGGCACTCATGCACCCCCACAATCTCCAGTTGAGGGGAATGGAATGTGGCAGGAGTGGGGAAAATGGTGTTCATTGCCCTAGTCAGTAAAATAGATTGTAAACAGGAGCAGATATGAATGAATATATGAAAGAAAATAATAGGTTTAACGTAAATTTGTAAATTTTCAAACATGAAATTATTACTCTCGCAGAAAATATATCAATTTTACCTGTCTTTTTGTCTTAAAATGGCTAAAAAGTTGTGAGTTTAAAAAATAACTATAAAAATATCCTTAAAATTGATGTCATCAATTCAAACATATTTCAACATTTCCTTAAGACATTATATGTGAAACGCATACAATTCTCAGTGCCATAACCTCAATTTATTGGCTGAATAAAATGTTCTTTAAAATAGAAAAGAGGATAATTAATGACAACATGGGTCATCAGTGTTTGTTTAATAAAACCGTCTTGCAATATCTCTGTGACATCTCTCACAACATCTCTATACAAAGCGCTGAACAACTTGTGCTCCACTTCGAATCAAATAATTTCATACTTTAGAAGTTTTATAAACAATACAAAATAATAGCACACACAAAATTGTTAGGTAACTTGTCTAATCCAATGCACACTACATAGTGTATTTTTATTATTATGTGAAGGGGATATAATCTTTACACAGCAAGTGTTAATGCAGACAAAAAACGAGTTGTTGAAACTATCAGATTAAGGTTGATGAGTAAGTCAGAAAATAATAATCATCTGGTAATGACAATAAACAGACATAATAATAATAATAATAATAATAATAATAATAATAATATTTGAATGCAATATATATAAATATACATGTTTCTCTTCCACTATAAATCATAAAAAATACAAGAAATATGTTCAACTAAAATATATCCTAAGCAACACATGCGTCAATAAAATATCTGATTATTTTCATTTAATTTTACAGATGTTCCTGATTGGATGCTATTATTAAATCTTAATGGAATGTTATTTTCCTATTGTCTATTATCCTATAAACAATTAATACTTCATTTGAGTACAGCAACATCTACAACTGGATATACTGGACAATAATATTTGATGAACTTTGTGAAACACTGATGAAAGCATAACACATCTTAAAGATAATATATTTTTGCAAATAGATGTTTCGGGTTCAATTAAATCAAATGGCATAATAGATCAAATTGCAGAACGTAAACATTTTGTTGAAGTAAAAGTATGGGTCGTTAAAAAGACGATATTTTGTACAATATCAGAAAAAAATAAAAGTATGTGTCGTTAAAAAGACGATATTTTCTACAATACCATAAAAAATATAGAAAATTTTGTTGAAGTAAAAGTATGTGTCGTTAAAAAGACGATATTTTCTACAATACCAGAAAAAAATATAGAAAAATTTGTTGAAATAAAAGTATGTGTCGTTAAAAAGACGATATTTTCTACAATACCATAAAAAATATAGAAAATTTTGTTGAAATAAAAGTATGTGTCGTTAAAAAGACGATATTTTCTACAATACCATAAAAAATATAGAAAAATTTGTTGAAATAAAAGTATGTGTCGTTAAAAAGACGATATTTTCTACAATACCATAAAAAATATAGAAAATTTTGTTGAAATAAAAGTATGTGTCGTTAAAAAGACGATATTTTCTACAATACCAGAAAAAATATAGAAAAATTTGTTGAAATAAAAGTATGTGTCGTTAAAAAGACGATATTTTCTACAATACCATAAAAAATATAGAAAATTTTGTTGAAATAAAAGTATGTGTCGTTAAAAAGACGATATTTTCTACAATACCAGAAAAAATATAGAAAAATTTGTTGAAATAAAAGTATGTGTCGTTAAAAAGACGATATTTTCTACAATACCATAAAAAATATAGAAAATTTTGTTGAAATAAAAGTATGTGTCGTTAAAAAGACGATATTTTCTACAATACCATAAAAAATATAGAAAATTTTGTTGAAGTAAAAGTATGTGTCGTTAAAAAGACGATATTTTCTACAATACCAGAAAAAAATATAGAAAAATTTGTTGAAATAAAAGTATGTGTCGTTAAAAAGACGATATTTTCTACAATACCAGAAAAAATATAGAAAAATTTGTTGAAATAAAAGTATGTGTCGTTAAAAAGACGATATTTTCTACAATACCAGAAAAAAATATAGAAAAATTTGTTGAAATAAAAGTATGTGTCGTTAAAAAGACGATATTTTCTACAATACCATAAAAAATATAGAAAATTTTGTTGAAGTAAAAGTATGTGTCGTTAAAAAGACGATATTTTCTACAATACCATAAAAAATATAGAAAATTTTGTTGAAATAAAAGTATGTGTCGTTAAAAAGACGATATTTTCTACAATACCAGAAAAAAATATAGAAAAATTTGTTGAAATAAAAGTATGTGTCGTTAAAAAGACGATATTTTCTACAATACCAGAAAAAAATATAGAAAAATTTGTTGAAATAAAAGTATGTGTCGTTAAAAAGACGATATTTTCTACAATACCATAAAAAATATAGAAAATTTTGTTGAAGTAAAAGTATGTGTCGTTAAAAAGACGATATTTTGTACAATACCATAAAAAATATAGAAAATTTTGTTGAAATAAAAGTATGTGTCGTTAAAAAGACGATATTTTCTACAATACCAGAAAAAAATATAGAAAAATTTGTTGAAATAAAAGTATGTGTCGTTAAAAAGACGATATTTTCTACAATACCATAAAAAATATAGAAAATTTTGTTGAAGTAAAAGTATGTGTCGTTAAAAAGACGATATTTTCTACAATACCAGAAAAAAATATAGAAAAATTTGTTGAAATAAAAGTATGTGTCGTTAAAAAGACGATATTTTCTACAATACCAGAAAAAATATAGAAAATTTTGTTGAAGTAAAAGTATGTGTCGTTAAAAAGACGATATTTTGTACAATACCATAAAAAATATAGAAAATTTTGTTGAAATAAAAGTATGTGTCGTTAAAAAGACGATATTTTCTACAATACCAGAAAAAAATATAGAAAAATTTGTTGAAATAAAAGTATGTGTCGTTAAAAAGACGATATTTTCTACAATACCAGAAAAAAATATAGAAAAATTTGTTGAAATAAAAGTATGTGTCGTTAAAAAGACGATATTTTCTACAATACCATAAAAAATATAGAAAATTTTGTTGAAGTAAAAGTATGTGTCGTTAAAAAGACGATATTTTGTACAATACCATAAAAAATATAGAAAATTTTGTTGAAATAAAAGTATGTGTCGTTAAAAAGACGATATTTTCTACAATACCAGAAAAAAATATAGAAAAATTTGTTGAAATAAAAGTATGTGTCGTTAAAAAGACGATATTTTCTACAATACCAGAAAAAAATATAGAAAAATTTGTTGAAATAAAAGTATGTGTCGTTAAAAAGACGATATTTTCTACAATACCATAAAAAATATAGAAAATTTTGTTGAAGTAAAAGTATGTGTCGTTAAAAAGACGATATTTTGTACAATACCATAAAAAATATAGAAAATTTTGTTGAAATAAAAGTATGTGTCGTTAAAAAGACGATATTTTCTACAATACCAGAAAAAAATATAGAAAAATTTGTTGAAATAAAAGTATGTGTCGTTAAAAAGACGATATTTTCTACAATACCATAAAAAATATAGAAAATTTTGTTGAAGTAAAAGTATGTGTCGTTAAAAAGACGATATTTTCTACAATACCAGAAAAAAATATAGAAAAATTTGTTTAAATAAAAGTATGTGTCGTTAAAAAGACGATATTTTCTACAATACCATAAAAAATATAGAAAATTTTGTTGAAGTAAAAGTATGTGTCGTTAAAAAGACGATATTTTGTACAATACCATAAAAAATATAGAAAATTTTGTTGAAGTAAAAGTATGTGTCGTTAAAAAGACGATATTTTCTACAATACCATAAAAAATATAGAAAATTTTGTTGAAGTAAAAGTATGTGTCGTTAAAAAGACGATATTTTCTACAATACCATAAAAAATATAGAAAATTTTGTTGAAGTAAAAGTATGTGTCGTTAAAAAGACGATATTTTCTACAATACCAGAAAAAAATATAGAAAAATTTGTTGAAATAAAAGTATGTGTCGTTAAAAAGACGATATTTTCTACAATACCAGAAAAAAATATAGAAAAATTTGTTGAAATAAAAGTATGTGTCGTTAAAAAGACGATATTTTCTACAATACCATAAAAAATATAGAAAAATTTGTTGAAATAAAAGTATGTGTCGTTAAAAAGACGATATTTTCTACAATACCATAAAAAATATAGAAAATTTTGTTGAAGTAAAAGTATGTGTCGTTAAAAAGACGATATTTTCTACAATACCAGAAAAAAATATAGAAAAATTTGTTGAAATAAAAGTATGTGTCGTTAAAAAGACGATATTTTCTACAATACCATAAAAAATATAGAAAATTTTGTTGAAGTAAAAGTATGTGTCGTTAAAAAGACGATATTTTCTACAATACCAGAAAAAAATATAGAAAAATTTGTTGAAATAAAAGTATGTGTCGTTAAAAAGACGATATTTTCTACAATACCATAAAAAATATAGAAAATTTTGTTGAAGTAAAAGTATGTGTCGTTAAAAAGACGATATTTTCTACAATACCATAAAAAATATAGAAAATTTTGTTGAAATAAAAGTATGTGTCGTTAAAAAGACGATATTTTCTACAATACCAGAAAAAAATATAGAAAAATTTGTTGAAATAAAAGTATGTGTCGTTAAAAAGACGATATTTTCTACAATACCAGAAAAAAATATAGAAAAATTTGTTGAAATAAAAGTATGTGTCGTTAAAAAGACGATATTTTCTACAATACCATAAAAAATATAGAAAATTTTGTTGAAGTAAAAGTATGTGTCGTTAAAAAGACGATATTTTCTACAATACCATAAAAAATATAGAAAATTTTGTTGAAGTAAAAGTATGTGTCGTTAAAAAGACGATATTTTCTACAATACCAGAAAAAAATATAGAAAAATTTGTTGAAGTAAAAGTATGTGTCGTTAAAAAGACGATATTTTCTACAATACCAGAAAAAAATATAGAAAAATTTGTTGAAGTAAAAGTATGTGTCGTTAAAAAGACGATATTTTCTACAATACCAGAAAAAAATATAGAAAATTTTGTTGAAGTAAAAGTATGTGTCGTTAAAAAGACGATATTTTCTACAATACCAGAAAAAAATATAGAAAAATTTGTTGAAATAAAAGTATGTGTCGTTAAAAAGACGATATTTTCTACAATACCATAAAAAATATAGAAAATTTTGTTGAAGTAAAAGTATGTGTCGTTAAAAAGACGATATTTTCTACAATACCAGAAAAAATATAGAAAATTTTGTTGAAGTAAAAGTATGTGTCGTTAAAAAGACGATATTTTCTACAATACCATAAAAAATATAGAAAAATTTGTTGAAGTAAAAGTATGTGTCGTTAAAAAGACGATATTTTCTACAATACCATAAAAAATATAGAAAATTTTGTTGAAGTAAAAGTATGTGTCGTTAAAAAGACGATATTTTCTACAATACCATAAAAAATATAGAAAATTTTGTTGAAGTAAAAGTATGTGTCGTTAAAAAGACGATATTTTCTACAATACCAGAAAAAAATATAGAAAAATTTGTTGAAATAAAAGTATGTGTCGTTAAAAAGACGATATTTTCTACAATACCATAAAAAATATAGAAAATTTTGTTAAAATAAAAGTATGTGTCGTTAAAAAGACGATATTTTCTACAATACCATAAAAAATATAGAAAATTTTGTTGAAATAAAAGTATGTGTCGTTAAAAAGACGATATTTTCTACAATACCATAAAAAATATAGAAAATTTTGTTGAAGTAAAAGTATGTGTCGTTAAAAAGACGATATTTTCTACAATACCATAAAAAAATATAGAAAAATTTGTTGAAATAAAAGTATGTGTCGTTAAAAAGACGATATTTTCTACAATACCATAAAAAATATAGAAAAATTTGTTGAAATAAAAGTATGTGTCGTTAAAAAGACGATATTTTCTACAATACCATAAAAAAATATAGAAAAATTTGTTGAAATAAAAGTATGTGTCGTTAAAAAGACGATATTTTCTACAATACCATAAAAAATATAGAAAATTTTGTTGAAGTAAAAGTATGTGTCGTTAAAAAGACGATATTTTCTACAATACCATAAAAAATATAGAAAAATTTGTTGAAGTAAAAGTATGTGTCGTTAAAAAGACGATATTTTCTACAATACCATAAAAAATATAGAAAAATTTGTTGAAGTAAAAGTATGTGTCGTTAAAAAGACGATATTTTCTACAATACCATAAAAAAATATAGAAAAATTTGTTGAAATAAAAGTATGTGTCGTTAAAAAGACGATATTTTCTACAATACCATAAAAAATATAGAAAATTTTGTTGAAGTAAAAGTATGTGTCGTTAAAAAGACGATATTTTCTACAATACCATAAAAAATATAGAAAATTTTGTTGAAGTAAAAGTATGTGTCGTTAAAAAGACGATATTTTCTACAATACCATAAAAAATATAGAAAAATTTGTTGAAGTAAAAGTATGTGTCGTTAAAAAGACGATATTTTCTACAATACCAGAAAAAAATATAGAAAAATTTGTTGAAATAAAAGTATGTGTCGTTAAAAAGACGATATTTTCTACAATACCATAAAAAATATAGAAAATTTTGTTGAAGTAAAAGTATGTGTCGTTAAAAAGACGATATTTTCTACAATACCAGAAAAAAATATAGAAAAATTTGTTGAAATAAAAGTATGTGTCGTTAAAAAGACGATATTTTCTACAATACCAGAAAAAATATAGAAAATTTTGTTGAAGTAAAAGTATGTGTCGTTAAAAAGACGATATTTTCTACAATACCAGAAAAAAATATAGAAAAATTTGTTGAAATAAAAGTATGTGTCGTTAAAAAGACGATATTTTCTACAATACCAGAAAAAATATAGAAAATTTTGTTGAAGTAAAAGTATGTGTCGTTAAAAAGACGATATTTTCTACAATACCATAAAAAATATAGAAAATTTTGTTGAAGTAAAAGTATGTGTCGTTAAAAAGACGATATTTTCTACAATACCATAAAAAATATAGAAAATTTTGTTGAAATAAAAGTATGTGTCGTTAAAAAGACGATATTTTCTACAATACCAGAAAAAAATATAGTAAAATTTGTTGAAATAAAAGTATGTGTCGTTAAAAAGACGATATTTTCTACAATACCAGAAAAAAATATAGAAAAATTTGTTGAAATAAAAGTATGTGTCGTTAAAAAGACGATATTTTCTACAATACCAGAAAAAATATAGAAAATTTTGTTGAAGTAAAAGTATGTGTCGTTAAAAAGACGATATTTTCTACAATACCAGAAAAAAATATAGAAAAATTTGTTGAAATAAAAGTATGTGTCGTTAAAAAGACGATATTTTCTACAATACCAGAAAAAATATAGAAAATTTTGTTGAAGTAAAAGTATGTGTCGTTAAAAAGACGATATTTTCTACAATACCAGAAAAAATATAGAAAATTTTGTTGAAGTAAAAGTATGTGTCGTTAAAAAGACGATATTTTCTACAATACCATAAAAAATATAGAAAATTTTGTTGAAATAAAAGTATGTGTCGTTAAAAAGACGATATTTTCTACAATACCAGAAAAAAATATAGTAAAATTTGTTGAAATAAAAGTATGTGTCGTTAAAAAGACGATATTTTCTACAATACCAGAAAAAAATATAGAAAAATTTGTTGAAATAAAAGTATGTGTCGTTAAAAAGACGATATTTTCTACAATACCATAAAAAATATAGAAAATTTTGTTGAAGTAAAAGTATGTGTCGTTAAAAAGACGATATTTTGTACAATACCATAAAAAATATAGAAAATTTTGTTGAAATAAAAGTATGTGTCGTTAAAAAGACGATATTTTCTACAATACCATAAAAAATATAGAAAATTTTGTTGAAGTAAAAGTATGTGTCGTTAAAAAGACGATATTTTCTACAATACCATAAAAAATATAGAAAATTTTGTTGAAATAAAAGCATGTGTCGTTAAAAAGACGATATTTTCTACAATACCATAAAAAATATAGAAAATTTTGTTGAAGTAAAAGTATGTGTCGTTAAAAAGACGATATTTTCTACAATACCATAAAAAATATAGAAAATTTTGTTGAAGTAAAAGTATGTGTCGTTAAAAAGACGATATTTTCTACAATACCAGAAAAAATATAGAAAATTTTGTTGAAGTAAAAGTATGTGTCGTTAAAAAGACGATATTTTCTACAATACCAGAAAAAATATAGAAAATTTTGTTGAAGTAAAAGTATGTGTCGTTAAAAAGACGATATTTTCTACAATACCATAAAAAATATAGAAAATTTTGTTGAAATAAAAGTATGTGTCGTTAAAAAGACGATATTTTCTACAATACCAGAAAAAAATATAGTAAAATTTGTTGAAATAAAAGTATGTGTCGTTAAAAAGACGATATTTTCTACAATACCAGAAAAAAATATAGAAAAATTTGTTGAAATAAAAGTATGTGTCGTTAAAAAGACGATATTTTCTACAATACCATAAAAAATATAGAAAATTTTGTTGAAGTAAAAGTATGTGTCGTTAAAAAGACGATATTTTGTACAATACCATAAAAAATATAGAAAATTTTGTTGAAATAAAAGTATGTGTCGTTAAAAAGACGATATTTTCTACAATACCATAAAAAATATAGAAAATTTTGTTGAAGTAAAAGTATGTGTCGTTAAAAAGACGATATTTTCTACAATACCATAAAAAATATAGAAAATTTTGTTGAAATAAAAGTATGTGTCGTTAAAAAGACGATATTTTCTACAATACCATAAAAAATATAGAAAATTTTGTTGAAGTAAAAGTATGTGTCGTTAAAAAGACGATATTTTCTACAATACCATAAAAAATATAGAAAATTTTTTGAAGTAAAAGTATGTGTCGTTAAAAAGACGATATTTTCTACAATACCAGAAAAAAATATAGAAAAATTTGTTGAAATAAAAGTATGTGTCGTTAAAAAGACGATATTTTCTACAATACCAGAAAAAAATATAGAAAAATTTGTTGAAATAAAAGTATGTGTCGTTAAAAAGACGATATTTTCTACAATACCATAAAAAATATAGAAAAATTTGTTGAAATAAAAGTATGTGTCGTTAAAAAGACGATATTTTCTACAATACCATAAAAAATATAGAAAATTTTGTTGAAGTAAAAGTATGTGTCGTTAAAAAGACGATATTTTCTACAATACCAGAAAAAAATATAGAAAAATTTGTTGAAATAAAAGTATGTGTCATTAAAAAGACGATATTTTCTACAATACCAGAAAAAAATATAGAAAAATTTGTTGAAATAAAAGTATGTGTCGTTAAAAAGACGATATTTTCTACAATACCATAAAAAATATAGAAAAATTTGTTGAAATAAAAGTATGTGTCGTTAAAAAGACGATATTTTCTACAATACCAGAAAAAAATATAGAAAAATTTGTTGAAATAAAAGTATGTGTCGTTAAAAAGACGATATTTTCTACAATACCAGAAAAAAATATAGAAATATTTGTTGAAATAAAAGTATGTGTCGTTAAAAAGACGATATTTTCTACAATACCATAAAAAATATAGAAAAATTTGTTGAAATAAAAGTATGTGTCGTTAAAAAGACGATATTTTCTACAATACCAGAAAAAAATATAGAAAAATTTGTTGAAATAAAAGTATGTGTCGTTAAAAAGACGATATTTTCTACAATACCAGAAAAAAATATAGAAAAATTTGTTGAAATAAAAGTATGTGTCGTTAAAAAGACGATATTTTCTACAATACCATAAAAAATATAGAAAATTTTGTTGAAGTAAAAGTATGTGTCGTTAAAAAGACGATATTTTCTACAATACCAGAAAAAATATAGAAAATTTTGTTGAAGTTAAAGTATGTGTCGTTAAAAAGACGATATTTTCTACAATACCATAAAAAATATAGAAAATTTTGTTGAAGTAAAAGTATGTGTCGTTAAAAAGACGATATTTTCTACAATACCATAAAAAATATAGAAAATTTTGTTGAAGTAAAAGTATGTGTCGTTAAAAAGACGATATTTTCTACAATACCAGAAAAAAATATAGAAAAATTTGTTGAAATAAAAGTATGTGTCGTTAAAAAGACGATATTTTCTACAATACCATAAAAAATATAGAAAGATTTGTTGAAATAAAAGTATGTGTCGTTAAAAAGACGATATTTTCTACAATACCAGAAAAAATATAGAAAATTTTGTTGAAATAAAAGTATGTGTCGTTAAAAAGACGATATTTTCTACAATACCATAAAAAATATAGAAAATTTTGTTGAAGTAAAAGTATGTGTCGTTAAAAAGACGATATTTTCTACAATACCAGAAAAAATATAGAAAATTTTGTTGAAGTAAAAGTATGTGTCGTTAAAAAGACGATATTTTCTACAATACCATAAAAAATATAGAAAAATTTGTTGAAGTAAAAGTATGTGTCGTTAAAAAGACGATATTTTCTACAATACCAGAAAAAAATATAGAAAAATTTTTTGAAATAAAAGTATGTGTCGTTAAAAAGACGATATTTTCTACAATACCATAAAAAATATAGAAAATTTTGTTGAAGTAAAAGTATGTGTCGTTAAAAAGACGATATTTTCTACAATACCAGAAAAAAATATAGAAAAATTTGTTGAAATAAAAGTATGTGTCGTTAAAAAGACGATATTTTCTACAATACCATAAAAAATATAGAAAATTTTGTTGAAGTAAAAGTATGTGTCGTTAAAAAGACGATATTTTCTACAATACCAGAAAAAATATAGAAAATTTTGTTGAAGTAAAAGTATGTGTCGTTAAAAAGACGATATTTTCTACAATACCAGAAAAAATATAGAAAATTTTGTTGAAGTAAAAGTATGTGTCGTTAAAAAGACGATATTTTCTACAATACCAGAAAAAATATAGAAAATTTTGTTGAAGTAAAAGTATGTGTCGTTAAAAAGACGATATTTTCTACAATACCAGAAAAAATATAGAAAAATTTGTTGAAATAAAAGTATGTGTCGTTAAAAAGACGATATTTTCTACAATACCAGAAAAAATATAGAAAATTTTGTTGAAATAAAAGTATGTGTCGTTAAAAAGACGATATTTTCTACAATACCAGAAAAAAATATAGAAAAATTTGTTGAAATAAAAGTATGTGTCGTTAAAAAGACGATATTTTCTACAATACCATAAAAAATATAGAAAATTTTGTTGAAGTAAAAGTATGTGTCGTTAAAAAGACGATATTTTCTACAATACCATAAAAAATATAGAAAATTTTGTTGAAGTAAAAGTATGTGTCGTTAAAAAGACGATATTTTCTACAATACCAGAAAAAATATAGAAAATTTTGTTGAAGTAAAAGTATGTGTCGTTAAAAAGACGATATTTTCTACAATACCAGAAAAAAATATAGAAAAATTTGTTGAAATAAAAGTATGTGTCGTTAAAAAGACGATATTTTCTACAATACCATAAAAAATATAGAAAATTTTGTTGAAGTAAAAGTATGTGTCGTTAAAAAGACGATATTTTCTACAATACCAGAAAAAAATATAGAAAAATTTGTTGAAATAAAAGTATGTGTCGTTAAAAAGACGATATTTTCTACAATACCATAAAAAATATAGAAAATTTTGTTGAAGTAAAAGTATGTGTCGTTAAAAAGACGATATTTTCTACAATACCAGAAAAAATATAGAAAATTTTGTTGAAGTAAAAGTATGTGTCGTTAAAAAGACGATATTTTCTACAATACCAGAAAAAATATAGAAAATTTTGTTGAAGTAAAAGTATGTGTCGTTAAAAAGACGATATTTTCTACAATACCAGAAAAAATATAGAAAATTTTGTTGAAGTAAAAGTATGTGTCGTTAAAAAGACGATATTTTCTACAATACCAGAAAAAATATAGAAAAATTTGTTGAAATAAAAGTATGTGTCGTTAAAAAGACGATATTTTCTACAATACCAGAAAAAATATAGAAAATTTTGTTGAAATAAAAGTATGTGTCGTTAAAAAGACGATATTTTCTACAATACCAGAAAAAAATATAGAAAAATTTGTTGAAATAAAAGTATGTGTCGTTAAAAAGACGATATTTTCTACAATACCATAAAAAATATAGAAAATTTTGTTGAAGTAAAAGTATGTGTCGTTAAAAAGACGATATTTTCTACAATACCAGAAAAAATATAGAAAATTTTGTTGAAGTAAAAGTATGTGTCGTTAAAAAGACGATATTTTCTACAATACCAGAAAAAATATAGAAAATTTTGTTGAAGTAAAAGTATGTGTCGTTAAAAAGACGATATTTTCTACAATACCATAAAAAATATAGAAAATTTTGTTGAAGTAAAAGTATGTGTCGTTAAAAAGACGATATTTTCTACAATACCAGAAAAAATATAGAAAATTTTGTTGAAGTAAAAGTATGTGTCGTTAAAAAGACGATATTTTCTACAATACCAGAAAAAATATAGAAAAATTTGTTGAAATAAAAGTATGTGTCGTTAAAAAGACGATATTTTCTACAATACCAGAAAAAATATAGAAAATTTTGTTGAAGTAAAAGTATGTGTCGTTAAAAAGACGATATTTTCTACAATACCAGAAAAAATATAGAAAATTTTGTTGAAGTAAAAGTATGTGTCGTTAAAAAGACGATATTTTCTACAATACCAGAAAAAATATAGAAAATTTTGTTGAAGTAAAAGTATGTGTCGTTAAAAAGACGATATTTTCTACAATACCAGAAAAAATATAGAAAATTTTGTTGAAGTAAAAGTATGTGTCGTTAAAAAGACGATATTTTCTACAATACCAGAAAAAATATAGAAAATTTTGTTGAAGTAAAAGTATGTGTCGTTAAAAAGACGATATTTTCTACAATACCAGAAAAAAATATAGAAAAATTTGTTGAAATAAAAGTATGTGTCGTTAAAAAGACGATATTTTCTACAATACCATAAAAAATATAGAAAATTTTGTTGAAGTAAAAGTATGTGTCGTTAAAAAGACGATATTTTCTACAATACCAGAAAAAAATATAGAAAAATTTGTTGAAATAAAAGTATGTGTCGTTAAAAAGACGATATTTTCTACAATACCATAAAAAATATAGAAAATTTTGTTGAAGTAAAAGTATGTGTCGTTAAAAAGACGATATTTTCTACAATACCAGAAAAAAATATAGAAAAATTTGTTGAAATAAAAGTATGTGTCGTTAAAAAGACGATATTTTCTACAATACCATAAAAAATATAGAAAATTTTGTTGAAGTAAAAGTATGTGTCGTTAAAAAGACGATATTTTCTACAATACCAGAAAAAATATAGAAAATTTTGTTGAAGTAAAAGTATGTGTCGTTAAAAAGACGATATTTTCTACAATACCAGAAAAAATATAGAAAATTTTGTTGAAGTAAAAGTATGTGTCGTTAAAAAGACGATATTTTCTACAATACCAGAAAAAATATAGAAAATTTTGTTGAAGTAAAAGTATGTGTCGTTAAAAAGACGATATTTTCTACAATACCAGAAAAAATATAGAAAAATTTGTTGAAATAAAAGTATGTGTCGTTAAAAAGACGATATTTTCTACAATACCAGAAAAAATATAGAAAATTTTGTTGAAATAAAAGTATGTGTCGTTAAAAAGACGATATTTTCTACAATACCAGAAAAAAATATAGAAAAATTTGTTGAAATAAAAGTATGTGTCGTTAAAAAGACGATATTTTCTACAATACCATAAAAAATATAGAAAATTTTGTTGAAGTAAAAGTATGTGTCGTTAAAAAGACGATATTTTCTACAATACCAGAAAAAATATAGAAAATTTTGTTGAAGTAAAAGTATGTGTCGTTAAAAAGACGATATTTTCTACAATACCAGAAAAAAATATAGAAAAATTTGTTGAAATAAAAGTATGTGTCGTTAAAAAGACGATATTTTCTACAATACCATAAAAAATATAGAAAATTTTGTTGAAGTAAAAGTATGTGTCGTTAAAAAGACGATATTTTCTACAATACCAGAAAAAAATATAGAAAAATTTGTTGAAATAAAAGTATGTGTCGTTAAAAAGACGATATTTTCTACAATACCATAAAAAATATAGAAAATTTTGTTGAAGTAAAAGTATGTGTCGTTAAAAAGACGATATTTTCTACAATACCAGAAAAAATATAGAAAATTTTGTTGAAGTAAAAGTATGTGTCGTTAAAAAGACGATATTTTCTACAATACCAGAAAAAATATAGAAAATTTTGTTGAAGTAAAAGTATGTGTCGTTAAAAAGACGATATTTTCTACAATACCAGAAAAAATATAGAAAATTTTGTTGAAGTAAAAGTATGTGTCGTTAAAAAGACGATATTTTCTACAATACCAGAAAAAATATAGAAAAATTTGTTGAAATAAAAGTATGTGTCGTTAAAAAGACGATATTTTCTACAATACCAGAAAAAATATAGAAAATTTTGTTGAAATAAAAGTATGTGTCGTTAAAAAGACGATATTTTCTACAATACCAGAAAAAAATATAGAAAAATTTGTTGAAATAAAAGTATGTGTCGTTAAAAAGACGATATTTTCTACAATACCATAAAAAATATAGAAAATTTTGTTGAAGTAAAAGTATGTGTCGTTAAAAAGACGATATTTTCTACAATACCAGAAAAAATATAGAAAATTTTGTTGAAGTAAAAGTATGTGTCGTTAAAAAGACGATATTTTCTACAATACCAGAAAAAATATAGAAAATTTTGTTGAAGTAAAAGTATGTGTCGTTAAAAAGACGATATTTTCTACAATACCAGAAAAAATATAGAAAATTTTGTTGAAGTAAAAGTATGTGTCGTTAAAAAGACGATATTTTCTACAATACCAGAAAAAATATAGAAAATTTTGTTGAAGTAAAAGTATGTGTCGTTAAAAAGACGATATTTTCTACAATACCAGAAAAAATATAGAAAAATTTGTTGAAATAAAAGTATGTGTCGTTAAAAAGACGATATTTTCTACAATACCAGAAAAAATATAGAAAATTTTGTTGAAGTAAAAGTATGTGTCGTTAAAAAGACGATATTTTCTACAATACCAGAAAAAATATAGAAAATTTTGTTGAAGTAAAAGTATGTGTCGTTAAAAAGACGATATTTTCTACAATACCAGAAAAAATATAGAAAATTTTGTTGAAGTAAAAGTATGTGTCGTTAAAAAGACGATATTTTCTACAATACCAGAAAAAATATAGAAAATTTTGTTGAAGTAAAAGTATGTGTCGTTAAAAAGACGATATTTTCTACAATACCAGAAAAAATATAGAAAATTTTGTTGAAGTAAAAGTATGTGTCGTTAAAAAGACGATATTTTCTACAATACCAGAAAAAAATATAGAAAAATTTGTTGAAATAAAAGTATGTGTCGTTAAAAAGACGATATTTTCTACAATACCATAAAAAATATAGAAAATTTTGTTGAAGTAAAAGTATGTGTCGTTAAAAAGACGATATTTTCTACAATACCAGAAAAAAATATAGAAAAATTTGTTGAAATAAAAGTATGTGTCGTTAAAAAGACGATATTTTCTACAATACCATAAAAAATATAGAAAATTTTGTTGAAGTAAAAGTATGTGTCGTTAAAAAGACGATATTTTCTACAATACCAGAAAAAATATAGAAAATTTTGTTGAAGTAAAAGTATGTGTCGTTAAAAAGACGATATTTTCTACAATACCAGAAAAAAATATAGAAAATTTTGTTGAAGTAAAAGTATGTGTCGTTAAAAAGACGATATTTTCTACAATACCAGAAAAAATATAGAAAATTTTGTTGAAGTAAAAGTATGTGTCGTTAAAAAGACGATATTTTCTACAATACCAGAAAAAATATAGAAAATTTTGTTGAAGTAAAAGTATGTGTCGTTAAAAAGACGATATTTTCTACAATACCAGAAAAAATATAGAAAATTTTGTTGAAGTAAAAGTATGTGTCGTTAAAAAGACGATATTTTCTACAATACCAGAAAAAATATAGAAAATTTTGTTGAAGTAAAAGTATGTGTCGTTAAAAAGACGATATTTTCTACAATACCAGAAAAAATATAGAAAATTTTGTTGAAGTAAAAGTATGTGTCGTTAAAAAGACGATATTTTCTACAATACCAGAAAAAATATAGAAAAATTTGTTGAAATAAAAGTATGTGTCGTTAAAAAGACGATATTTTCTACAATACCAGAAAAAATATAGAAAATTTTGTTGAAGTAAAAGTATGTGTCGTTAAAAAGACGATATTTTCTACAATACCAGAAAAAATATAGAAAATTTTGTTGAAGTAAAAGTATGTGTCGTTAAAAAGACGATATTTTCTACAATACCAGAAAAAATATAGAAAATTTTGTTGAAGTAAAAGTATGTGTCGTTAAAAAGACGATATTTTCTACAATACCAGAAAAAATATAGAAAAATTTGTTGAAATAAAAGTATGTGTCGTTAAAAAGACGATATTTTCTACAATACCAGAAAAAATATAGAAAATTTTGTTGAAGTAAAAGTATGTGTCGTTAAAAAGACGATATTTTCTACAATACCAGAAAAAATATAGAAAATTTTGTTGAAGTAAAAGTATGTGTCGTTAAAAAGACGATATTTTCTACAATACCAGAAAAAATATAGAAAATTTTGTTGAAGTAAAAGTATGTGTCGTTAAAAAGACGATATTTTCTACAATACCAGAAAAAATATAGAAAATTTTGTTGAAGTAAAAGTATGTGTCGTTAAAAAGACGATATTTTCTACAATACCAGAAAAAATATAGAAAATTTTGTTGAAGTAAAAGTATGTGTCGTTAAAAAGACGATATTTTCTACAATACCAGAAAAAATATAGAAAATTTTGTTGAAGTAAAAGTATGTGTCGTTAAAAAGACGATATTTTCTACAATACCAGAAAAAATATAGAAAATTTTGTTGAAGTAAAAGTATGTGTCGTTAAAAAGACGATATTTTCTACAATACCAGAAAAAATATAGAAAATTTTGTTGAAGTAAAAGTATGTGTCGTTAAAAAGACGATATTTTCTACAATACCAGAAAAAATATAGAAAAATTTGTTGAAATAAAAGTATGTGTCGTTAAAAAGACGATATTTTCTACAATACCAGAAAAAATATAGAAAATTTTGTTGAAGTAAAAGTATGTGTCGTTAAAAAGACGATATTTTCTACAATACCAGAAAAAATATAGAAAATTTTGTTGAAGTAAAAGTATGTGTCGTTAAAAAGACGATATTTTCTACAATACCAGAAAAAATATAGAAAATTTTGTTGAAGTAAAAGTATGTGTCGTTAAAAAGACGATATTTTCTACAATACCAGAAAAAATATAGAAAATTTTGTTGAAGTAAAAGTATGTGTCGTTAAAAAGACGATATTTTCTACAATACCAGAAAAAATATAGAAAATTTTGTTGAAGTAAAAGTATGTGTCGTTAAAAAGACGATATTTTCTACAATACCAGAAACTTAAAAAAAAACAAGAAAAATTTGTCGCATCTGATAGGCTGCTTTATCTTCAGCTTGAATAAATAAATAAGAAAATGTAAATAAAAAATAACGAATGTGTGTAAAATATTCCTGGTCTGAAAAATCATTTATTGAGGCATATGATGAGTCACACTAAGTAAATGTCACAGTTATGTGAATGTGTAGATGTAATTGTTTTATAATTGAGTAAAACATAAATACTCACACTGGATAAAAGTAAATTGTGTTGACATTTTTGTTTTCAAGTATCAGATTTAGTTAAACATATCATAATTCACATTTGAGAAAAGCCAAATTCTTCTGAAGTGTGGCGATATTCTTATTTTAATAAATAAACGTTAGTGACAAAAATTAAAACTCCCACAATGGAAAATCCACATTATTGTGAAGTGTGTGATTATTCATGTGATAGAAAATCAACGTTAATGAAGCATATGAGAACTCACACTGGGGAAAAGCCACATTCCTGTGAAGTATGCACATATTCTTGTTCGGAAAAATCAAATTTAGTGAAGCATATCAGAACTAACACTGGTGAAAAGCCATATACTTGTGAAGTATGTGGACATTCTTTTTCTAAAACGTCAGGGTTAGTCGTACATATGAGAACTCACACTGGAGAACGGCCACATACTTGTAAAGTTTGTGGCTATTCTTGTTCTCAAAAATCAGGCTTAGTCATACATATGAGAACTCACACTGGGGAAAGGCCACATACTTGTGAAGTGTGTGGATATTCTTGTTCTCAAAAATCAAAGTTAGTAATACATGTAAGAACTCACACTGGGGAAAAACCACATTTCTGTGAAGTGTGTATATATTCTTGTTCAGACAAAGCATCTTTAGTGAGACATATGAGAACTCACAATGGTGTAAAGTCATATTCTTGTAAAATATGTGGATATTCTAGTTACCAAAAATCAGGTTTAGTCACCCATATGAGAACTCACACTGGGGAAAAGCCACATATTTGTGAAATGTGTGGATATTCTTGTTCTCATGAATCGAAATTAATAATACATATGAGAACTCACACAGGCGAAAAGCCATATTCTTGTGAAATATGTGAATATTCTTGTTCTCAAAAATCAAAGTTAGTATTACATATGAGAACTCACACCGGTGAAAAGCCACATTGTTGTGAAGTGTGTAATTATTCTAGTTCTGACAAATCAAATTTAATGAGACACATGAGAACTCACTCAGCAATAGCAACAATTGCTGGTTCTGCAACACAGAAGTAAAGAGTGTGAACCACTTGACATCCATTTGCAAAGTCCTGTTGGAGAACGACTACTATACAATGCGACACAATTTAGTGGAAAATCTGTAAAAACTTGAATATCCAATGCAAGTCTTCAGAACAGTTGAAAATAAGTTATACAACCATGACTACGAAATTCCTCCAGCAACATATCCAGAAAACGGGGATATTAAGCCGAACATATCGATATGGGATAAAGTAGCAAAAGTTGAAGTTAGCGTCCCTAATGAAACTGGTCTTAACAGAGAAGGAAAATAACAAAATGCTAATGATTAATGAAATGAAACTGGAAACTTAAGACGATCTCAACCATTGCAGGCATTATAGGAGCAACAACCGGGCTACTGAACAAGAATTTCAAAAACTATCTGGTGAACCAAGTCAAGAGAAATACAAACAATTGCATTTAAAGACTATTAGAATCATAAAGAAGATCTCTCAGTTGAAGTAATTAAACTAATGGGAAAATGTTTGGCATCAAGTGGAAGGCTGCAGTCCCAACAAAAAACAATGTGATAAGATAATTAGAAGATAAAAAAGCCACATTCTTGTGAAATGGGTGCCTACTATTTTTTTCAAAATGATGAAAACTTAGTGAAACATATGAGAACTCAACATTAAAAAATTCATATTTTAGAACAATTTGTGAATATTCTCGTTTTTTAATCAAGTCCATTAATGCATATGAAAATCACACAATCAGTAAAAGACATATTTTTTTGCAAATTATGTTCATAGTCTTATTTATATTTTATTCTAAGAATTTACATTTATTTATATGAGAAATTCAAACTAGACAACATTAAATGTAACACAATTGAAAAGAATGATTGATGCAACAATTCTAAATGAATATTGTCATGATAAAGAGAAAAAGAGAATAATATAATATTAGTAAATAACTGAAAATGTAGCAAAAGTGTAAGTAAGCGTCCCTAATGATGCTGACCTTTACAATGATGAATAAAAATAACAAGGATTTATGCATTAATTTATTTTATTTAAAACGATGTCAATCATTCCAGTCATTATATTACGTTTCCCTTTCCTGACTGCACTGACATTCAGAAGTACAAGTGCAACGTGAACCGACATCTTGTTGCCAAACTTCCTACAGCAAAGTGGCAATTTGGGGTGAAAATGTAATAAAAAAATTTTTTAAATTGGGTGCAACTGAAAAAAATGTCACAGACATGGAATAAAGCTATATAATAATATAAATTTGTGTTATAGTGTTTTGTTCAAAAGATGTATTTCTTGTAAGGTAAAAACCACCAAGAGAGCGAAAGTCAATGGGATAAGGTATGTTTCCCTTTTGTGTGATGTGCAATGCAAAGATGTCTATTCGTCATGTTAAAAGAACTGTCTCGCATACGGTTCTTGTTCCGATTGTAAACAGTGTTGATATGTGTATCCACCCACACACGGAAAACCACAGACGCTGTATACTAACAAATAGAAAAGAAAACCTTATAATACAGTAAGAGATAAATTTACATGAACACGGTTACATAGACACAATACAACCTGGCACGTACATATGCACGTTATACTACAACGCATGATGTGCCATGGCCTACTAATATGTACAGTCGAACATGTCACATTAGAGATCACTTTTCTTAGATGAAAATTGAAATGAGAACCAGGGAAGTGATTCAGGTTGCTTCAAACATTATTTCAGATATTAATAACTGAAATAATGATTAATGAATTCTATCTACATATGTTAATGTCAAAATGTTTAAAGAAAAATGGTTTCTTTAATTAATACTAATAGGTGGTCGTTAAATATATTTTCCCTTTTATTTCATTAGATTACAAAAAACAAATCAATTGATAATTGTCTCCCCCTAATTTTTTGCATGATTAACTTGTAAAAAAAAATATTTGAATAGACAATAACATGTTATGTTATGAAACAAAAATGTAGTAGGTAAAACAAATTAAAAATACAACTAAAAACAGACGGAACAAAAAACTCGCTTCTCGCAGACACGTGGGTCGTAACAAGCACAATCTACTCGCCAGAATCACCTACACACAATCTGCAGAACGCCCCCTATCCTTTCCAGTGTCCTGCCTTTATAGCGGCCGGGAACGACATATTTGCATAATCGCGCGAGAGCAGACGTGCTTCAACGATAATTATATTGGGTAAACGCTAATAAAAGCCCATGGACGCCATCTTGGAACTCTCTCTTTCGCTCAACCCAAAACAGACGTATCCGAGGTAAGCTCTATTTCTCATTTTGGTCACTGCTAATTCTGCTACATATTATTCAAGATTAATTTTCTTGAGAAATAGTAAAATATTTTTACACAGAAATCAGAACTTATCAAGGCATGGAGGCCACTCAAGGGTAAGGGTTAATAGGTACACATTAGTCAATGTTAGTGTAGTCATTATAAGTAGTGATGAAGCTGAGGTTGAGAAAAGGCGGAACAAAAAATTTGTAGAGAAAAGAGCATCCCCTGCTAAGCTATGAAGTCTATTTGAAACTCTGTCAAGACAGGATAAACTGCCGATAAATACAACGATTGAAAGTAAAATAAATTGCTTTTCACTCTGCCACATAATCATTAAGTGGCATTTTCCCTTATCAAAACTTTGTTATCTATCTTTACAAAACATTAGAAAATCAGTAAAAAATTGTAAAAATATGATTAATATTCAACACTGGATTTTAATTTTATTTCCACCATTACCGCTTTTTAAAATATTTCTAATTTCATCTGAATAATTTTTTGGCTTGTTATAAAATATATTTATAACACTTTTTGTTGCAAATTTATATATTCTTTCAATGGAGAATAAGTTTTAAATTTTTTCTGCCTGATGACCTTAATTTGCATGTGTGTGCTGTCGTGAATAGCTTGCTTTGTGTGAGAGTGTCCGAGCAAAACATGCTGAGCGTTTTAAAAATTCACTATAATAAACCCCTGTCATAGCTGGAACTAAAAGGAAAAAAAAATGGAAAAGAGCATGAGTGGATCGTGTTTTCTGCAGTTTGGTCTGAGTTGTTAATGCAATTGTGAGTCGATGGTGAAAGCTTTCTACCATTCCGAATGATATGCGATTGTTGCTATGTGAGAAATTTTGAAGGATTTGGCAAAGGTCTCGGAAGGTTTGTGATGCAAATTTGAAACCTCTGTCTGGTAATAGTGGCGGGTACACCAAAGTTAGAGATCCAGTTCTCTACAAATGTGCGGGCTATGACTTCTGTTGAAATGTCATACAAAGAAATTGCTACTGACCAACGTGTAAAACAGTCTACCATGGTGAGCATGTAGCGACGACCATCAGAAGGTCACAGTGGTCCAACAATGTCCAGTGGATCATGGGAGAAGCTGCCGGGGGTAGAGTTTATATGACGATGAACTTTTTTAGTTTTGCATGAAATACATACCCCACTTCATCCACGTATATTGCCATTCATGATAGGCCAAGCTTGACTGTTGCCTGCTTGCTGGGTTGTGTCAAGTCGTGAATGTGTTGAAATACTTTCTTACAACAAGAATAAGGTAAGTAGGCTTCTTGGTGTACAACAGACATATCGCACCAGATTAGCTTTCTGAAAAGGAATAGGAGTCTTTTTCAACAGAATGTTTGATTTTGACATAAAGTCTGTCAACGACGTTGTTACATGGAAAGGGCTGTCCCCTTCCCCTGTTAGTAAGAAGAATACTAGATAAGTGAAAATGAAATTAGATTAAGCCTTTATGCAAGGTTAAGAAATTAAATGTTAGAAATTAAGTCTCTTCTTTTTTGTTAATTCTATTAGAAAGAGTTAAATATTGTTTATGTCAGTTAAAGATATATTGTCAAAAAATAGGTTAGAATTACAATTGAGGATTCTGTTGTTCGCCAAAAGTGTGTTTAGACAATCATATGTAAAGTCACGTGAAAATTCGTCACATTTGAAAACATACTTCTGACGTCATAAACAAAGGAGATTTCTCAATATAGGATTCTGTGGGTTCAGAGTTAGAAGCAGTCAGTTGATCAGCCAAGAGTTGAAAGGCAAGAGTTCGAAGCAGAGGGCAGAAGATTAGACCATGTAGGTCCAAGATGAATTCCTGACTTCATCGAATTCCGGCCGATCAAATGTATGACATGAAAAGACGATCTCAATCATTCATTATGTTGTCTTTGAGTGTCATCATTCATCGCAAACAAAAGGAAAATGTGTTCATCATTATTTATAACGAACATTGTAATCCTTCGAAGATTATGTGACCTCCCTGCTCTGTGTTAAGTACTTGCTTCATATATCACCCACTCCATTGTATATTGGTAAATGATATTATGTATTTTTCAGGTTTTTGTGTGAAGACAATTTATGTAGCTTGTTGTTATCCTAAGTGATATTGTTACAGCGAAAGGCTGTCCCTTTTCCATGTAAATAAGTATATTAGATAAGTGAAAAAGGAGATTAGTATCGAATCTTGTAAGCAAGGGCAATTGCTCTTGACATATCAAAGGCCTTCGACAAGGTATGGCATAAGGGCCTACTTCACAAGATTTCCAGCTACGGTATAACTGGAAATGTTTTCTCAATCATTAAATCATTTCTCTCCGATAGGCTTATAAGAGTAGTGGTAGATGGACAAAAATCGGAGGCCTGCAATATAAATGCTGGGGTCCCTCAGGGGTCAATCCTGGGCCCAACTCTCTTCCTGATCTACATCAATGACCTCCCTAAACACATACTTAAATCATTCGTTGACATCTATGCTGATGACACGACCATCTACAGCAACACATCAAAGGCTGTAAATGACAAAGTTCTCTCTGATTCTCTCTCCTCTGATCTCGAGTGCGTGGTTCAGTGGGGGAAGAAGTGGCTAGTTACCTTTAATGCATCCAAAACCAAACTCCTATCCTTACATCATCAACGCTCTGATCCCCATCTGGCATCAATTGTGATGGATGGCTCTCGTCTGGGTGAGGCCCCGTGTTTTGACAAGCTTCTGGGTTTGACCTTTACTCCTGATCTGAAATGGAACACGTACATCAAGTCTGTTGCCAAGGTCGCTGGAAAGATGGTGGAATCCTTCTACCGCTCCAGAAGATATCTCACTACTGATGCAATTCTCTATCTATATAAAAGCCAAGTACGTCTAAGGATGGAATACTGTTGCCATATCTGGGCAGGAGCTGCCAAAACAGCCTATCATGCCTTGACAGAGTACAAAATAGACTTCGTGGCTTAGTGGGGGATGCCCTTTTCTCTACCCTGCAACCCCTCTCTCACAGAAGAGACGTTGCGAGCCTATCCTTGTTTTATCGTTATTTTCATGGCAGGTGCTCGTCTGAACTCCAATCCCTGGTCCCCCCTCGCCAATCTTTCACGAAAAACACCCGTCTAGCTGAATCCACTGTGAAAAATTTCCCCCACTCTATATCTGTGCCTAAATCAAAACGCGGATTCCATGAACAAAGCTTCTTTCTTAGAACTGCATGCCTGTGGAACTCTGTTCCGTCTGCCTGCTTCCCTCCGGACTACAACTTGGATGTCTTCAAGTCTAATGTTAACAAATTCCTAATGAACCGCCCCCTTAAGTAAACATTCCATCAAATCTCCACACTAACGTAATGTACTTGCAATAACCCTTATCCCTGAGTGGCTTCCGGGCCTGGATAAGTGGTGATCACTGTGTAAAAAAAAAAAAGCAAAATTAAAAATTAGAATGTTAGAATTTAGTCTACTGTTAAATTCTATTAGAAATAGATATTGTTTATATCGTAAAAAGAATTGATTGTTCATTCTTTTAGAATCGGAATATTAAAAATGTCAGCTGAAAGAATGAACAATACAAATTAAAAATATATTGTTACAAAAATAGGTTAGAGTTATGTGTTGAGAATTTGTTTGTTGTTAAGTGTGTTTCGAAAAACGTTTGCATAGCAACATTAATTGGTACGTTTGGAAAACACACTTCTGACGTCATAGAAAACGGGGATTCTCAATATAGGAGCTAGAGTTAGTAAGATCAGAGGAGTCCAGAGTTGCGGAGTTGAAGAGTTGAGTTAGCAGTTGAGTTGGGTTGAGTTTTTTTTTCATAGAAGTCACCACTTATCAAGGTTCTGAAGCCACTCAAGATAAGGGTTATTGCGTGTACAGTAATCAATGGGATAATATTGTAGTAATCATTAGTATTGGAGATTTGATAAAGTGTCTTACTTAAGGGGGGCGGTTCATCAGGAATTTGTTTATGTTGGACTTGAAAACATCCGTTGTATTCAGGTGGGAAACAGGCAAACGGAAGAGTTCCACAGGCGTGCACTTCTAAGAAATAAATTTTGGAGTTGGAGTCAGACCTTTGGAAGCGAAAGAAAGCACATCAAACGATGTAGATTCAAAATTGTAGTTCCTGATGGCATCATCATTCGACCGGTTAAATGAATAAAGAATCATCTTTGTGCTTTTGTAACTGTTGTCATGTGTCATCTTTCAACACCCACAAGGTAATGTGTTAAAGATGTTAATATGAACATTGTGTAACCTTCACAAGAATATGTATTTCACCTCCATCTGTGCTATAAGAATTGTGCATCCATCACCCTATCAGCCTCCTCTCTAATATGCATGTTACAAGGAAAAATCCCCTCCCTTTTATAAATGTCTTGTCTCCCTCATCGTTACTATCATGTAATATGAGTCTCCACCTGCTATACAACAATATTTCCGATGTGAGAATTTGATTAAAGCACTTCATATATTTTAATGATATTTGATTGGTTTTCTATGCAGGAATTTCTGATATTAGAATCGATCCAACAATTTATTTAACATTAGACTATATTATAGGATGATAAGTTTCTTCGGTTTTTGGGAGGAGATTTGTGATGATGTCTCTTCGTTTTTTCGATCCTGCTGAAGGCTAATATATAATGTGGATATAGCGATGTTACTTGTGTTAAGGAATAGAGAGAGGGAGAGAGAGAGAGAGAGAGAGGGAGGAAGAGTGGAATTATAATGTAGACACGTTGACCGGAAGTAAAAGATCAGCTGATTGGATTGTGTGCGAGTCATGTGATCAGGTTTGCTGAATCGTTGAGATTTGATTTGAACTCCGATGTTATAAAGAATAGTTCACTTAAATTAGCGGTAGTGTAAAAAAAATGTAAACACAGAAAAAACATGTAGTTCTATAATTTCTCCTACTCTCAGATCGCAGTTTGAACTGACCTCATTTTTAGATTTAGGATCTCTGTACACACCTGCTACATCTAACCACACTGAACAGTCACGATAACAACGAAACAGCTGTTTTTTTTTATCTATTAATCATTATTACAATGCATCAATTTTGGTTTTGATCTGAAATTATTTAAACATCTTATATATTTGAAAATAATCTGAAAGTCAAATCTTAACAAATTTTAATTGGAAATTACAATTTAAAACTAAAATTTTGATTATTAAATTAAAGAACTTCATATACTTTAAGTGATATTTGATTGGTTTTCTATGCAGGAATTTGTGATATTAGAATCGATCCAACAATATATTTAATATTAGACTATATTATAGGATGATAAGTTTCTTTGGTTTTTGGTAGGAGATTTGTGATGGTTTCTTCTTCTTTTCGATCCTGCTGAAGGCTAACTGATAATGTTGATATAGCGATGTTACTTGATTTAGCCATAAAATTGGTAATTGATCAATGCCAGGGATAAGTAAAAATAATTTCTGGCATCTGCTGTTTTTTCTGGTTGATTTTTTTTTTACATTTTCGTGTTTCTTGATGTTGCTTTGGGTCTTCATGAATCATTCTTCGTCTTTTTGACTTCTTTATCTTCTTTGCTTGCTGCTGTTTGAATTGTGGTGAACTACATTAATTGGGGGTTTTGATCGATCTGGCCATTGATTTGTTTAGTTCTAATTTTCTTGTCTTTACCCGTGATCTGTTCAGCTAATGCGTTTATTAAATTTTCATATTCTTCTTTCTTTTCTAGAAGCTGATGATCTTCAATGTTATATTTTCTCTTCATTCTATTTATTGTTTTTATGAAATGTGGGGATCTCGTTTGGTTCACAATATAGGAAATTATTTGGGATCTTCTTTTCTGAAAGAATCTATTTATCTTTGAAGCTTGATCTCTCGCTTTGGTGTTACAGTTTTGGCTTTCTCCCTCTTCATTGCCCCTTTTGGTCTTTCAATATGTGCTCTGGGGTTCGCTTACTTTGCATGTACAAAGCTGCACCGACATTAGCATGTTTTATATCAGTTAATATGAAATTTAGCAGTGTTATTTTAGCTAGTCCGATGTTGACTTTTTCCAGTAAATTTTTGAATTTTTTCCCAGTTTTGATCTTGATTAATTTGAGTCGCTCTTCAATCTCCATTGTTTTGGTCAGTTTGATTTTATTTGCAAGCTCTTCTATTTCTTGTTCAGTTGATTGGTTAATAATTAGCTTTTGATTCAAAGATCCTGGAGGTGATGCTCCTCTATTAAGTCTTGATTGGTTTCGTCTTCTGTTAAGTAGATTAGGTTTGGTGTCATCCGTGGCATCTTCTGTGTTAGCTGTGCTATCTTCACTCTCATCAGAGTTTGATGATGAAGAGCCAGGTGGTTGAGTAACGAGCTGAATATTTGAAATTGGATGTAGATTGCATTGTGGATATTTCATTTGGTTCTTGGCTACTATGCTTGGTGTTGTTAGTGGCTGTGACAGTGAACAGATGTTTTTTTATCATGTTGGACATTGTTTCCTGCATATTTCTCAGTTTTTTAGATGTTCTGATGCATTAGCCAGGTTGCTGCTGGTGGTAATATATCCATTAGGGACGCTTACTTCGACTAGGGTTGCCACTTTCCTCAGAGTTTGATGATGTTGTTAGTGGCTGTGACAGTGAACAGGTTAGGGTTAGGGTTAGGGTTAGGTTTGTGACTTTTAATATTAGTGGTTTTGACAGTGAACAGCTGTTTTTTACCATGTTGGACATTTTTCCTGCATATTTCTCATTTTTCTAGATGTTCTGTGACCTGATGTGGAGAAGTTTTAGGGAATTTCCCTAATAAAATAAAATAACACAATTCTATGAACAATGACAAACAACTTCTTCAACTTAACAAGGGAAAGGTTTATTTGCAAAGCGTACTGAAGGAAGAAAGTAGAGTCGGGTCTCCACTGCCTTACGAGGTAGTTACAGCCCGCGGCTGTCGTCAATACCTTTAGTAGGAGCAGCGAAGAGAACAGGCGTCTAGCACCGACGAAGGCTGGTAGCGTAAGAGAGAGTTTTCTTCTGGGACCGGAAGCTGTCTGGTCCCTAGGGGTCAATTTGTATTCGTGCGCAAGTCCTCAGATTGGACAGTCTAACGCCTCATCACTCACTCAGAGGAAGCGAATGCGCGAGAAGAAAAGGGGTCCATTTGTGTCTGCTACATAACCCCCTGCTTAGGCTGAAAGCCGACAGAGAGAAAGGTAGCATAACAAATAGCAGAAAGAAAAATACAATAAGAAATGTCCGTCTCTTTAGGTTATTTTCTTGCAGAAAAAAAAATGTTCTTACTTTTCTGTGAAAAGTTGGAATATTTGCAGAAAACGTTCTGCTCTAAAAAGGAGAGAAGAATAAATGTTCTTTTTCAACAGAAATACACTGTTTTGCAAAGTCTCTTCGGCCAATGTACCCGTCGACCACTACGTGTAGTGGTCACATAATTGTTCTCACGTGGAACATTTACCTCAGGTGTATGATTATGCTGTGTGTATGTTGGAGGAATGTGTGGCTCAGGTGTTAATGTGTCCAGAAAGGCTCTTTTTACCCTATCTACCGATACTGTCTCTTTTTTACCACTAATGTCTAGGATAAAAGTTTTATCAGTGCGTGAAAGCACGCGATAAGGGCCAGTGTAAGGTGGAGTTAGGGGGGCTTTTACTGCGTCCTTTCTAAGGAACACGTGAGTCCATGTTGCTATGTCCTTCGGAACCAAAGATTTAATGGTCTGTTCCCTAGGGTGCATCGGCGGTAGCTTACTGAGATAAGCTCGTAGTCTGTTGACATATAGAGCTGTGTCAGTTGATATATCCTCTATCGGGGTCAGCATCTGACCTGGCAACGATAGAGGTGCTCCATAGACCAGTTCGGCTGCGGAATATCCCAGGTCCTCCTTGATTGATGCCCGACAGCCAAGAAGGATGACCGGTATGTACTCGCTCCATCGCTGTTGATCAGGGTAAGCGCGTAATGCAGCTTTCAATTGGCGATGGAAGCGTTCTATCATCCCATTTGAAGCAGGGTGATAGCTTGTTGTCCGAATACGAGTGATCCCGAGGATCTTGGACAGTTCCCGGAATAGGTGGGATTCGAATTGTGCACCACGATCAGTGGTGATTGTAGTGGGAACTCCGTAGCGCGATATCCAGCCTGATATAAGGGCTCGCGCTACAGATTCAGCCGAAATGTCACTAAGTGGGATGGCTTCTGGCCACCGTGTGAAACGGTCTATGCAGGTCAGGAGATAAGTGAATCCCTGACTGACCGGCCATGGTCCAACCAAGTCAATGTGAACATGGCTAAACCGAGCGTCTGGGGTGCTGAATGTTCCAAGGGGTGCGCGGATATGCTCGTGCACCTTTGATTTTTGGCAGGATACACAGGAACGTGACCAAGCAATGATGTCACGCCTCATGTTAGGCCAGAAAAATCTAGCTGTAATCAGCTTTACTGTGGCTTTGCGTCCGGGGTGTGCAAGGTTGTGTAGAGTGTCGAAAACAACTCTACGGTGGGTCGTTGGAACGAATGGTCGAGGTGAATCCGTTGAGGTGTCACAGATGATCTGCGTGTCAGAAGTAGGCACGGGCAGATATGCGAATTTGCAAGTCCCGGATTCAGGTGACGATGGATCCAACGTGTCCAGACTTGGCTGGTCTAAGGCCATCTGTTGCAAATCGATATCCGATGGTGAGGACAGAGAATTGATGGGCAGGCGAGACAATGCGTCTGCTGCTGCGTTCTGCTCACCCGCGATATGTCGGATATCACTAGTAAACTGCGAAACAAAGTCCAAATGACGTGTTTCGCGGGGAGAATATTTGTCCGGCTTAGCACGCAGTGCGTATGTAAGCGGACGGTGATCGGTGTAGATCACAAATTGTCGGCCCTCGAGTGAATGTTGGAAGTGTTTCACTGTGAGGTACATTGCCAGTAGTTTGCGGCCAAACGTGCTGTAACGTTGTTCGGCCGGTTTCAGCTGTCGCGAAAAGTATGCAAGAGGTTGTAACTGTTGTTGGTGCTGCTGTTGCAGCACTGCACCTACAGCTGTGCCCGATGCATCAACGACCAGTAAAAACTGGGCATCGGGTACAGGATGTGCCAGCAAAGATGTCGTCGCTAGTTTATTTTTCACTTCAGCAAATGCTCTAAGTTGGATCTCATTAAGTGAGATCTGCTCGTTTTTCTTCTTCCTGTTACGTAACAGGTCGGAAAGAGGAGCTAAGAGATCCGCACAGTGTGGGATAAAGCGTCTGTAGTAATTCAACAGACCAAGGAAGTGCCTAAGTTGGCGAAGTGAAGTGGGCGGTTGAAGGTCTTGTAGAGCCTTCACCTTTTCCGGCAACGGAGATATACCGTCTGGGCTGATAATGTGGCCCAGGAAAACTAGTGACGTAACACCGAAAACGCATTTACCAGGGTTAATCCTCACTTGGTATTGCTGAAACCGTTCAAAAAGTAGGCGGAGGTGAGTGACGTGTTCCTCAGGTGAGGCACTAGCCACGAGAATGTCATCTATATAGTTATAGACGAAATCTAAATCACGCATTGCTTCATCCATAAAGCGCTGGAAAGTACTGGCAGCGTTACGTAGGCCGAAAGGCATAGTAAGAAATTCAAACGCTCCAAATGGAGTTGTAACCGCAGTTTTGGGTATGTCAGCCGGATTCACCGGGATCTGATGGTAAGCCTTAACCAGATCTAGCTTAGAGAAAGTCTTACAACCATGCAGAGAGGAAGCAAAGTCCTGAATATGCGGGATTGGGTAACGATCAGGTACCGTCATGGCATTGAGTCGTCTATAGTCCTCGGTTGGACGCCAATCTCCGTCTCGTTTTGGAACCATATGCAGAGGGGAAGCCCAAGGACTGGACGAGGGGCGTATAATTCCCAACTGTAGCATATGATTAAATTCTGCCTTCGCTGCTTTAAGTTTATCCACAGGAAGGCGACGAGGGCGTGAGAACACAGGAGCACCTGTGGTCTCAATGTGATGTTTTGTGGTGTGCGTGGGTTTGCTCACCACAAAATTTAAATTGGTTAACTCCGGGTAGGAGTGTAGCACCTCACGGTATGGGTCATTCGCAGCGGCAATGAAAAATACCGGGCTGATAGATGGGGCATTAGATAACGAGCCAAGGACGGAAAGTTCCGTGCTAGCGTCTATCAGCCGGCGTCTGCGCATGTCGACCATTAAATTATAATTATGCAAGAAATCCGCGCCTAGTATGGGGTACGGTAGATCTGCTACAGTGAAAACCCACGTAAAGTCTCTCCGTAAATTCAAGTCCAGAGAACGTGAAATTTGACCGTACGTGGGGATAGGTGAATGGTTCACCGCTTGCAGTGTTATCAATGACACTGGTGGCCTTTCTTTAAGTAGCCTAAGTGGCCATATACTACAAGCAGCGCCAGTGTCTACCAAGCAACGTGCTTGAGATTTTACGTCAGTGACAAAATAGGCACGGTTATTTGCATTTTGTGGAAAGTTTGCCGGGCTCGTCTTTCCACAATTTAGTTTCCCTGGTTGTTAAAAGTGCAGGGCATTTTACAGTTCCGTGCTTCAGCGCCATAGCGACTATGATAAAAACATAGTCCCGGCATGTTTGCACGGCGACGGTGGTGCGGAGAAGATGAGCGGCTTTTGTAGCGGCGTCTGGGTGAGTGCGACCTGCCCATATTGAGCTTGCTCACCTCTCTAGTGAGGCGTTCGATGGCCGTTAGTATAGCCACCGATGTAGCATCCTGTCTTACATTTGCGGTGCCTGCGGGTACCTCAGCAGGCTGTTGTGGAATCGCCGTGGTGGTAGGCCCCCTCACAAAGTCCATGACCTTGTCCGCCGATGCTGCTACTACATCGACGGTGTGTTTTTCAAACATTGGCGCAAGTATGGCCTTTACCTGCGCCGGCAGCCTTGAGAAAAAGAGCTGCTTAATTAAGGCACTGTCAGGAGGGACGTCCTCTGCCAGTTCCCTCATTCTACGGAGTAGTTCCGTCGGCCTGCGGTCACCTAAGTGCTCGTCATGGACCAGCGTTTGAAAACGCTTTTCCGCCGACACGGACGTCCGTAGTAGCACCTCCCGTTTTATGCTATCGTAAGTGGAGTTTAACGGGGTGTCCGTTATTAAGTCCTTGACCGCAGGAGTCAATGACGCGGGGAAGGTACTGAATAAAATGTGCAGCTTCGTTTGCTCTGACACGTTGTTCGCCGCAAAATAAGACTCGAGTTGAGCAAACCAAACCCGGACGTCACCAGCGAAGGCAGGCAACGTTGTCATCGTCACTACCGAAAGTAGATACCAAATATTTAAAAATATATATATATATATATATAATGTATCCGAAATCTGAAAGGACGCCGAATATGGACCACGTGGAGAAGAAAGGAGAAATATGGAGAAAATCTTTAAACAGAGACAATACAAAAAAAATTGTAACAGGCTAATGGGGGAGGAGAAGAAAGAAACAAAATTACCATGAAATAAAGCTAAAACAAAATTATATCAGGAAGAGCCGTGAAGCAAAAAAAAATGTGGACAATATGGGTTTTTTTTGTTTTTTTTTTGTAAATGTGTGTGAACCTGAAGATAAATGAACTCTTTAAGTACTTACATTTTGGCCGAAGAGTGCTAATGCGGAAAAACTTCGTGAAAGTTCTTTTTTTTTTTTTTTTTTGTTGAGTTTTTTTTATGCGCGGTGCGCGTTAGAACGGCAGAAATGTTCAAGGTAGAAAAAAGATAGCATTAGAAGTTCAAGCTTGGTATAAGAATTTTCGAACACCAAGAAAGTGTCACCTCTTTTTGTAGGTTGGCGTTCTTTTTTTTATGTGTAGCCGTTGTGAAAGAAAAGGGTGTTTTTTCTTTGTTTTGTTTGTTTTTTTTTTGTTTTTTTTTGTATGCTCCTTAGTTTATAATATATATATATATATATATATACACACACATACACATATATATATATATATATATATATATATACATATATATATATATATATATATATATATATATATATATATATATATATATATATATATATATATATATAACGGGAAAAAAGCGATAAGGAAGAGAGGGAAATAACGTCTTTTTTTTTTTTTTTTAAAGTTTTAAATGTGCTCTCCCGAATCCGTTGTCTGTTTATGTGTGTGGTTGGAAACCATGTGCTGGTTTTTAAAATGCGCGCCTTACCCTGTTAAAACGCGAAAGAAGTGTCTGTTCGGAAATGTGTTATCACGACGGAGTCACCATTTTAGGGAATTTCCCTAATAAAATAAAATAACACAATTCTATGAACAATGACAAACAACTTCTTCAACTTAACAAGGGAAAGGTTTATTTGCAAAGCGTACTGAAGGAAGAAAGTAGAGTCGGGTCTCCACTGCCTTACGAGGTAGTTACAGCCCGCGGCTGTCATCAATACCTTTAGTAGGAGCAGCGAAGAGAACAGGCGTCTAGCACCGACGAAGGCTGGTAGCGTAAGAGAGAGTTTTCTTCTGGGACCGGAAGCTGTCTGGTCCCTAGGGGTCAATTTGTATTCGTGCGCAAGTCCTCAGATTGGACAGTCTAACGCCTCATCACTCACTCAGAGGAAGCGAATGCGCGAGAAGAAAAGGGGCCCATTTGTGTCTGCTACAAAGTTGCACCATAGATTTCTTCATACGCCCCGGGTGTATACAGGTGTTTTTGGGGACCTTTTAATACTGGGCGATGTCCCGGCAGTAATTTCCCTTATTTGGGTTCATATTCATTATTGTCATGGATTATTTGTTTGGGTTCGATCTTTTGATACGTTCTCATGGTTAATTTAACTAGATTTTATAGCCATATTGAGGAGATCTTATTTGAAAGCGTTTAATACTTCAGTAAGTTTTAAGAAATCAAGGGGCTTGGGCTCTCAATTGCTGAGTGGCAAAACCTGCACTAGCCATTTGTTTGTAGGTCAGCCATTATTTTAATTCATTTGTGAGTAAGCCCTGATCTTGCCGGCTACAATAAGTTTTTCCTCATCAAATGGAAGTTTCCCACTCTCGAGCCATTGGAGTCGAGTGAAGCATCCTTGTGTATGTACTCCTCTATAAACTTCCCTGCTCGCTTATTTTGTATCCTCCTTCTTTTCTTGTCTCTATCTCCATTTTGGTGTATTTTTTCTATATATTTTGCAATCTGTGTCGCTGGTTTATCATGTACATCGACAGTGTTCCCCAGTATGACTCCTCCAAAGTTTTCAGCAAGCTTTGTGATTGAGGTTTATTGAGAAAGGTGATCATGACGGTCTTGCACGATGATCATTGTCATGTCCATTGAACTTTTAATATATTGGTCCACACTTACTATAGTGGCTCGAGATGCACGATTAAATTCAGTGAGGCTTAAACCCCCTTTCTTTTCGTGGTAGGTATATCCTGTCCATGCATTGGTTTCGGTATGTTACCTTATGTAGAGATAGTTGTTTTCTCGTCTTTGTATCGAGCCTGTTTATGTTATATTGAGGCCAGTCTATAATACCGAAACCGTACGGGATCACAGGTATTGCAAGCTGGTTTATAGCCGTAATTTTGTTTTTATGCGTTAGTTCAGATTTGTGGATCTTTTTCAGACGTACTGTATATTCTTGTTCATGCTCCACCTTTATGTTTTCCTCAAATCATCAATGACGCTGTAATAGCCGTAATTTTGTTTTCAGACGTACTGTTCTGCCCTACGTCTCATTTTTTATGTTCCATTTTTATGTTTTCCTTTGTTTGCCGAGGTATTTGTATGTGGAATCCTCTTTGATATCGTCAATGTCATTGATGCGAAAAAGTTCGGATGTTGTTTTTCCCATTTTTTATTGTGCATTTAACACATTTGTCAAATCCATGCAGACATCCTCTGAGAATGTTTTCACAATTTCTATCAGGGAGACAAGGTGTTTTTCTGTCTCTGCATAGTTTTACATCGTCCATGAAAAGTAAATGATTCACCCTTTTACTTTGATTTTTTTTCTGTCTCTACTAAGATTGTAACCAGCATCACATTTTTTAGAAGCTTGCTTAGATCAATTGCAAAGCAAAATAGTAGTGGTGATAGGCTATCGCCTTGAAATATGCCTCGGTGGATGCTAATATTTGAAGATTGTATTGTCCCTTCCATGTGGTGTAGGGCAATAGATGTTTGCCACATTGTCATTTGTTTTGTAATAAAAGATCTTATGTTCTCATGGGCATTATACAGCTCCAGACACCGCATTATCCAGGAATGATGCACACTGTCAAATGCCTTTTTGTAGTCAATCCAGGTCATTGACAGGTTTCTTTGTCGCTTCCTACAGTCTTCCAGGATTGTTTTGTTCAGAAGAAGTTGATCTTTTGTCCCAAGCTTGTTTTTCGTGCACCCTTTCTGCTCCTTCTCAAGGTATTCACCATCAGTCAAATGCTGATAAATTGCATCGTCACTCATTCCAGTAAGCCATTTGTATGTGGTTGAAAGGCAGCAGATAGGTCGGTATTTATTTGGCAAATGTGTTTTCTGGCTCTTGAGTAGAAGAGTCCTTTTACCAATAGTGAGCCATTCTGGTGGTTCTTCTTTGCCACCAATAATTCGGTTGAATGCTATGGCATAGTGTTGGTGTAGTGCCGTCAGCTTTTACAGCCAGAAATTTGAAATGTTATCAATTCCTGGGCTTTTGAAGTTGCTGTAGTGGATTATCTTTTTATTTACAGCTGCTTTCGTAATTTCCAACGCTGGCATTTTTTCCTTGCCCTTGACTGATCCTTTTATTGTGCCTATCCACTCCCTCTCCCGATGTTGTTTTGGGTCCTCATACAATGGCCTGTTCTTGTGTTGGTGGTGACGTTACTTTGATATTATCGCTAATGAGATTTCGGTACACTATTCTTGGGTTTCTGTCAAACAACCTGTTTATGGACCGGGACTAAATTTTTTGTTGATTTTTTTTTTATTTTTGCAGAAAAGCCCTTCACTTTAGCCTGATTTTCTGCTATATGGGCTCTTAGTTGGTTCATGGTTTGAAGGGAGCATTGGGATTTTAAAGTTCTTGCCTTCTTCTTTAAGTTTTGTCGGGGTTTTCAGTCCGCAGGAAAGAAGATATCTGGGATATTTCTTTTCTGAGACCATTTATCCGTTTTTGGAATTTGTTTTCTAGACTGGTTTATTTGGTTTAGGCCTCCTGTGTGCTCCTTTTTCCTTTCTGATGTTTGGGGAAGGAGTTTTGTTTGGATAAACCATGCGGCTTCATATGTTGCATGGTTAATTTCTATTAACGAAGCATGTGTTGGTACTAACTTTGAGAGGGACTTGTTCACTTTTACAGCGAGATTTTTGAAGGCCTTGGTCATCTTTATTTGGACCAGTATGGGTCGGTCTTGTAGTTGTAGATGCCTAGTTCTTTCAATTTGATTGGCGAGCAGGTCCTCTAGCTCAATCTGTTTTGCATCAGTAGATTTTGAATGTTATTTCGGCTATGTCGTCTCCTCGGAATCTGGTGGTCGTTTCTTTGACAAGCCATTCATTGATGAGGAGATTTTGTTGGGTGCTCCTTCTTTTGGTGAACATCTCTCCATTGTATCACGTGCTTGTTCCGTAGGGTTTGTTGCTGGACTATATATATATATATTGGCTGTCTGGTTAGGTTCCTGCATGGGGACGAGGCCGTCGATTGGGCTCTCCCCGTTTGTCGCCATCTGGTGGTGCAGCGTTTTAGTTTTGCAATCTCATCATATGAGAATGTTCCACTCATCAAAAAGTTTGATTTCTGGGAAGTCAGTCTTCCCTTTGGGATGTTATTTTTGTATAAGCAATGGTGGTAGAAAATTCTTTGCCATTCTGCACACCAGTCTTTCAGCCCTGTATATTTGGCTTTGGCATACTCCATTGCCAATATAAGGGTCCACTTTTCTTCCCGGCTCCACTGTGTTTCATGGTGTTCTCCCTTGTATTTTTGTGAATTGAAGTCAGTTTCAGCCACTTTTATGGTTCTCTCCTTTATCTCATAAATCTCATGTGGAGGTATATATTTATCAATTTGTGAGACTATAGAGAGTAACTTTTTGGTTGCAGTTGCCTCCAGTTTTTCTCTTAGTAGATCCGTTTTTTGTTTGGCCCTCGAATATTTTGTCCTTGCACCTACCCCATTTTTCAAATCTTGAATATTTGAAGCAGTAAAAGTTTCTTCTCTTCCGCAATCGACCAATTCATTGTTTTATAATTACGTTTTCTTGTGGTTTTAGCTTGGTTTTGCCGGAGTCCAGGATCAGAATTTGTCTGGTCTAGTGGATTCTCCAGCGTAGTGTTGCTACCTGTAGTAGTATCACTGGGAAAAGTTACACTGTTATTTTGCACGTATGGCCCAGTGCGTAACGATTAGGAGGGAACCTTTTTTATCCTGGGCGTCGTCATGATGATGGTGATGATGATGGTGATGATGTCGTCATGATGATGGCGATGATGTCGTCATGATGATGGTGATGATACCAGTGTTAACTTTTTATTATTTTCTTGTTCATATATTTTTTGGGAACATTTGGTTGGGGTTTACTTCATGAAAGAAGCATCCTCATATTTGTATATTAATCCATGTCACTTGCAGAGGCATTCTGAGATACACTAATAAACCCCTTTACAGAGAGGCCGAAGATACAGGAGGTATGTATCTAGTGGCTTTTCCCTCTTTTTTCATTTTTCTTATCATTTTGTTTTCCCCAGTGTGAGTTCTCATATGTTTCACTAAATGTGATTTTTGAGAAAAAGAATATCCACAAACTTCACAAGAATGTGGCTTTTCCCCAGTGTGAGTTCTCATATGTTTCACTAAATTTGATTTTTGAGAACAAGAATATCCACACACTTCACAAGAATGTGGCTTTTCTCCAGTGTGCGTTCGCATATGTTTTACTAACTTTGATTTTTCAGTACAAGAATATCCACACACTTTACAAGAATGTGGCTTTTCCCCAGTGTGAGTTCTTATATGTATCACTAATGTTGATTTTTCAGTACAAGTATATCCACACACTTCACAAGAATGTGGCTTTTCCCTAATTTTTTTTCCCCCAGTGTGGGTTCTTATATGTCTCACTAAATGTGATTTTTGAGAACAAGAATATCCACAAACTTCACAAGAATGTGGCTTTTCCCCAGTGTGAGTCCTCATATGTACCACTAAATTTGATTTATCAGTAAACGAATATCCACACACTTCACAAGAATGTGGCTTTTCCCCAGTGTGAGTTTTCATATGTCCCATTAAATGTGATTTTTCAGTAAAAGAATATCCACACACTTCACAAGAATGTGGCTTTTCCCCAGTGTGGGTTCTTATATGTCTAACTAATGTTGATTTTTGAGAACAAGAAAATCCACACACTTCACAAGAATGTGGCTTTTCCCCAGTGTGAGATCTCATATGTATCGCTAACTTTGATTTTTCAGTAAAAGAATATCCACACACTTCACAAGAATGTGGCTTTTCCCCAGTGTGAGATCTCATATGTCTCACTAACTTTGATTTTTCAGTAAAAGAATATCCACACACTTCACAAGAATGTGGCTTTTCCCCAGTGTGAGATCTCATATGTATCACTAATGTTGATTTTTGAGAACAAGAATATCCACACAGTTTACAAGAATGTGGCTTTTCCCTAATGTGTGTATTCATAGTTAATAAAATGGTCCCTGCAGGAAGATTATAAACAATATTAAATTTTATCCTGACTTTTTCAATTTTAGTCTGGAGTTGCCGATGCAAGTTAGATTTTATGCTAATTAAATTTCAATTTGTATCACTTTTTATTTCTTTTCATTTATTTGATAATAGATATTTTGTAGTGTAAAAGTTTAAACATTCTCTTTGCTAAATTAGCAGATTTTTCAGAAATGTTTAATTCGATATCTTATGATTTATAAAAACAGTAAACAAAAATTTCACAAATTTTAATACGTGTGATGTTCTTATCACTATTTGCTAAACAATCCAGGTAAAATAACTTTTCACACATATATGTCTAATAAAGTTGTGTGCTGCCGTTTTTGTTGTCAGTCACGTAAGGAAATAATTGTGTATAGAATACTGTTTAAGGAGGAAGATGATCCCCACGTATTCATTAAAAACATTCATGCAGGAACATCTGCAAATAAAAATAAATTAAATTAAATATTTTAATATCATTGTTATTTTAATCGTACCAACAAAACAAGAAACATAATTTTATAAAACATTTAAAAATCACAGAAATAAACACTTAATTCACATTCATATTGTGTAAATGTTTAATAATATTCATAGTATTTTGTAATAGATAAAATAATTATGCAATTTATAAAGTAAAATAAACAATAATATAGTAATAATTTGTAAAAACAATAAGCATAGTTGCTACAGATAATAATAAAAATATATTGCTAATAATAGAAATATAATGAGTTGATAATACAGGAAAAGTGAATTTAAATATTTAGTAAATTAAAGTTAATGATACAAATCAATATATAATCTAGTTTCTTAGCAATGGATACTAATATGGTCTTTTAAAATAGCTTTCGTTTTAAGTCATATTTGTGGAAAGATAGCCGCTTATTTATAATGTGTTTGCTATTACACTGGATATTTTCCTAACATTACATATTTGTTAATATTCATAATAATTTAATGCAATAGAATTAGGTTCTTATTTTATTTACTTTTTATTTTTAGAAATCAACAGTATTTTCATTCAACAAACTTTTTCATCCCACGCTTTTGAATGCATTATCATTCCCATATTTTATTATACAAATGATATAAACAGTTTTAATAATCGCAATTTTATTTTTTTTAATTAAAGTCTGGTAACACATATTCGTACACCATATACATTGTATTCTTATTATTGTATATATTCTTAGTAGTTATTTTAATTTTTATTAAAATAATTTTTTAATTTTTCAAATTCAAGAAATTGTTACTAGCATTCAACGAATTATTTCATCCAATGTATTTAGCATATTTTATTTATTCGTATATTTTTTTAGTTTTTTTAATGATTTTTTATCCTAATTATTTTCACCTTGTATCTATAACCAGTAGATATTTTACTGTCTTTTAAACCTTTTTAATTCGCTTTAAAATTACGTTTTCTTTTACTGTTTTTACTGGATTTTGGATTTTTATATCTCTTAAACTTTTTTAATTCGCTTTAAAATTAAATTTCCTTTTCGAACCAAGAAAAATAAACAGTTTCTTCTTTGATGAACTGATGAAAAGTCTGATGATTTGTATGGTGTATGCAATGAAAAACGTGTAAGACGCATCAATTTAAACAATATGTATGTGAATTTAATGTTTAATAAAGTTACATATACTCTTAAAATGTAAATGATTTTTATTGAGTTTAATAAACCGTTGCAATTTTAATATATGTTTATTAAATAAATAGATTATAAACGTGAACATTTTTATGTAATATGTACCATTGTTATAATCAGAGAAATCTATCTAGGTTCATCAGCAAACGTTTGATTTTTGCTTTACTAACGCACATGCATACACTTGATATAGGAATATGTAAATTTATCAAAAGTCTCGACAATTTATTAAAAGAGACGTATTTAATGCGTAAAACCTAAGTAATTCGATTGGGAAAACTACAGTAAAAATCAATACATTTATTTTTTATTAGTAATTTCTTGTTTTCCGTATATATTTCTCAAATTTAAAGCATATTATTAAAATTTATAGATTGTTTAAGGGTATCCGTTTATCGCTAATTCATCTGAACATAGAAATTGTTGTTACTACGTGTTTAACTTATCAGTGAGTTAATATTTAATCTTTATGTGACGAATTCTAGCTGGACTTACCAGCCCATTTAACGTCACTTTAACTATTGGTTAAAACAAAATTGTTATTTAATAATCTGTTAATACACAATTTACATAGTAAGGATGTTACAGAGCCTGCTTAAACCTTGCTAGAAAATTACATAAGAGTATCCTATACGTAAACAAAGCTAAGATTACCATATGTATTGTTTATTGTTGCCAAATATGGCTTCGTGCAACTATCAAGACTATATTTGTCTTAGACTTCTAAAATGTTTCAGGTATACGCTCTGCACCAACATACTTACTCCCGACCAATCAGACAAACATCAAAATCCAACCATTCTCCTTTGGTGATGCTTGTAAGACTTCTATTATTTGAGACAAAAAAAGTTTAAAAATGGGGTTGAATTGTTTTATTTTAAAATATTTGTTCATTCTTAATTCATCTGAACGTTAAAATTATTTGTAATCTCATAGACGTTTAACTTATAAGTGAGTTTAATGTTTTATATTTAAATATTAGTAAGACTAAATATTTAAATTATTAACATATAACAAACATTTAACGTAATTATATTATTTTGATTTTTATCTAAACATTTGATAACAATACAACTACCACATATAGATTGATATTTTCTTTGCTTGGGACAATTACATTTTCTATTTCTTCTCGTGTATTTCTCAATGTGTCAATCCTATTATTCCAAACCAATGAAGAAAAATATTTGTTCATCTCTAATTCAGCTTAACATATTTTTTAAAACATAATCACATGTAAGATCAGCACATTTAATAATAAATCTATGAAAATGGTTTTATGTTTAGAAAGTTAATTCTGTTTCCTATTTTTAAGGAATATAGTTTCAAGAGATTTTATAGTGAATTGTTATAGGCAATAAAAACAAACAGAGTAGAGCTCCACGTCTACAGCTTTGAAGTGAAAGGTACTGGAATAATATGATGTATTATAAGGAGGTACCTGAACAGTGAATTAATTAACACTAGATAAACAAGTCAAACGAGCAGAAACTTGTCATTATTATTGATTTTTTTGTTGAATAAAATATTATTTCATATGATTATCATTATTATTGAACACCATTCATACATTCATATGATTATTATTATTTTTGAATAAATAAGATTTCATATGATTATCATTATTATTGAGTTTTTTATAGAATAAAATATTATTTCATATGATTATGATTATTATTGAGTTTTTTATTGAATAAAATAAGATGTCATATGCTAATCATTATTATTTGTTTTTTTTTAATTAAATATTATTTCATATGATTATCATTATAATTGAGGTTTTATTGAATTAAATAGTATTTCATATGATTATCATTATTATTGAGTTTTTATTGAATTAAATATTATTTCATATGATTATCATTATTATTGAGACTTTATTGAATTAAATATTATTTCATATGATCATCATTATTATTGAGTTTTTTTATTGAATTACATATTATTTCATATGATTATCATTATTATTGAGTTTTTTATTGAATTAAATATTATTTCATATGATCATCATTAAATTGAGTTTTTTATTGAATAAAATATTATTTCATATGATTATATTATTGAGTTTTTATTGAATTAAATATTATTTTATATGATCATGATAATTATTGATTTTGTTTATTTAATTAAATATTATTTCATATGATTATCATTATTATTGAGTTTTATTGAATTAAATATTATTTCATATGATTATCATTATTATTGAGACTTTATTGAATTAAATATTATTTTATATGATGATGATAATTATTGATTTTGTTTATTTAATTAAATATTATTTCATATGATTATCATTATTATTGAGTTTTTATTGAATTAAATATTATTTCATATGATTATCATTATTATTGAGACTTTATTGAATTAAATATTATTTCATATGATCATCATTATTATTGAGTTTTTTTATTGAATTACATATTATTTCATATGATTATCATTATTATTGAGTTTTTTTATTGAATTAAATATTATTTCATATGATCATCATTAAATTGAGTTTTTTATTGAATAAAATATTATTTCATATGATTATATTATTGAGTTTTTATTGAATTAAATATTATTTTATATGATCATGATAATTATTGATTTTGTTTATTTAATTAAATATTATTTCATATGATTATCATTATTATTGAGTTTTATTGAATTAAATATTATTTCATATGATTCTCATTATTATTGAGTTTTATTGAATTAAATATTATTTCATATGATTATCATTATTATTGAGTTTTTATTGAATTATGACTTTCATGATTTTTTAGTTTTTTATTGAATTAAATATTATTTCATATGATTATCATTATTATTGAGTTTTTATTGAATAAAATATTTCATATGATTATCATTATTATTGAGTTTTTTGTTTAATTAAATATTATTTTATATGATCATCATTATTATCGATTTTTTTTGTTGAATTAAATATTATTTTATATGATCATCATTATTATCGATTTTTTTGTTGAATTAAATATTATTTTATATGATCATCATTATTATTGAGTTTTTATTGTTTAATTAAATATTATTTCATATGATCATCATTATTATTGAGTTTTTTGTTTAATTAAATATTATTTTATATGATCATCATTATTATTGATTTTATTTGTTTAATTAAATATTATTTTATATGATCATCATTATTATTGAGTTTTTGTTTAATTAAATATTATTCCATATGATTATCATTATTATTGAGTTTTTATTGAATTAAATATTATTTCATATGATCATCATTATTATTGAGTTTTTTTTTATTGAATTACATATTATTTCATATGATTATCATTATTATTGAGTTTTTTATTGAATTAAATATTATTTCATATGATTATTATTATTATTGAGTTTTTTGTTTAAATAAATATTATTTGATATGATCATCATTATTATTGAGTTTTTTGTTTAATTAAATATTATTTTATATGATCATCATTATTATTGAGTTTTTTGTTTAATTAAATATTATTTTATATGATCATCATTATTATTGAGTTTTTATTGAATTAAATATTATTTTATATGATTATCATTATTATTGAGTTTTTTGTTTAATTAAATATTATTTCATATGATCATCATTATTATTGTTTTTTTTGTTTAATTAAATATTATTTTATATGATCATCATTATTATTGAGTTTTTTTTTAATTAAATATTATTTTATATGATCATCATTATTATTGAGTTTTTATTGTTTAATTAAATATTATTTTATATGATCATCATTATTATTGATTTTTTATTGAATTATGATTTTCATGATTTTTGAGTTTTTTATTGAATTAAATATTATTTCATTTGATTATATTATTCCATTATTATTGAGTTTTTTATTGAATTAAATATGATTTCACATGGTTTTCATTATTATTGATTTTTTTATTGAATTCAATATGATTTCTTAGTATTATCATTATCTTTGAGTTTCTTATTGAATTAAATATTTGTTGTGGTGGCAAACACTTATTTGCATATGCGAATAACATAACACTATAAATGGCAAGCCTAGGTTGGCCTTGGTGTGTCTTACTAAAATGCCACCGGAAGTGACGCCGAAGAGCGTACATATCCTCCTACCAAGACTCTCTGACTCGACACCGTCATTTGTACATATTGTTAATATACCTTTTCTTTAATACACTTATTATTGCGTTATCTTGTTGTTTGCGTCTTCATTGTATTTCCTTACTAATTATTGTTCAACCTTGCAACCACAACAGTTGGCGACGGGATATGAAGCGTCAAATATAACAGTTTGACGAAGAACTATTTAAAAAAAAAAGTACAACGCAAAAGTTGACCATTTTTTTTAAGGAATGCAAAGTGTTGACGAGCAAACGGATTTTACGCTAAAGAGAAGTTTCAACTCAAGTGAAAAAAAAACTCTAACGTGGCAAAAGCGACAATTTACGCCGTTTTCTGGGAATCCGACTTGCAAACGAATGTAAAAGTGAATTTTTGTTTTGTCGCTACACGACAAATCTTACTAAAGGACCAACTTGCAAACGAAAAGCGAACTTTGTTCTGTCGCAAAAGCGACAGGTCGGACCCGTATTACGAAAAGCAAGGAAGTAACCTACGAAAAAAGTTCACCAGTGGATTCTAATTACTGTTCTCTGTAAACAAAACAACAACTAAAGGACTTTTTAATTAATGTTTTGGTTGACGTCGGTACTAAAAGGAAATACCACAGCTAAAACTAAAATTCAAGGAAAGGATTTTTTTCTTGAAGTTGTCACTGAATAACGGATAATACAGTAAAACGTCACGGAAAAAAGGTAATCTCAATTTAAGAGGTATTTTAATTACTAAAATACTAGAAAAAAACTCAAAGAACTAAATGTACTGCATACATTTATTCAATTGTGACTCGATTAAAAAAAAAAAAAAAAAAAAAACTTTTATTTTGTGGAAAGAGTTACTTATTAGTAAGTGCCTAAAAACGGAAAGTCAATTCCATTTCATGATTCCAGATAAACCTGTTTTATTTTTTTTTTGCAGCGTGACTCGCAAAAAGAATATATTATTGCAAGCAGCGATATTATTATTGAAAACAGGAGCTTACAGCAATTTGCTTTTTTGTTGTAACCCAAACCGGTGTATATTGTACATGGTACAATATTTTTTTTTAACTACACACTAAAAAAAAAAAAACATGTAAGACTTATCAAAAATGTTCATGCAATTTTTACAAGCACAGGCTGAGCGGGATGAACTCAGACAAGCTACACAAAACGAGATTTTGCAAACACAAATACAGGCACAGGCTGACCGCGAGGAAAAGAGAGGACAGATTATTGAAATGGCAGCAGGAACAAGAAGAAAAGCAGAAAATGGCACAATTAAAGCAGAAAAAACTGCAATTGGAACAGGAAGAAAGGCATAAGAAACTACAATTGGAATATGAAGAAAGACAAGATGAACGTTTTGCTAAAACACTGGAACTACTAAAGAGTAATCGAGAAAATGTCGATAGTGTTAATTTCTCCCATACAACTATTTTTAATAGCATGGACACATTTCATTATGTGCCTGAGGAAGAGAAGAATTTTGAAGCATACTACACAAGATACGAGGATGTTTTTCAACTGGACTGTAAAAATTGGCCAAATAGTCAGAAAGTGAGCCTCTTACTCAGAAAATTGGGTACATCAGAACACAGCAAATTCGTAGATTACATATTACCTAAAGAAACTGCGGAATTAGAGTTCATGGAAGCTGTAAAATTACTAAAAGAATTATTTAATCCAAATATATCTCTTTTTCATAAAAGATGGTTGTGCATGAATCTAAGAAAGATGGACAACCAAGATTATTTGACATACGCATCAATTGTCAATAAAAACTGCGATAATTTTAAGCTTGCAGAACTAACGGTAAAAGATTTTAAATGTGTAATCTTCGCTCAAGGGTTAGTTTCCACGAAAAATGCAGAAATACGCAGACGAGTGTTGTCTAAGCTGGAATTTGAGCAAGATTTAACCCTCCAGAAACTAGCAGAGGACTGTGAAAGGGCCATTACACTAAAAAAGGATTAAAAAAATATAGAAGAATCCGGAGTGGCATATATAAGAAAAGTTAGAAAACCATACGCACCAACCAAGAACTTTACAAAGAAAAGCAATGGAACGGGATATTCCAAAGATAATAACCATAAATATAGTACACAATATAACAAGCCTCTTCCTAGATATAACTGTAAGAGATGTGCAGAAAAGTATTGGGAATCAGATTGTCCTTATAAGAAGAAAAAATACTACATTTGTAAGAAGGTGGGACACAAAAGCGATTGCTGCAGATATAAAGATTACACCAGAAAGAGAGTACAGCAAACAAAATCAAATACAAAATTAGACAAAGATCGGCGAAAATACGTAAAAGTGGAAATATTTAAAACATCAATAAAGTTACAACTCGACTCCGGCTCCGATGTTTCTATAATAAACCTGAATACGTGGAAAAAGTTGGGAAAACCGGCCATGATGAAAACTAGTAAAGCAGCCCGGACGGTAACTGGTGGTGGTATAAAATTTGAAGGAGAAGTTGTCCTCCCGAAAAAATTGAAAGGGATTTCGAAGAAATTAAAAATATTCGTACTAAAAAATAGTGAAAATCAGTTTGGAATAGATTTAATTGAGAAATTCAGACTATGGGATAAGCCAATCAATACATTCTGTAAAAAATTAGAATGTTCTTCTCCAACAACAGTAAATATAAAAGACGATTTAAAAGAATTATTTCCTGAGGCATTCACGACTAACTTAGGTTGCTGCAATAAATTCAAGGCCTCGTTTGAACTTAAAGAAAACGCCAGGCCAATTTTTAGAAAAAAGCGAAATGTTCGGTTCGCTGGGTTGGAAAAGATTGATAAATAATAAAATAGATTGGAACAGACGGGAATTCTATCAAAAATAGAACACAGCGAGTGGGCAGCCCCCACCGTATACATAAAGAAAAAGAATGACGAAGTTAGAGTGTGCGCAGACTTTTCGACTGGGGTCAACTCCCTATTAAAAGATCACCATTACCCCCTACCAAGCCCAGAGGAAATATTCACGAAGTTGAATGGGGGTAATATCTTCTCCAAGATAGACTTGAGCGACGCGTATTTGCAAATACCGGTCGAGGAGAATTGCTCAAAAATACTATGCATCAATACGCATAAGGGATTATACAAATACAACCGATTGCCTTTTGGCATCAAAGTAGCGCCTGCCATCTTTCAGCAAGCGATGGACACCATGCTAAGTGGTATTGAGTGCGCATGTGCATACCTGGACGACATTGTTGTCAGGAGCAAATCCCTAGAAGAACATAAGGAACATTTGAAACAAGTATTTACTCGAATACAAGAATTCGGCTTTAAAGTAAAAGAAAGTAAATGTGACTTTTGTATGAGCGAGATTAAGTATCTTGGACACATAATAAACAAACATGGACGACGTCCAGACCCAGACAGATCTGCGGCAATAAAAAATATCCCAGCACCCGATAATGTAACAACCTTGCAGAGTTTCTTAGGACTCGCGAATTATTACCAATCTTTTATTGAAGGAATGCATAACTTGCGAGCCCCCTTAAATAATCTGCTTAAAAAGTATACACCGGGGAACTGGACGCAAGAATGTCAAACCGCTTTTGACAAAATAAAGAGCGCACTAACATCCGAATTATTCTTAACGCACTTTGACACAAACTTAAAAATAGTCATCGCTAGTGACGCTAGCTCCTACGGCTTAGGAGCATGCATTCAACATATTATGCCGGATGGGTCTAGAAAACCAATAGCGCACGCTTCGAGAACGCTGATACCAGCCGAAAGGGCATATTCACAAATCGAAAAAGAAGCATTGAGCATAATCTTTGCCATGACTAAATTTCACCGATATTTATATGGTAGACAATTCATACTTGAAACCGACCATAAACCGTTAGTCACGATCTATGGATCAAAAAAAGGATTGCCGGTATACACCGCAAATAGATTGCTGCGCTGGGGTACAATACTACTTAATTACGATTTCCAGCTACAACATCTAGCATCAAAAAAGATTTGCCATGCGGATGGACTGTCAAGACTGATACCACAGAAACACAATCTGGAAGAATCAGTCATTGCAGCAATTCGGACAAATGTTGAAGTAAAAAATATGGTAGCAAACATCATTAAGGAACTACCCGTAACTTTGTCGGACATTAAAAGGGAAGCCGAGAAAGACGAATATATAAAGGACATAAAAGAGAAAATTATAACGGACACAAAGGTGCAGGAAATTTTCTCCATATGTGACGATGTGTTACTGTACAGCGAGAGAGTGGTAATACCCAAAACATTGCAGAATAGGATGTTAAGAGATTTCCACACAGGACATCCGGGGATAAATCGAATGAAGTCGTTAATGAGAAGCTACGTGTACTGGCGTAACATGGACACTGACATAGCGACAACAATTGATAAATGTAAAGGATGCCAGTTAGCGGCAAAATCTCCACCTATAGTACACAAACCTTGGCCGAAAACCGACCAACCATGGTCGAGAATCCACATGGACTTCGCTGGTCCAGTAGGTGAAAACTATTATTTAATTGTAGTGGATAGTTTCACAAAATGGCCGGAGGTAATGCGTTGCAGGAATCCAACAACGAACAACTCAATAGGGTTCCTACACGAGTTGTTTGCAAGATTCGGTGTACCAGACACACTGGTCACTGACAACGGAACGCAGTTCACATCCGCAGAGTTTAAGGAATTTTGCGACACGTTCCGAGTGAAGCACATCACGACTCCGCCGTATCATCCAAGGTCGAACGGCCTCGCGGAAAGGTTCATGGACACGCTAAAACGAGCGTTAAAGAAATCCGTTGAACACCAACAGAAAAAGCTTTGCAACAATTCTTGCAAGTATATAGGATTACACCACATCCTAGTACACCATCAAACATATCACCAGCTGATCTAATGTTTGCCAGAAAGGTAAAATCAGCGTTTGACAAACTATTGCCAAGGCAGGCAATTATCCGAAACACTACACACACACGAGAAGAAAGAAATATAACTCGGGAGATCGAGTATATTTTGAGTGCTACAGAAATAACACATCTTACTGGGAATATGGAGTAGTGGATAAACGCATTGGTGATTGTACATACATGATTAAAGGTCCACAGAATATACATAAAAGGCACCTAAATCAGATAAAAAAACGTCATATCCAAGATGATGATGATACGACAACAGTCGAAGAGGAGGACACCATAGATATCATATACGAATCTTTTAATTTGGAACCGCCTCAAAATGCACCTGAACCCCGAAGATCAGGTAGGAAAAGAAAAGTGAATGAACCATTAAGGGTAAACCCAAAAAGAAAAAGGTATTGAAATCTGTGTGACTTCATATCTTGGGAGGGGGGTGTTGTGGTGGAAACCACTTATTTGCATATGCGAATAACATAACACTATAAATGGCAAGCCTAGGTTGGCCTTGGTGTGTCTTACTCAAATGCCACCGGAAGTGACGCCGAAGAGCGTACATGTCCTCCCACCAAGACTCTCTGACTCGACACCGTCATTTGTACAAATTGTAAATATACCTTTTCTTTAATACACTTATTATTGCGTTATCTTGTTGTTTGCGTCTTCATTGTATTTCCTTACTAATTATTGTTCAACCTTGAAACCACAACAATATTTCATATGATTATCATTACTATTGAGTTTTTTATTGAATTAAATATTATTTCATGTGATTTTCATTATTATTGAGATTTTTATAAAATTAAATATGATTTCATATGATTATCATTTGTTAACGACTTTAAAGTGTTTCTCCCTTTAACATCGAAAGTTTTTAAGTGCTATATTGAAAGATATGCTAATTCAACGAACCCTGAGTATCCATATTGTCATTAAATATCATCTTTACTGTTTGTATAGCAGACTTTACCCGGATATTAAATTGTATTATGTGTAAGGAATGTGTAACAACTCACCTGCCAAATCGATTGTCCTTAAAATGTTTAGGTGTTGTATTAATACTAATTCATATTCACTAAATAATCAGACAATATATATTATGTGTTGTATCAATACTAATTCATATTCACATAATAATAAGACAATATATATTATGTGTTGTATCAATATTAATTCATCTTCACATAATAATCAGACAATATATATTATGTGTTGTATCAATATTAATTCATCTTCACATAATAATAAGACAATATATATTATGTTTTGTATCAATACTAATTCACCTTCACATAATAATCAGACAATATATAGTATGTGTTGTATCAATATTAATTCATCTTCACATAATAATCAGACAATATATATTATGTGTTGTATCAATACTAATTCATCTTTACATAATAATCAGACAATATATATTATGTGTTGTATCAATACTAATTCATCTTCGCATAATAATCAGACAATATATATATTGTGTAGTTGTACTTCATTGTTTGGTGAGCATTGGATTAGATAGGCTTACCTAACATTTCTGTGCTGGCATTATCCACTTTGTTTGTGGTTTATAAAGTGCAGACTTAATAGGTATAAAGTTATTTAATTAGAACTAAAGCACAAGTTGTTCACGGAAGAAACTTTATAGAATTTTATGATCTCCACAGAATATGGTCTTACAAAATGCTGAAATGTGTTGGATTTTAATTTGCGATCCCAGTTTTTAATAGTTCGTAACATTTGTTATTTTTTTAAAGTTGTTTCTACACAATAATTAATATATTTTTTCAAGTTTAAGAAATCATAATAAATTATTATATTTTTTAGAGTCAGTGAAAATTTTACATTTGAAATTTTAGATACCTACGTTTGACTTATGATGTTTTTTACAAAAATGTCACCATTATTAGAGCCCAGATGCCACTCGAGGATAGATGTTAATAAGCATACAGTGGTCAATGTAACACTGTCGTCGTAATTGTTGGTAAATTGGATTACTTAAGGGAAACGCATCATTAAGAATATGTTTCGGTTGAAGTTGAAAATGGAAGAGTTTCACAGGTTTGTATTCTAAAAAAGAAACTTTGTTCATGGAATTTATGTTTATGTTCAGGCACAGATAAAGAGTGGGGGAAATTATTGATAATTCTTCTAGCTAGATGAGTGTATCTTGTGAAAGTTTGGCAAGGGGGGCTATAGACTGAAGCTCAGACGAGCACGTACCATGAAAAAAATGATAAAGCAGAGACAGGTTATGAGAAAGAGTTTGCAGGGAAGAGAAAATGGCATCACCCACTAGACTACGAAGTCTACTTTTAACTCTGTCAAAGGAAGGAAACATGAGTTGGAATAGATACATCGAGATGATTGCCAAGACTGCTGCAAAGAAGGTGGGCTCTCTCTACCCTGCTAGAAAGTTACTTCCACTTGAAAATATCCTATACCTCTACAAAGCTACCATTCGCCCCTGTATGGCGTATTTACATTTGGGTTGGTGCATCTGCTACTAGTCTCTCGCTCCTGGGCAGAGTTCAAAAGAGAGTCACCAACTTGATAGATCCTGAACTGTCATCTAAGCTTCAGCCCCTGTTCCATCGACACAATATTGCACACATACATATATATATACATATATATATATATATATATATATATATATATATATATATACATACATATGTATACATATATATATATACACATATATGCATAAATATATGTACATATATATATACATGTATATACACACATATATACACACCCACATATATACATAAATATATATATATACATGTAGATACACACATATATACACACACACATAAATACATAAATATATATATGTATATACACACATATATACACACACATATATACATAAATATATATATGTATATACACACATATATATACACACAAACACACACACACATATATATATATACATATATATATATATATATATATATTAAATGCATAAAAAACAGTTTTTTGTTCAGTTGTCAAACAATTAAACCAAGTTCGATTCAAATTATTGTGTTTATGGTAAACATTAGGATTTTCCCATAAATCACGTAAATTTTACTTAAATAAACACATTTTTATTCACGAAATCAATATTTTTATTGAATTGCAATAAAATGAAACCTTTTCTATGTTTAATATTATTTTAAGAATCAATATTTTTGAGGGAGATTGCAAAAAAAAATATTTCAGATTATTTTAAAAGTTATTGAATGGGATATTTTAAGCGTAAAACAATAACTTACCTTTCATATTGCATTGCAATAAAAAATAAACTTATTTTAATATTTAAGATTATTTTAAAGTTGTTGAATAATATTTTTGTAAAGTGAAACAAATAAACTTACCTTCCATTCCAGGAATTTAATACGAAAAAGTCGTTTTTCTTTTGTGTCCAACGCAGAAAATTTGTTTGTTTGTTAGGATTTCTTAATATAATCTTTAGTAAATTGATACAAATTTTGTTTTGTGTGTCCAATTCATTAAACAATTAAATATATGAAAATATAAAAGAATCACAATTAAAAGATAAGAAACACGATTCAAACGTGAAATTATTAAAGGAAACAAAAATCAACTGCTTCAGAACAAATAACTTATGTTCATCGTAAAACGGTGTAATCATTATTTTGTTCCTCGTGTAAAAGATTGAACATTTCATTATTATTTGGATTAGTCGAACTACTGTTTACATCCAAGATGAGAACAGTAATCCAAATCCAAATATAAAAAAATGCAAAACTGAATATTTCACATAAACAATTCAAAAAGGAAGAAATTGAAAAAATAGCGAAGTCAATCAAATAACAAAAACTAGATTTGAACCAACAAGAAACAAAACAATAATCACATGATTACATTATGAAAATTGCGACTTATTTTTATCAGATTCGATTCCGTTAACTTTATTTTAACCTTAACTTATAATTCCAGATCTGATGTTTCACATGCAATCAGCGTCAAAGGATTAACGATGAAAGTGTATTAACTGTTTCTAGTTTGTTTGCGCATTTCAGCCATGTGTCGCGTTATCATCATTCTGGCTTAACTTGTCATGTTTTGAGCCCTCCCATGTATTTCCTCCTCCTTTGATAGAGAAGTAACGCGATGTTGTAAAATGTCCCGACTCGCAGATGTGAATATGAGAAAAAATATAACAGAACACAAATCGATATTTACCAACATTCAGTGTAATTTTCTTGCACCTTACTTGTTTATATATATATATATATATATATATATATATATATATATATATATATATATATATATATATATATATATATATATATATATATTGGCAGGGAAAGGTTACGACAATGATTGCCGGTCTCGTCTGATCAATGTTTGACGGGAATTCACGAGAATTCGGGTCAAATTATGCAAGAGTACCTAAAAATATATATATAATATAATTTTAGTTTGGATTAACTTTTCGAAAAGGAAGAGTTATCGCTCCCTGACAAGCGACATCTGTCGCGATTCTTGAAACAAAAATACAAACATTCACCTCATGTAAATGTCATGTATAAGTGCCGATTCTTGCTGTTAAAAACTTGATATGTTCATGAAACAGTTGCTTTTAAATCCTTCTATCTTTTCATCCTCATCACCAGATGAAATGTAAAATGCCCTGATCGCGGGTGTCAGTATGTGAGAAAATAGAATAGAACACAAATCGATAATTAATTAAATCACATTTTTTCCCCTTTTTATATATCGTTTAATGGGCAGATAACTCTGTTGGGAATTATGTCCCTTTCATCGCAAAATTACGATATAATGCAACTCCTGAGATTCATCTGAATTATAACAAATGTCAACATGAAAAGCTTGTCTTTAAATTGACGTGATAATTATAATGCGAAACATGGTTACTATGAATACATCAATCAGAAACAGGTACTACACCTTTTTAAAAGTTCTCTCTCCCGATTCATAAACGTTTCGTCATGAAAACGTGCCCAGAGCTCGACAGTCAAATAAACTACTTAAAAATAAAGTTGTGGGAGTTGAAAACTCTCAGCCTTACTCGATTGTAACCCTTTAACTCAGAAGAGCGACCTAGCTACTTCACTTCCTGTTTCTCATATTTCACCCTCTTTTCTGCTGAACGCTCAACCAATCAAGATGTGACAGACACCGCTCCGGTGGGGCCATGAGCCACCACCGCGTCCTGACTAGCCAGTCAACCGCAAGTAACGTTACTCATCTTTCTATCACTCTTTCCTGTATATTTATGCAAATAAACTGTATTTGTGTCGTTGATATATAACGGTATATTTTCGTTCTCATTATGCGACCTTTCGTCTTTTCAATTCCTCTACCATTAAATACATCTTTCCTGTATATTTATGCAAATAAATTGTATTTGTGTCGTTGATATATAACGGTATATTTTCGTTCTCATTATGCGACATTTTGTCTTTTCAATTCCTCTACCATTAAATACATCTTTCCTGTATATTTATGCAAATGAATTGTATTTGTGTCGTTGATATATAACGGTATATTTTCATTCTCATTATTCGACATTTTGTCTTTTCAATTGCTCTACCATTAAATACATCTTTCCTGTATATTTATGCAAATAAATTGTATTTGTATCGTTGATATATAACGGTATATTTTCGTACTAATTATGCGACCTTTCGTCTTTTCAATTCCTCTACCATTAAATACATCTTTCCTGTATATTTATGCAAATGAATTGTATTTCTGTCGTTGATATATAACGGTATATTTTGATTCTCATTATTCGACCTTTCATCTTTTCAATTCCTCTCCCATTAAATACATCTTTCCTGTATATTTATGCAAATGAATTGTGTTTGTGTCGTTGATATATAACGGTATATTTTCATTCTCATTATGCGATCTTTCGTCTTTTCAATTCCTCTACCATTAAATAAATCTTTCTGTATATTTATGCAAACTAATTGTATTTGCGTCGGTGATATATAATGGTATATTTATGCAAATAAATTGTATTTGTGTCGTTGATATATAATGGTATATTTATGCAAATAAATTGCATTTGTGTCGTTGATATATAATGGTATATTTATGCAAATAAATTGTATTTGTGTCGTTGATATATAACGGTATATTTATGCAAATAAATTGTATTTGTGTCGTTGATATATAACAGTATATGTATGCAAATAAATTGTATTTGTGTCGTTGATATATAATGGTATATTTATGCAAATAAATTGTATTTGTGTCGTTGATATATAATGGTATATTTATGCAAATAAATTGTATTTGTGTCGTTGATATATAATGGTATATTTATGCAAATAAATTGTATTTGTGTCGTTGATATATAATGGTATATTTATGCAAATAAATTGTATTTGTGTCGTTGATATATAATGGTATATTTATGCAAATAAATTGTATTTGTGTCGTTGATATATAACGGTATATTTATGCAAATAAATTGTATTTGTGTCGTTGATATATAACGATATATTTATGCAAATAAATTGTATTTGTGTCGTTGATATATAACGGTATATTTATGCAAATAAATTGTATTTGTGTCGTTGATATATAACGGTATATTTTCATTCTTATTATGTGACCTTTCGTCTTTTTATTCTTCTACCATTAAGTACATCTTTCCTGTATATTTATGCAAATAAATTGTATTTGTGTCGTTGATATATAACGGTATATTTTCGTTCTCATTATGCGACCTTTCGTCTTTTCAATTCCTCTACCATTAAATACATCTTTCCTGTATATTTATGCAAATGAATTGTATTTGTGTCGTTGATATATAACGGTATATTTTCGTTCTCATTATGCGACCGGGATCGTCTTTTCAATTCCTCTACCATTAAATACATCTTTCCTGTATATTTATGCAAATAAATTGTATTTGTGTCGTTGATATATAACGGTATATTGTCGTTCTCATTATGCGACCTTTCGTCTTTTCAATTGCTCTACCATTAAATACATCTTTCTTGTATATTTATGCAAATGAATTGTATTTGTGTCGTTGATATATAACGGTATATTTTCGTTCTCATTATGCGACCTTTCGTCTTTTCAATTCCTCTACCATTAAATACATCTTTCCTGTATATTTATGCAAATGAATTGTATTTGTG